>NW_028133206.1:0-464972 GCF_964374135.1 Grampus griseus | reverse complement strand
GGATAAAGAAGTTGTGGTACTTACGTACAATGCAATATCACTCAGCAATGAAATCTATGTCATCAGGCCAGTAGCAGCATAATGAGTGGATTCAGGTACGATGATTCTAAGTGAAATAAGTCACACAGAAAAAGAAACATCATAAGGTATCACTAATACACGGAATGTAAACTTGGCTACACAGGAACTGAATTACAAAACAGAACAGGGTCTCAAATGTAGAAAACCAACTTATGCTTGCTTAAGGGGAATGGTGAGTTGGGGTGCTGCATAAAACCAGAGATTGAAATTAGCACAGATACCGTTCCATAAGCCAAATATGTAATAGACAAGAGCTACTCCTTGCTCAACGAAGTGGACTCAACACCCCATCTTAAACGCCTAAGAATATACCTGACTAGTAAGAATCTTAAAACCTATGGATTTATATGTCTCCGAAAAGAGAATCAAGCGTGTGTACAGCGGCATAAATGCAGCAGTGGATAGGATTGGTGAGGTTCGGTGAGCAAATGCAGACTCTTTGAAGTCATATTGCATGGTACCCATTCCATGGGTCTCAACTCTCCAGGTTTAAGGGATTCTTCCTTCAGCTAAAACATGCATGTGGAACCCAGAGTATGATCCACCGTGTGATCGGGGAAACGTGTTCAAATGTGTCTCAGTTTTCTTCCCCTGGTACTCGGGTGCAACATTCCAGAGCCTTTACTAACACTCTCCCCACTTGGAGAGTCCAGTGCCTTTAACTTCTGTTTGGCCAGTTTGCAATTTCTGCGGAAAATGAACAGGAATAGGGAGAACCAATGAGAGACTAGCTGGAGGTGTCTGGACGGGCAAATTTAACTCTCATTTCCCACCAGGAAGAGGAATTAACCAAAGGCTCAGCGTGCCATGCCGGAACCACACTAGGGCCTGAAGCAATCCTGCGGTGTTGCGGCCCCAGCTCACAAGAAAGCGAGTTGAAGAAAGGAGCTCCAGGGGCCCCTGTAATTCACAAACCTGCAGAGTTATAAATGACAGCTATCGTCCAAAAATATATTGAAGTAAGCCTGCCAAGAGGACTTGAAAGCGAGGCAGAATTGCAGGAAACCGATTTCAGGAGGTAGACTGGAATTGCATGTAAAGCATAGGAAAAGAGGCAGAACGTCCACAATGATGCACTTGGCCAAAAAGGGCGTATGCGTTTTTTCCTGAATATATTCAGGAAAAAACGCATACGCCCTTTTTGGCCAACCAAGCAAGCTTGCAAAGGAAATCTGCACTACAATGAAGTCTCACTGCCCCCTGGTCAAAAGGGCCATCTGAAAAAAGTGTAAAATCCAGAAAGGCAGGACAGGCCATGGAGAACTGGGAGCCTTGTTATGCTGATGGGCGGGATGTAAATTGCCAACAGCCACTCTGGAGAAGTGTATGGTGTTTCCTGAAACATCTAAAAAACAAAGCAACAGAGCCTAGGGCACTTCCACTTATGGTCCTATAGCTTAGGGAAATTAAAATCAAAAAGACACAGCCACCCCAAAGTTTGGGACGGTTCTGTTTACAAGAACCTCGTTTACGGTACAAGTTCAATATTGCAGAAAGCGAAAAATGGATAAAGAAGTTGTGGTACTTACGTACAATGCAATATCACTCAGCAATGAAATCTATGTCATCAGGCCCGTAGCAGCATAATGAGTGGATTCAGGTACAATGATTCTAAGTGAACTAAGTCACACAGAAAAAGAAACATCATAAGATATCACTACTACACGGAATGTAAACTTGGCTACACAGGAACTGAATTAAAAAACTGAAGAGGGTCTCAAATGTAGAAAACCAACTTATGCTTGCTTAAGGGGAAAGGTGAGTTGGTGTGCTGCATAAGACCAGAGATTGAAATTAGCACAGATACCGTTTCATAAGCCAAATATGTAATAGACAAGAGCTACTCCTTTCTCAACGAAGTGGACTCAACACCCCATATTAAACGCCTAAGAATATACCTGACTAGTAAGAATCTTAAAACCTATGGATTTATATGTCTCCAAAAGAGAATCAAGAGTGTGTACAGGGGCATAAACGCAGCAGTGATAGGATTGGTGAGGATCGGTGAGCAAATGCAGAAACTTTGAACTCATATTGCATGGTACCCATTCCATGGGTCTCAACTCTCCTGGTTTAAGGGATTCTTCCTTTAGCTAAAACATGCATGAGGATCCCAGACTATGATCCACCGTGTGATTGGGAAACGTGTTCAAAGGTGTCTCAGTTTTCGTCCCCTGGTACTCGGGTACAACATTCCAGACGCTTTACTAACACTCTCCCCACTTGGAGAGTCAGTGCCTTTAACATCCTGTTTGGCCCAGTTTGCAATTTCTGCAGAAAATGAACAGGAATAGGAAGAATCAACGAGAGACTAGCTGGAGGTGTCTGGACGGGCAAATGTAACTCTCATTTCCCACCAGGAAGAGGAATTAACCAAAGGCTCAGCGTGCCATGTCCGAACCACACTAGGGCCTGAAGCAATCCTGCGGTGTTGCGGCCAGCTCACAAGAAAGCGAGTTGAAGAAAGGAGCTCAGGGGCACTGTCATTCACAAACCTGCAGAGTTATAAATGACAGCTATCGTCCAAAAATATACTGAAGTAAGGCTGCCAAGAGGACTTGAAAGTGGGGCAGAATTGTAGGAAACCGATTTCAGGAGGTAGACTGGAATTGCATGTAAAGCATAGGAAAAGAGGCAGAACGTCCACAATGATGCACTTGGCCAAAAAGGGCGTATGCGTTTTTTCCTGAATATGTTCAGGAAAAAACGCATACACCCTTTTTGTCCAACCAAGCAAGCTTGCAAAGGAAATCTGCACTACAATGAAGTCTCACTGCCCCCCGGTCAAAAGGGCCATCTGAAAAACGTGTAAAATCCAGAAAGGCAGGACAGGCCATGGAGAACTGGGAGCCTTGTTATGCTGATGGGCGGGATGTAAATTGCCAACAGCCACTCTGGAGAAGTGTATAGTGTTTCCTGAAACATCTAAAAAACAAAGCAACAGAGCCTAGGGAACTTCCACTTATGGTCCTATAGCTTAGGGAAATTAAAATCCAAAAGACACAGCCACCCCAAAGTTTGGGACGGCTCTGTTTACAAGAACCTCGTTTACGGTACAAGTTCAATATCGCAGAAAGCAAAAAATGGATAAAGAAGTTGTGGTACTTACGTACAATGCAATATCACTCAGCAATGAAATCTATGTCATCAGGCCCGTAGCAGCATAATGAGTGGATTCAGGTACGATGATTCTAAGTGAAATAAGTCACACAGAAAAAAACATCATAAGATATCACTACTACACGGAATGTAAACTTGGCTACACAGGAACTGAATTACAAAACAGAACAGGGTCTCAAATGTAGAAAACCAACTTATGCTTGCTTAAGGGGAAAGGTGAGTTGGGGTGCTGCATAAAACCAGAGATTGAAATTAGCACAGATACCGTTCCATAAGCCAAATATGTAATAGACAAGAGCTACTACTTGCTCAACGAAGTGGACTCAACACCCCATATTAAACGCCTAAGAATATACCTGACTAGTAAGAATCTTAAAACCTATTGATTTATATGTCTCCAAAAGAGAAACAAGCGTGTGTACAGTGGCATAAACGCAGCAGTGATAGGACTGGTGAGGATCGGTGAGCAAATGCAGACCCTTTGAAGTCATATTGCATGGTACCCATTCCATGGGTCTCAACTCTCCACGTTTAAGGGATTCTTCCTTCAGCTAAAACATGCATGTGGAACCCAGAGTATGATCCACCATGTGATCGGGAAACGTGTTCAAATGTGTCTCAGTTTTCGTCCCCCGGTACTCGGGTGCAACATTCCAGACGCTTTACTAACACTCTCCCCACTTGGAGAGTCAGTGCCTTTAACTTCCTGTTTGGCCCAGTTTGCAATTTCTGCGGAAAATGAACAGGAATAGGGAGAACCAATGAGAGACTAGCTGGAGGTGTCTGGACGGGCAAATTTAACTCTCATTTCCCACCAGGAAGAGGAATTAACCAAAGGCTCAGCGTGCCATGCCGGAACCACACTAGGGCCTGAAGCAATCCTGCGGTGTTGCGGCCAGCTCACAAGAAAGCGAGTTGAAGAAAGGAGCTCAGGGGCAGTGTCATTCACAAAACTGCAGAGTTATAAATGACAGCTATCGTCCAAAAATATATTGAAGTAAGGCTGCCAAGAGGACTTGAAAGCGGGGCAGAATTGCAGGAAACCGATTTCAGGAGGTAGACTGGAATTGCATGTAAAGCATAGGAAAAGAGGCAGAACGTCCACAATGATGCACTTGGCCAAAAAGGGCGTATGCGTTTTTTCCTGAATATATTCAGGAAAAAACGCATACGCCCTTTTTGGCCAACCAAGCAAGCTTGCAAAGGAAATCTGCACTACAATGAAGTCTCACTGCCCCCCGGTCAAAAGGGCCATCTGAAAAAAGTGTAAAATCCAGAAAGGCAGGACAGGCCATGGAGAACTGGGAGCCTTGTTATGCTGATGGGCGGGATGTAAATTGCCAACAGCCATTCTGGAGAAGTGTATGGTGTTTCCTGAAACATCTAAAAAACAAAGCAACAGAGCCTAGGGCACTTCCACTTATGGTCCTATAGCTTAGGGAAATTAAAATCAAAAAGACACAGCCACCCCAAAGTTTGGGACGGTTCTGTTTACAAGAACCTCGTTTACGGTACAAGTTCAATATTGCAGAAAGTGAAAAATGGATAAAGAAGTTGTGGTACTTACGTACAATGCAATATCACTCAGCAATGAAATCTATGTCATCAGGCCCGTAGCAGCATAATGAGTGGATTCAGGTACAATGATTCTAAGTGAACTAAGTCACACAGAAAAAGAAACATCATAAGATATCACTACTACACGGAATGTAAACTTGGCTACACAGGAACTGAATTAAAATACTGAAGAGGGTCTCAAATGTAGAAAACCAACTTATGCTTCCTTAAGGGGAAAGGTGAGTTGGTGTGCTGCATAAGACCAGAGATTGAAATTAGCACAGATACCGTTCCATAAGCCAAATATGTAATAGACAAGAGCTACTCCTTTCTCAACGAAGTGGACTCAACACCCCATATTAAACGCCTAAGAATATACCTGACTAGTAAGAATCTTAAAACCTATGGATTTATATGTCTCCGAAAGAGAATCAAGCGTGTGTACAGGGGCATAAACGCAGCAGTGATAGGATTGGTGAGGATCGGTGAGCAAATGCAGAAACTTTGAACTCATATTGCATGGTACCCATTCCATGGGTCTCAACTCTCCTGGTTTAAGGGATTCTTCCTTTAGCTAAAACATGCATGAGGATCCCAGACTATGATCCACCGTGTGATTGGGAAACGTGTTCAAAGGTGTCTCAGTTTTCGTCCCCTGGTACTCGGGTGCAACATTCCAGACGCTTTACTAACACTCTCCCCACTTGGAGAGTCAGTGCCTTTAACATCCTGTTTGGCCCAGTTTGCAATTTCTGCAGAAAATGAACAGGAATAGGGAGAATCAACGAGAGACTAGCTGGAGGTGTCTGGACGGGCAAATGTAACTCTCATTTCCCACCAGGAAGAGGAATTAACCAAAGGCTCAGCGTGCCATGTCCGAACCACACTAGGGCCTGAAGGAATCCTGCGGTGTTGCGGCCAGCTCACAAGAAAGCGATTTGAAGAAAGGAGCTCAGGGGCACTGTCATTCACAAACCTGCAGAGTTATAAATGACAGCTATCGTCCAAAAATATACTGAAGTAAGGCTGCCAAGAGGACTTGAAAGTGGGGCAGAATTGTAGGAAACCGATTTCAGGAGGTAGACTGGAATTGCATGTAAAGCATAGGAAAAGAGGCAGAACGTCCACAATGATGCACTTGGCCAAAAAGGGCGTATGCGTTTTTTCCTGAATATATTCAGGAAAAAACGCATACGCCCTTTTTGGCCAACCAAGCAAGCTTGCAAAGGAAATCTGCACTACAATGAAGTCTCACTGCCCCCCGGTCAAAAGGGCCATCTGAAAAACGTGTAAAATCCAGAAAGGCAGGACAGGCCATGGAGAACTGGGAGCCTTGTTATGCTGATGGGCGGGATGTAAATTGCCAACAGCCACTCTGGAGAAGTGTATGGTGTTTCCTGAAACATCTAAAAAACAAAGCAACAGAGCCTAGGGAACTTCCACTTATGGTCCTATAGCTTAGGGAAATTAAAATCCAAAAGACACAGCCACCCCAAAGTTTGGGACGGCTCTGTTTACAAGAACCTCGTTTACGGTACAAGTTCAATATCGCAGAAAGCAAAAAATGGATAAAGAAGTTGTGGTACTTACGTACAATGCAATATCACTCAGCAATGAAATCTATGTCATCAGGCCCGTAGCAGCATAATGAGTGGATTCAGGTACGATGATTCTAAGTGAAATAAGTCACACAGAAAAAAACATCATAAGATATCACTACTACACGGAATGTAAACTTGGCTACACAGGAACTGAATTACAAAACAGAACAGGGTCTCAAATGTAGAAAACCAACTTATGCTTGCTTAAGGGGAAAGGTGAGTTGGGGTGCTGCATAAAACCAGAGATTGAAATTAGCACAGATACCGTTCCATAAGCCAAATATGTAATAGACAAGAGCTACTACTTGCTCAACGAAGTGGACTCAACACCCCATATTAAACGCCTAAGAATATACCTGACTAGTAAGAATCTTAAAACCTATTGATTTATATGTCTCCAAAAGAGAAACAAGCGTGTGTACAGTGGCATAAACGCAGCAGTGATAGGACTGGTGAGGATCGGTGAGCAAATGCAGACCCTTTGAAGTCATATTGCATGGTACCCATTCCATGGGTCTCAACTCTCCACGTTTAAGGGATTCTTCCTTCAGCTAAAACATGCATGTGGAACCCAGAGTATGATCCACCATGTGATCGGGAAACGTGTTCAAATGTGTCTCAGTTTTCGTCCCCCGGTACTCGGGTGCAACATTCCAGACGCTTTACTAACACTCTCCCCACTTGGAGAGTCAGTGCCTTTAACTTCCTGTTTGGCCCAGTTTGCAATTTCTGCGGAAAATGAACAGGAATAGGGAGAACCAATGAGAGACTAGCTGGAGGTGTCTGGACGGGCAAATTTAACTCTCATTTCCCACCAGGAAGAGGAATTAACCAAAGGCTCAGCGTGCCATGCCGGAACCACACTAGGGCCTGAAGCAATCCTGCGGTGTTGCGGCCAGCTCACAAGAAAGCGAGTTGAAGAAAGGAGCTCAGGGGCAGTGTCATTCACAAAACTGCAGAGTTATAAATGACAGCTATCGTCCAAAAATATATTGAAGTAAGGCTGCCAAGAGGACTTGAAAGCGGGGCAGAATTGCAGGAAACCGATTTCAGGAGGTAGACTGGAATTGCATGTAAAGCATAGGAAAAGAGGCAGAACGTCCACAATGATGCACTTGGCCAAAAAGGGCGTATGCGTTTTTTCCTGAATATATTCAGGAAAAAACGCATACGCCCTTTTTGGCCAACCAAGCAAGCTTGCAAAGGAAATCTGCACTACAATGAAGTCTCACTGCCCCCCGGTCAAAAGGGCCATCTGAAAAAAGTGTAAAATCCAGAAAGGCAGGACAGGCCATGGAGAACTGGGAGCCTTGTTATGCTGATGGGCGGGATGTAAATTGCCAACAGCCATTCTGGAGAAGTGTATGGTGTTTCCTGAAACATCTAAAAAACAAAGCAACAGAGCCTAGGGCACTTCCACTTATGGTCCTATAGCTTAGGGAAATTAAAATCAAAAAGACACAGCCACCCCAAAGTTTGGGACGGTTCTGTTTACAAGAACCTCGTTTACGGTACAAGTTCAATATTGCAGAAAGTGAAAAATGGATAAAGAAGTTGTGGTACTTACGTACAATGCAATATCACTCAGCAATGAAATCTATGTCATCAGGCCCGTAGCAGCATAATGAGTGGATTCAGGTACAATGATTCTAAGTGAACTAAGTCACACAGAAAAAGAAACATCATAAGATATCACTACTACACGGAATGTAAACTTGGCTACACAGGAACTGAATTAAAATACTGAAGAGGGTCTCAAATGTAGAAAACCAACTTATGCTTCCTTAAGGGGAAAGGTGAGTTGGTGTGCTGCATAAGACCAGAGATTGAAATTAGCACAGATACCGTTCCATAAGCCAAATATGTAATAGACAAGAGCTACTCCTTTCTCAACGAAGTGGACTCAACACCCCATATTAAACGCCTAAGAATATACCTGACTAGTAAGAATCTTAAAACCTATGGATTTATATGTCTCCGAAAGAGAATCAAGCGTGTGTACAGGGGCATAAACGCAGCAGTGATAGGATTGGTGAGGATCGGTGAGCAAATGCAGAAACTTTGAACTCATATTGCATGGTACCCATTCCATGGGTCTCAACTCTCCTGGTTTAAGGGATTCTTCCTTTAGCTAAAACATGCATGAGGATCCCAGACTATGATCCACCGTGTGATTGGGAAACGTGTTCAAAGGTGTCTCAGTTTTCGTCCCCTGGTACTCGGGTGCAACATTCCAGACGCTTTACTAACACTCTCCCCACTTGGAGAGTCAGTGCCTTTAACATCCTGTTTGGCCCAGTTTGCAATTTCTGCAGAAAATGAACAGGAATAGGGAGAATCAACGAGAGACTAGCTGGAGGTGTCTGGACGGGCAAATGTAACTCTCATTTCCCACCAGGAAGAGGAATTAACCAAAGGCTCAGCGTGCCATGTCCGAACCACACTAGGGCCTGAAGGAATCCTGCGGTGTTGCGGCCAGCTCACAAGAAAGCGATTTGAAGAAAGGAGCTCAGGGGCACTGCCATTCACAAACCTGCAGAGTTATAAATGACAGCTATCGTCCAAAAATATACTGAAGTAAGGCTGCCAAGAGGACTTGAAAGTGGGGCAGAATTGTAGGAAACCGATTTCAGGAGGTAGACTGGAATTGCATGTAAAGCATAGGAAAAGAGGCAGAACGTCCACAATGATGCACTTGGCCAAAAAGGGCGTATGCGTTTTTTCCTGAATATGTTCAGGAAAAAACGCATACGCCCTTTTTGGCCAACCAAGCAAGCTTGCAAAGGAAATCTGCACTACAATGAAGTCTCACTGCCCCCCGGTCAAAAGGGCCATCTGAAAAACGTGTAAAATCCAGAAAGGCAGGACAGGCCATGGAGAACTGGGAGCCTTGTTATGCTGATGGGCGGGATGTAAATTGCCAACAGCCACTCTGGAGAAGTGTATGGTGTTTCCTGAAACATCTAAAAAACAAAGCAACAGAGCCTAGGGAACTTCCACTTATGGTCCTATAGCTTAGGGAAATTAAAATCCAAAAGACACAGCCACCCCAAAGTTTGGGACGGCTCTGTTTACAAGAACCTCGTTTACGGTACAAGTTCAATATTGCAGAAAGCAAAAAATGGATAAAGAAGTTGTGGTACTTACGTACAATGCAATATCACTCAGCAATGAAATCTATGTCATCAGGCCCGTAGCAGCATAATGAGTGGATTCAGGTACGATGATTCTAAGTGAAATAAGTCACACAGAAAAAAACATCATAAGATATCACTACTACACGGAATGTAAACTTGGCTACACAGGAACTGAATTACAAAACAGAACAGGGTCTCAAATGTAGAAAACCAATTTATGCTTGCTTAAGGGGAAAGGTGAGTTGGGGTGCTGCATAAAACCAGAGATTGAAATTAGCACAGATACCGTTCCATAAGCCAAATATGTAATAGACAAGAGCTACTACTTGCTCAACGAAGTGGACTCAACACCCCATATTAAACGCCTAAGAATATGCCTGACTAGTAAGAATCTTAAAACCTATGGATTTATATGTCTCCGCAGGAGAATCAAGCGTGTGTACAGCGGCATAAACGCAGCAGTGATAGGATTGGTGAGGATCGGTGAGCAAATGCAGACCCTTTGAAATCATATTGCATGGTACCCATTCCATGGGTCTCAACTCTCCAGGTTTAAGGGATTCTTCCTTCAGCTAAAACATGCATGTGGAACCCAGATTATGATCCACCGTGTGCTTGGGAAACGTGTTCAAAGGTGTCACAGTTTTCGTCCCCTGGTACTCGGGTGCAACATTCCAGACGCTTTACTAACACTCTCCCCACTTGGAGAGTCAGTGCCTTTAACCTCCTGTTTGGCCCAGTTTGCAATTTCTGCGGAAAATGAACAGGAATAGGGAGGACCAATGAGAGACTAGCTGGCGGTGTCTGGACGGGCAAATTTAACTCTCATTTCCCACCAGGAAGAGGAATTAACCAAAGGCTCAGCGTGCCATGCCGGAACCACACTAGGGCCTGAAGCAATCCTGCGGTGTTGCGGCCAGCTCACAAGAAAGCGAGTTGAAGAAAGGAGCTCAGGGGCACTGTCATTCACAAACCTGCAGAGTTATAAATGACAGCTATCGTCCAAAAATATATTGAAGTAAGGCTGCCAAGAGGACTTGAAAGCGGGGCAGAATTGCAGGAAACCGATTTCAGGAGGTAGACTGGAATTGCATGTAAAGCATAGGAAAAGAGGCAGAACGTCCACAATGATGCACTTGGCCAAAAAGGGCGTATGCGTTTTTTCCTGAATATATTCAGGAAAAAACGCATACGCCCTTTTTGGCCAACCAAGCAAGCTTGCAAAGGAAATCTGCACTACAATGAAGTCTCACTGCCCCCTGGTCAAAAGGGCCATCTGAAAAAAGTGTAAAATCCAGAAAGGCAGGACAGGCCATGGAGAACTGGGAGCCTTGTTATGCTGATGGGCGGGATGTAAATTGCCAACAGCCACTCTGGAGAAGTGTATGGTGTTTCCTGAAACATCTAAAAAACAAAGCAACAGAGCCTAGGGCACTTCCACTTATGGTCCTATAGCTTAGGGAAATTAAAATCAAAAAGACACAGCCACCCCAAAGTTTGGGACGGTTCTGTTTACAAGAACCTCGTTTACGGTACAAGTTCAATATTGCAGAAAGCGAAAAATGGATAAAGAAGTTGTGGTACTTACGTACAATGCAATATCACTCAGCAATGAAATCTATGTCATCAGGCCCGTAGCAGCATAATGAGTGGATTCAGGTACAATGATTCTAAGTGAACTAAGTCACACAGAAAAAGAAACATCATAAGATATCACTACTACACGGAATGTAAACTTGGCTACACAGGAACTGAATTAAAAAACTGAAGAGGGTCTCAAATGTAGAAAACCAACTTATGCTTGCTTAAGGGGAAAGGTGAGTTGGTGTGCTGCATAAGACCAGAGATTGAAATTAGCACAGATACCGTTTCATAAGCCAAATATGTAATAGACAAGAGCTACTCCTTTCTCAACGAAGTGGACTCAACACCCCATATTAAACGCCTAAGAATATACCTGACTAGTAAGAATCTTAAAACCTATGGATTTATATGTCTCCAAAAGAGAATCAAGAGTGTGTACAGGGGCATAAACGCAGCAGTGATAGGATTGGTGAGGATCGGTGAGCAAATGCAGAAACTTTGAACTCATATTGCATGGTACCCATTCCATGGGTCTCAACTCTCCTGGTTTAAGGGATTCTTCCTTTAGCTAAAACATGCATGAGGATCCCAGACTATGATCCACCGTGTGATTGGGAAACGTGTTCAAAGGTGTCTCAGTTTTCGTCCCCTGGTACTCGGGTACAACATTCCAGACGCTTTACTAACACTCTCCCCACTTGGAGAGTCAGTGCCTTTAACATCCTGTTTGGCCCAGTTTGCAATTTCTGCAGAAAATGAACAGGAATAGGGAGAATCAACGAGAGACTAGCTGGAGGTGTCTGGACGGGCAAATGTAACTCTCATTTCCCACCAGGAAGAGGAATTAACCAAAGGCTCAGCGTGCCATGTCCGAACCACACTAGGGCCTGAAGCAATCCTGCGGTGTTGCGGCCAGCTCACAAGAAAGCGAGTTGAAGAAAGGAGCTCAGGGGCACTGTCATTCACAAACCTGCAGAGTTATAAATGACAGCTATCGTCCAAAAATATACTGAAGTAAGGCTGCCAAGAGGACTTGAAAGTGGGGCAGAATTGTAGGAAACCGATTTCAGGAGGTAGACTGGAATTGCATGTAAAGCATAGGAAAAGAGGCAGAACGTCCACAATGATGCACTTGGCCAAAAAGGGCGTATGCGTTTTTTCCTGAATATGTTCAGGAAAAAACGCATACACCCTTTTTGTCCAACCAAGCAAGCTTGCAAAGGAAATCTGCACTACAATGAAGTCTCACTGCCCCCCGGTCAAAAGGGCCATCTGAAAAACGTGTAAAATCCAGAAAGGCAGGACAGGCCATGGAGAACTGGGAGCCTTGTTATGCTGATGGGCGGGATGTAAATTGCCAACAGCCACTCTGGAGAAGTGTATAGTGTTTCCTGAAACATCTAAAAAACAAAGCAACAGAGCCTAGGGAACTTCCACTTATGGTCCTATAGCTTAGGGAAATTAAAATCCAAAAGACACAGCCACCCCAAAGTTTGGGACGGCTCTGTTTACAAGAACCTCGTTTACGGTACAAGTTCAATATCGCAGAAAGCAAAAAATGGATAAAGAAGTTGTGGTACTTACGTACAATGCAATATCACTCAGCAATGAAATCTATGTCATCAGGCCCGTAGCAGCATAATGAGTGGATTCAGGTACGATGATTCTAAGTGAAATAAGTCACACAGAAAAAAACATCATAAGATATCACTACTACACGGAATGTAAACTTGGCTACACAGGAACTGAATTACAAAACAGAACAGGGTCTCAAATGTAGAAAACCAACTTATGCTTGCTTAAGGGGAAAGGTGAGTTGGGGTGCTGCATAAAACCAGAGATTGAAATTAGCACAGATACCGTTCCATAAGCCAAATATGTAATAGACAAGAGCTACTACTTGCTCAACGAAGTGGACTCAACACCCCATATTAAACGCCTAAGAATATACCTGACTAGTAAGAATCTTAAAACCTATTGATTTATATGTCTCCAAAAGAGAAACAAGCGTGTGTACAGTGGCATAAACGCAGCAGTGATAGGACTGGTGAGGATCGGTGAGCAAATGCAGACCCTTTGAAGTCATATTGCATGGTACCCATTCCATGGGTCTCAACTCTCCACGTTTAAGGGATTCTTCCTTCAGCTAAAACATGCATGTGGAACCCAGAGTATGATCCACCATGTGATCGGGAAACGTGTTCAAATGTGTCTCAGTTTTCGTCCCCCGGTACTCGGGTGCAACATTCCAGACGCTTTACTAACACTCTCCCCACTTGGAGAGTCAGTGCCTTTAACTTCCTGTTTGGCCCAGTTTGCAATTTCTGCGGAAAATGAACAGGAATAGGGAGAACCAATGAGAGACTAGCTGGAGGTGTCTGGACGGGCAAATTTAACTCTCATTTCCCACCAGGAAGAGGAATTAACCAAAGGCTCAGCGTGCCATGCCGGAACCACACTAGGGCCTGAAGCAATCCTGCGGTGTTGCGGCCAGCTCACAAGAAAGCGAGTTGAAGAAAGGAGCTCAGGGGCAGTGTCATTCACAAAACTGCAGAGTTATAAATGACAGCTATCGTCCAAAAATATATTGAAGTAAGGCTGCCAAGAGGACTTGAAAGCGGGGCAGAATTGCAGGAAACCGATTTCAGGAGGTAGACTGGAATTGCATGTAAAGCATAGGAAAAGAGGCAGAACGTCCACAATGATGCACTTGGCCAAAAAGGGCGTATGCGTTTTTTCCTGAATATATTCAGGAAAAAACGCATACGCCCTTTTTGGCCAACCAAGCAAGCTTGCAAAGGAAATCTGCACTACAATGAAGTCTCACTGCCCCCCGGTCAAAAGGGCCATCTGAAAAAAGTGTAAAATCCAGAAAGGCAGGACAGGCCATGGAGAACTGGGAGCCTTGTTATGCTGATGGGCGGGATGTAAATTGCCAACAGCCATTCTGGAGAAGTGTATGGTGTTTCCTGAAACATCTAAAAAACAAAGCAACAGAGCCTAGGGCACTTCCACTTATGGTCCTATAGCTTAGGGAAATTAAAATCAAAAAGACACAGCCACCCCAAAGTTTGGGACGATTCTGTTTACAAGAACCTCGTTTACGGTACAAGTTCAATATTGCAGAAAGTGAAAAATGGATAAAGAAGTTGTGGTACTTACGTACAATGCAATATCACTCAGCAATGAAATCTATGTCATCAGGCCCGTAGCAGCATAATGAGTGGATTCAGGTACAATGATTCTAAGTGAACTAAGTCACACAGAAAAAGAAACATCATAAGATATCACTACTACACGGAATGTAAACTTGGCTACACAGGAACTGAATTAAAATACTGAAGAGGGTCTCAAATGTAGAAAACCAACTTATGCTTACTTAAGGGGAAAGGTGAGTTGGTGTGCTGCATAAGACCAGAGATTGAAATTAGCACAGATACCGTTCCATAAGCCAAATATGTAATAGACAAGAGCTACTCCTTTCTCAACGAAGTGGACTCAACACCCCATATTAAACGCCTAAGAATATACCTGACTAGTAAGAATCTTAAAACCTATGGATTTATATGTCTCCGAAAGAGAATCAAGCGTGTGTACAGGGGCATAAACGCAGCAGTGATAGGATTGGTGAGGATCGGTGAGCAAATGCAGAAACTTTGAACTCATATTGCATGGTACCCATTCCATGGGTCTCAACTCTCCTGGTTTAAGGGATTCTTCCTTTAGCTAAAACATGCATGAGGATCCCAGACTATGATCCACCGTGTGATTGGGAAACGTGTTCAAAGGTGTCTCAGTTTTCGTCCCCTGGTACTCGGGTGCAACATTCCAGACGCTTTACTAACACTCTCCCCACTTGGAGAGTCAGTGCCTTTAACATCCTGTTTGGCCCAGTTTGCAATTTCTGCAGAAAATGAACAGGAATAGGGAGAATCAACGAGAGACTAGCTGGAGGTGTCTGGACGGGCAAATGTAACTCTCATTTCCCACCAGGAAGAGGAATTAACCAAAGGCTCAGCGTGCCATGTCCGAACCACACTAGGGCCTGAAGGAATCCTGCGGTGTTGCGGCCAGCTCACAAGAAAGCGATTTGAAGAAAGGAGCTCAGGGGCACTGTCATTCACAAACCTGCAGAGTTATAAATGACAGCTATCGTCCAAAAATATACTGAAGTAAGGCTGCCAAGAGGACTTGAAAGTGGGGCAGAATTGTAGGAAACCGATTTCAGGAGGTAGACTGGAATTGCATGTAAAGCATAGGAAAAGAGGCAGAACGTCCACAATGATGCACTTGGCCAAAAAGGGCGTATGCGTTTTTTCCTGAATATGTTCAGGAAAAAACGCATACGCCCTTTTTGGCCAACCAAGCAAGCTTGCAAAGGAAATCTGCACTACAATGAAGTCTCACTGCCCCCCGGTCAAAAGGGCCATCTGAAAAACGTGTAAAATCCAGAAAGGCAGGACAGGCCATGGAGAACTGGGAGCCTTGTTATGCTGATGGGCGGGATGTAAATTGCCAACAGCCACTCTGGAGAAGTGTATGGTGTTTCCTGAAACATCTAAAAAACAAAGCAACAGAGCCTAGGGAACTTCCACTTATGGTCCTATAGCTTAGGGAAATTAAAATCCAAAAGACACAGCCACCCCAAAGTTTGGGACGGCTCTGTTTACAAGAACCTCGTTTACGGTACAAGTTCAATATCGCAGAAAGCAAAAAATGGATAAAGAAGTTGTGGTACTTACGTACAATGCAATATCACTCAGCAATGAAATCTATGTCATCAGGCCCGTAGCAGCATAATGAGTGGATTCAGGTACGATGATTCTAAGTGAAATAAGTCACACAGAAAAAAACATCATAAGATATCACTACTACACGGAATGTAAACTTGGCTACACAGGAACTGAATTACAAAACAGAACAGGGTCTCAAATGTAGAAAACCAATTTATGCTTGCTTAAGGGGAAAGGTGAGTTGGGGTGCTGCATAAAACCAGAGATTGAAATTAGCACAGATACCGTTCCATAAGCCAAATATGTAATAGACAAGAGCTACTCCTTGCTCAACGAAGTGGACACAACACCCCATATTAAACGCCTAAGAATATACCTGACTAGTAAGAATCTTAAAACCTATGGATTTATATGCCTCCGAAAGAGAATCAAGCGTGTGTACAGCGGCATAAACGCAGCAGTGATAGGATTGGTGAGGATCGGTGAGCAAATGCAGACCCTTTGAAATCATATTGCATGGTACCCATTCCATGGGTCTCAACTCTCCAGGTTTAAGGGATTCTTCCTTCAGCTAAAACATGCATGTGGAACCCAGATTATGATCCACCGTGTGCTTGGGAAACGTGTTCAAAGGTGTCTCAGTTTTCGTCCCCTGGTACTCGGGTGCAATATTCCAGACGCTTTACTAACACTCTCCCCACTTGGAGAGTCAGTGCCTTTAACCTCGTGTTTGGCCCAGTTTGCAATTTCTGCGGAAAATGAACAGGAATAGGGAGGACCAATGAGAGACTAGCTGGCGGTGTCTGGACGGGCAAATTTAACTCTCATTTCCCACCAGGAAGAGGAATTAACCAAAGGCTCAGCGTGCCATGCCGGAACCACACTAGGGCCTGAAGCAATCCTGCGGTGTTGCGGCCAGCTCACAAGAAAGCGAGTTGAAGAAAGGAGCTCAGGGGCACTGTCATTCACAAACCTGCAGAGTTATAAATGACAGCTATCGTCCAAAACTATATTGAAGTAAGGCTGCCAAGAGGACTTGAAAGCGGGGCAGAATTGCAGGAAACCGATTTCAGGAGGTAGACTGGAATTGCATGTAAAGCATAGGAAAAGAGGCAGAACGTCCACAATGATGCACTTGGCCAAAAAGGGCGTATGCGTTTTTTCCTGAATATATTCAGGAAAAAACGCATACGCCCTTTTTGGCCAACCAAGCAAGCTTGCAAAGGAAATCTGCACTACAATGAAGTCTCACTGCCCCCCGGTCAAAAGGGCCATCTGAAAAAAGTGTAAAATCCAGAAAGGCAGGACAGGCCATGGAGAACTGGGAGCCTTGTTATGCTGATGGGCGGGATGTAAATTGCCAACAGCCACTCTGGAGAAGTGTATGGTGTTTCCTGAAACATCTAAAAAACAAAGCAACAGAGCCTAGGGCACTTCCACTTATGGTCCTATAGCTTAGGGAAATTAAAATCAAAAAGACACAGCCACCCCAAAGTTTGGGACGGTTCTGTTTACAAGAACCTCGTTTACGGTACAAGTTCAATATTGCAGAAAGCGAAAAATGGATAAAGAAGTTGTGGTACTTACGTACAATGCAATATCACTCAGCAATGAAATCTATGTCATCAGGCCCGTAGCAGCATAATGAGTGGATTCAGGTACAATGATTCTAAGTGAACTAAGTCACACAGAAAAAGAAACATCATAAGATATCACTACTACACGGAATGTAAACTTGGCTACACAGGAACTGAATTAAAAAACTGAAGAGGGTCTCAAATGTAGAAAACCAACTTATGCTTGCTTAAGGGGAAAGGTGAGTTGGGGTGCTGCATAAGACCAGAGATTGAAATTAGCACAGATACCGTTCCATAAGCCAAATATGTAATAGACAAGAGCTACTCCTTTCTCAACGAAGTGGACTCAACACCCCATATTAAACGCCTAAGAATATACCTGACTAGTAAGAATCTTAAAACCTATGGATTTATATGTCTCCGAAAGAGAATCAAGCATGTGTACAGGGGCATAAACGCAGCAGTGATAGGATTGGTGAGGATCGGTGAGCAAATGCAGAAACTTTGAACTCATATTGCATGGTACCCATTCCATGGGTCTCAACTCTCCTGGTTTAAGGGATTCTTCCTTTAGCTAAAACATGCATGAGGATCCCAGACTATGATCCACCGTGTGATTGGGAAACGTGTTCAAAGGTGTCTCAGTTTTCGTCCCCTGGTACTCGGGTGCAACATTCCAGACGCTTTACTAACACTCTCCCCACTTGGAGAGTCAGTGCCTTTAACCTCCTGTTTGGCCCAGTTTGCAATTTCTGCGGAAAATGAACAGGAATAGGGAGGACCAATGAGAGACTAGCTGGCGGTGTCTGGACGGGCAAATTTAACTCTCATTTCCCACCAGGAAGAGGAATTAACCAAAGGCTCAGCGTGCCATGCCGGAACCACACTAGGGCCTGAAGCAATCCTGCGGTGTTGCGGCCAGCTCACAAGAAAGCGAGTTGAAGAAAGGAGCTCAGGGGCACTGGCATTCACAAACCTGCAGAGTTATAAATGACAGCTATCGTCCAAAACTATATTGAAGTAAGGCTGCCAAGAGGACTTGAAAGCGGGGCAGAATTGCAGGAAACCGATTTCAGGAGGTAGACTGGAATTGCATGTAAAGCATAGGAAAAGAGGCAGAACGTCCACAATGATGCACTTGGCCAAAAAGGGCGTATGCGTTTTTTCCTGAATATATTCAGGAAAAAACGCATACGCCCTTTTTGGCCAACCAAGCAAGCTTGCAAAGGAAATCTGCACTACAATGAAGTCTCACTGCCCCCCGGTCAAAAGGGCCATCTGAAAAAAGTGTAAAATCCAGAAAGGCAGGACAGGCCATGGAGAACTGGGAGCCTTGTTATGCTGATGGGCGGGATGTAAATTGCCAACAGCCACTCTGGAGAAGTGTATGGTGTTTCCTGAAACATCTAAAAAACAAAGCAACAGAGCCTAGGGCACTTCCACTTATGGTCCTATAGCTTAGGGAAATTAAAATCAAAAAGACACAGCCACCCCAAAGTTTGGGACGGTTCTGTTTACAAGAACCTCGTTTACGGTACAAGTTCAATATTGCAGAAAGCGAAAAATGGATAAAGAAGTTGTGGTACTTACGTACAATGCAATATCACTCAGCAATGAAATCTATGTCATCAGGCCCGTAGCAGCATAATGAGTGGATTCAGGTACAATGATTCTAAGTGAACTAAGTCACACAGAAAAAGAAACATCATAAGATATCACTACTACACGGAATGTAAACTTGGCTACACAGGAACTGAATTAAAAAACTGAAGAGGGTCTCAAATGTAGAAAACCAACTTATGCTTGCTTAAGGGGAAAGGTGAGTTGGGGTGCTGCATAAGACCAGAGATTGAAATTAGCACAGATACCGTTCCATAAGCCAAATATGTAATAGACAAGAGCTACTCCTTTCTCAACGAAGTGGACTCAACACCCCATATTAAACGCCTAAGAATATACCTGACTAGTAAGAATCTTAAAACCTATGGATTTATATGTCTCCGAAAGAGAATCAAGCATGTGTACAGGGGCATAAACGCAGCAGTGATAGGATTGGTGAGGATCGGTGAGCAAATGCAGAAACTTTGAACTCATATTGCATGGTACCCATTCCATGGGTCTCAACTCTCCTGGTTTAAGGGATTCTTCCTTTAGCTAAAACATGCATGAGGATCCCAGACTATGATCCACCGTGTGATTGGGAAACGTGTTCAAAGGTGTCTCAGTTTTCGTCCCCTGGTACTCGGGTGCAACATTCCAGACGCTTTACTAACACTCTCCCCACTTGGAGAGTCAGTGCCTTTAACCTCCTGTTTGGCCCAGTTTGCAATTTCTGCGGAAAATGAACAGGAATAGGGAGGACCAATGAGAGACTAGCTGGCGGTGTCTGGACGGGCAAATTTAACTCTCATTTCCCACCAGGAAGAGGAATTAACCAAAGGCTCAGCGTGCCATGCCGGAACCACACTAGGGCCTGAAGCAATCCTGCGGTGTTGCGGCCAGCTCACAAGAAAGCGAGTTGAAGAAAGGAGCTCAGGGGCACTGTCATTCACAAACCTGCAGAGTTATAAATGACAGCTATCGTCCAAAACTATATTGAAGTAAGGCTGCCAAGAGGACTTGAAAGCGGGGCAGAATTGCAGGAAACCGATTTCAGGAGGTAGACTGGAATTGCATGTAAAGCATAGGAAAAGAGGCAGAACGTCCACAATGATGCACTTGGCCAAAAAGGGCGTATGCGTTTTTTCCTGAATATATTCAGGAAAAAACGCATACGCCCTTTTTGGCCAACCAAGCAAGCTTGCAAAGGAAATCTGCACTACAATGAAGTCTCACTGCCCCCCGGTCAAAAGGGCCATCTGAAAAAAGTGTAAAATCCAGAAAGGCAGGACAGGCCATGGAGAACTGGGAGCCTTGTTATGCTGATGGGCGGGATGTAAATTGCCAACAGCCACTCTGGAGAAGTGTATGGTGTTTCCTGAAACATCTAAAAAACAAAGCAACAGAGCCTAGGGCACTTCCACTTATGGTCCTATAGCTTAGGGAAATTAAAATCAAAAAGACACAGCCACCCCAAAGTTTGGGACGGTTCTGTTTACAAGAACCTCGTTTACGGTACAAGTTCAATATTGCAGAAAGCGAAAAATGGATAAAGAAGTTGTGGTACTTACGTACAATGCAATATCACTCAGCAATGAAATCTATGTCATCAGGCCCGTAGCAGCATAATGAGTGGATTCAGGTACAATGATTCTAAGTGAACTAAGTCACACAGAAAAAGAAACATCATAAGATATCACTACTACACGGAATGTAAACTTGGCTACACAGGAACTGAATTAAAAAACTGAAGAGGGTCTCAAATGTAGAAAACCAACTTATGCTTGCTTAAGGGGAAAGGTGAGTTGGGGTGCTGCATAAGACCAGAGATTGAAATTAGCACAGATACCGTTCCATAAGCCAAATATGTAATAGACAAGAGCTACTCCTTTCTCAACGAAGTGGACTCAACACCCCATATTAAACGCCTAAGAATATACCTGACTAGTAAGAATCTTAAAACCTATGGATTTATATGTCTCCGAAAGAGAATCAAGCATGTGTACAGGGGCATAAACGCAGCAGTGATAGGATTGGTGAGGATCGGTGAGCAAATGCAGAAACTTTGAACTCATATTGCATGGTACCCATTCCATGGGTCTCAACTCTCCTGGTTTAAGGGATTCTTCCTTTAGCTAAAACATGCATGAGGATCCCAGACTATGATCCACCGTGTGATTGGGAAACGTGTTCAAAGGTGTCTCAGTTTTCGTCCCCTGGTACTCGGGTGCAACATTCCAGACGCTTTACTAACACTCTCCCCACTTGGAGAGTCAGTGCCTTTAACCTCCTGTTTGGCCCAGTTTGCAATTTCTGCGGAAAATGAACAGGAATAGGGAGGACCAATGAGAGACTAGCTGGCGGTGTCTGGACGGGCAAATTTAACTCTCATTTCCCACCAGGAAGAGGAATTAACCAAAGGCTCAGCGTGCCATGCCGGAACCACACTAGGGCCTGAAGCAATCCTGCGGTGTTGCGGCCAGCTCACAAGAAAGCGAGTTGAAGAAAGGAGCTCAGGGGCACTGGCATTCACAAACCTGCAGAGTTATAAATGACAGCTATCGTCCAAAACTATATTGAAGTAAGGCTGCCAAGAGGACTTGAAAGCGGGGCAGAATTGCAGGAAACCGATTTCAGGAGGTAGACTGGAATTGCATGTAAAGCATAGGAAAAGAGGCAGAACGTCCACAATGATGCACTTGGCCAAAAAGGGCGTATGCGTTTTTTCCTGAATATATTCAGGAAAAAACGCATACGCCCTTTTTGGCCAACCAAGCAAGCTTGCAAAGGAAATCTGCACTACAATGAAGTCTCACAGCCCCCCGGTCAAAAGGGCCATCTGAAAAAAGTGTAAAATCCAGAAAGGCAGGACAGGCCATGGAGAACTGGGAGCCTTGTTATGCTGATGGGCGGGATGTAAATTGCCAACAGCCACTCTGGAGAAGTGTATGGTGTTTCCTGAAACATCTAAAAAACAAAGCAACAGAGCCTAGGGCACTTCCACTTATGGTCCTATAGCTTAGGGAAATTAAAATCAAAAAGACACAGCCACCCCAAAGTTTGGGACGGTTCTGTTTACAAGAACCTCGTTTACGGTACAAGTTCAATATTGCAGAAAGCGAAAAATGGATAAAGAAGTTGTGGTACTTACGTACAATGCAATATCACTCAGCAATGAAATCTATGTCATCAGGCCCGTAGCAGCATAATGAGTGGATTCAGGTACAATGATTCTAAGTGAACTAAGTCACACAGAAAAAGAAACATCATAAGATATCACTACTACACGGAATGTAAACTTGGCTACACAGGAACTGAATTAAAAAACTGAAGAGGGTCTCAAATGTAGAAAACCAACTTATGCTTGCTTAAGGGGAAAGGTGAGTTGGGGTGCTGCATAAGACCAGAGATTGAAATTAGCACAGATACCGTTCCATAAGCCAAATATGTAATAGACAAGAGCTACTCCTTTCTCAACGAAGTGGACTCAACACCCCATATTAAACGCCTAAGAATATACCTGACTAGTAAGAATCTTAAAACCTATGGATTTATATGTCTCCGAAAGAGAATCAAGCATGTGTACAGGGGCATAAACGCAGCAGTGATAGGATTGGTGAGGATCGGTGAGCAAATGCATAAACTTTGAACTCATATTGCATGGTACCCATTCCATGGGTCTCAACTCTCCTGGTTTAAGGGATTCTTCCTTTAGCTAAAACATGCATGAGGATCCCAGACTATGATCCACCGTGTGATTGGGAAACGTGTTCAAAGGTGTCTCAGTTTTCGTCCCCTGGTACTCGGGTGCAACATTCCAGACGCTTTACTAACACTCTCCCCACTTGGAGAGTCAGTGCCTTTAACATCCTGTTTGGCCCAGTTTGCAATTTCTGCGGAAAATGAACAGGAATAGGGAGAACCAATGAGAGACTAGCTGCAGGTGTCTGGACGGGCAAAATTTAACTCTCATTTCCCACCAGGAAGAGGAATTAACCAAAGGCTCAGCGTGCCATGCCGGAACCACACTAGGGCCTGAAGCAATCCTGCGGTGTTGCGGCCAGCTCACAAGAAAGCGAGTTGAAGAAAGGAGCCCAGGGGCACTGTCATTCACAAACCTGCAGAGTTATAAATGACAGCTATCGTCCAAAAATATACTGAAGTAAGGCTGCCAAGAGGACTTGAAAGTGGGGCAGAATTGTAGGAAACCGATTTCAGGAGGTAGACTGGAATTGCATGTAAAGCATAGGAAAAGAGGCAGAACGTCCACAATGATGCACTTGGCCAAAAAGGGCGTATGCGTTTTTTCCTGAATATGTTCAGGAAAAAACGCATACGCCCTTTTTGTCCAACCAAGCAAGCTTGCAAAGGAAATCTGCACTACAATGAAGTCTCACTGCCCCCCGGTCAAAAGGGCCATCTGAAAAACGTGTAAAATCCAGAAAGGCAGGACAGGCCATGGAGAACTGGGAGCCTTGTTATGCTGATGGGCGGGATGTAAATTGCCAACAGCCACTCTGGAGAAGTGTATGGTGTTTCCTGAAACATCTAAAAAACAAAGCAACAGAGCCTAGGGAACTTCCACTTATGGTCCTATAGCTTAGGGAAATTAAAATCCAAAAGACACAGCCACCCCAAAGTTTGGGACGGCTCTATTTACAAGAACCTCGTTTACGGTACAAGTTCAATATCGCAGAAAGCAAAAAATGGATAAAGAAGTTGTGGTACTTACGTACAATGCAATATCACTCAGCAATGAAATCTATGTCATCAGGCCCGTAGCAGCATAATGAGTGGATTCAGGTACGATGATTCTAAGTGAAATAAGTCACACAGAAAAAAACATCATAAGATATCACTACTACATGGAATGTAAACTTGGCTACACAGGAACTGAATTACAAAACAGAACAGGGTCTCAAATGTAGAAAACCAACTTATGCTTGCTTAAGGGGAAAGGTGAGTTGGGGTGCTGCATAAAACCAGAGATTGAAATTAGCACAGATACCGTTCCATAAGCCAAATATGTAATAGACAAGAGCTACTACTTGCTCAACGAAGTGGACTCAACACCCCATATTAAACGCCTAAGAATATACCTGACTAGTAAGAATCTTAAAACCTATTGATTTATATGTCTCCAAAAGAGAAACAAGCGTGTGTACAGTGGCATAAACGCAGCAGTGATAGGACTGGTGAGGATCGGTGAGCAAATGCAGACCCTTTGAAGTCATATTGCATGGTACCCATTCCATGGGTCTCAACTCTCCACGTTTAAGGGATTCCTCCTTCAGCTAAAACATGCATGTGGAACCCAGAGTATGATCCACCATGTGATCGGGAAACGTGTTCAAATGTGTCTCAGTTTTCGTCCCCCGGTACTCGGGTGCAACATTCCAGACGCTTTACTAACACTCTCCCCACTTGGAGAGTCAGTGCCTTTAACTTCCTGTTTGGCCCAGTTTGCAATTTCTGCGGAAAATGAACAGGAATAGGGAGAACCAATGAGAGACTAGCTGGAGGTGTCTGGACGGGCAAATTTAACTCTCATTTCCCACCAGGAAGAGGAATTAACCAAAGGCTCAGCGTGCCATGCCGGAACCACACTAGGGCCTGAAGCAATCCTGCGGTGTTGTGGCCAGCTCACAAGAAAGCGAGTTGAAGAAAGGAGCTCAGGGGCACTGTCATTCACAAACCTGCAGAGTTATAAATGACAGCTATCGTCCAAAAATATATTGAAGTAAGGCTGCCAAGAGGACTTGAAAGCGGGGCAGAATTGCAGGAAACCGATTTCAGGAGGTAGACTGGAATTGCATGTAAAGCATAGGAAAAGAGGCAGAACGTCCACAATGATGCACTTGGCCAATAAGGGCGTATGCGTTTTTTCCTGAATATATTCAGGAAAAAACGCATACGCCCTTTTTGGCCAACCAAGCAAGCTTGCAAAGGAAATCTGCACTACAATGAAGTCTCACAGCCCCCCGGTCAAAAGGGCCATCTGAAAAAAGTGTAAAATCCAGAAAGGCAGTACATGCCATGGAGAACTGGGAGCCTTGTTATGCTGATGGGCGGGATGTAAATTGCCAATAGCCACTCTGGAGAAGTGTATGGTGTTTCCTGAAACATCTAAAAAACAAAGCAACAGAGCCTAGCGCACTTCCACGTATGGTCCTATAGCTTAGGGAAATTAAAATCAAAAAGACACAGCCACCCCAAAGTTTGGGACGGCTCTGTTTACAAGAACCTCGTTTACGGTACAAGTTCAATATCGCAGAAAGCAAGAAATGGATAAAGAAGTTGTGGTACTTACGTACAATGCAATATCACTCAGCAATGAAATCTATGTCATCAGGCCCGTAGCAGCGTAATGAGTGGATTCAGGTACGATGATTCTAAGTGAAATAAGTCACACAGAAAAAAACATCATAAGATATCACTACTACACGGAATGTAAACTTGGCTACACAGGAACTGAATTACAAAACAGAGCAGGGTCTCAAATGTAGAAAACCAACTTATGATTGCTTAAGGGGAAAGGTGAGTTGGGATGCTGCATAAAACCAGAGATTGAAATTAGCACAGATACCGTTCCATAAGCCAAATATGTAATAGACAAGAGCTACTCCTTTCTCAACGAAGTGGACTCAACACCCCATATTAAACGCCTAAGAATATACCTGACTAGTAAGAATCTTAAAACCTATGGATTTATATGTCTCCGAAAGAGAATCAAGCGTGTGTACAGGGGCATAAACGCAGCAGTGATAGGATTGGTGAGGATCGGTGAGCAAATGCAGAAACTTTGAACTCATATTGCATGGTACCCATTCCATGGGTCTCAACTCTCCTGGTTTAAGGGATTCTTCCTTTAGCTAAAACATGCATGAGGATCCCAGACTATGATCCACCGTGTGATTGGGAAACGTGTTCAAAGGTGTCTCAGTTTTCGTCCCCTGGTACTCGGGTGCAACATTCCAGACGCTTTACTAACACTCTCCCCACTTGGAGAGTCAGTGCCTTTAACATCCTGTTTGGCCCAGTTTGCAATTTCTGCAGAAAATGAACAGGAATAGGGAGAATCAACGAGAGACTAGCTGGAGGTGTCTGGACGGGCAAATGTAACTCTCATTTCCCACCAGGAAGAGGAATTAACCAAAGGCTCAGCGTGCCATGTCCGAACCACACTAGGGCCTGAAGGAATCCTGCGGTGTTGCGGCCAGCTCACAAGAAAGCGAGTTGAAGAAAGGAGCTCAGGGGCACTGTCATTCACAAACCTGCAGAGTTATAAATGACAGCTATCGTCCAAAAATATACTGAAGTAAGGCTGCCAAGAGGACTTGAAAGTGGGGCAGAATTGTAGGAAACCGATTTCAGGAGGTAGACTGGAATTGCATGTAAAGCATAGGAAAAGAGGCAGAACGTCCACAATGATGCACTTGGCCAAAAAGGGCGTATGCGTTTTTTCCTGAATATGTTCAGGAAAAAACGCATACGCCCTTTTTGGCCAACCAAGCAAGCTTGCAAAGGAAATCTGCACTACAATGAAGTCTCACTGCCCCCCGGTCAAAAGGGCCATCTGAAAAACGTGTAAAATCCAGAAAGGCAGGACAGGCCATGGAGAACTGGGAGCCTTGTTATGCTGATGGGCGGGATGTAAATTGCCAACAGCCACTCTGGAGAAGTGTATGGTGTTTCCTGAAACATCTAAAAAACAAAGCAACAGAGCCTAGGGAACTTCCACTTATGGTCCTATAGCTTAGGGAAATTAAAATCCAAAAGACACAGCCACCCCAAAGTTTGGGACGGCTCTGTTTACAAGAACCTCGTTTACGGTACAAGTTCAATATCGCAGAAAGCAAAAAATGGATAAAGAAGTTGTGGTACTTACGTACAATGCAATATCACTCAGCAATGAAATCTATGTCATCAGGCCCGTAGCAGCATAATGAGTGGATTCAGGTACGATGATTCTAAGTGAAATAAGTCACACAGAAAAAAACATCATAAGATATCACTACTACACGGAATGTAAACTTGGCTACACAGGAACTGAATTACAAAACAGAACAGGGTCTCAAATGTAGAAAACCAATTTATGCTTGCTTAAGGGGAAAGGTGAGTTCGGGTGCTGCATAAAACCAGAGATTGAAATTAGCACAGATACCGTTCCATAAGCCAAATATGTAATAGACAAGAGCTACTACTTGCTCAACGAAGTGGACTCAACACCCCATATTAAACGCCTAAGAATATACCTGACTAGTAAGAATCTTAAAACCTATGGATTTATATGTCTCCGCAGGAGAATCAAGCGTGTGTACAGCGGCATAAACGCAGCAGTGATAGGATTGGTGAGGATCGGTGAGCAAATGCAGACCCTTTGAAATCATATTGCATGGTACCCATTCCATGGGTCTCAACTCTCCAGGTTTAAGGGATTCTTCCTTCAGCTAAAACATGCATGTGGAACCCAGATTATGATCCACCGTGTGCTTGGGAAACGTGTTCAAAGGTGTCTCAGTTTTCGTCCCCTGGTACTCGGGTGCAACATTCCAGACGCTTTACTAACACTCTCCCCACTTGGAGAGTCAGTGCCTTTAACCTCCTGTTTGGCCCAGTTTGCAATTTCTGCGGAAAATGAACAGGAATAGGGAGGACCAATGAGAGACTAGCTGGCGGTGTCTGGACGGGCAAATTTAACTCTCATTTCCCACCAGGAAGAGGAATTAACCAAAGGCTCAGCGTGCCATGCCGGAACCACACTAGGGCCTGAAGCAATCCTGCGGTGTTGCGGCCAGCTCACAAGAAAGCGAGTTGAAGAAAGGAGCTCAGGGGCACTGTCATTCACAAACCTGCAGAGTTATAAATGACAGCTATCGTCCAAAACTATATTGAAGTAAGGCTGCCAAGAGGACTTGAAAGCGGGGCAGAATTGCAGGAAACCGATTTCAGGAGGTAGACTGGAATTGCATGTAAAGCATAGGAAAAGAGGCAGAACGTCCACAATGATGCACTTGGCCAAAAAGGGCGTATGCGTTTTTTCCTGAATATATTCAGGAAAAAACGCATACGCCCTTTTTGGCCAACCAAGCAAGCTTGCAAAGGAAATCTGCACTACAATGAAGTCTCACTGCCCCCGGTCAAAAGGGCCATCTGAAAAACGTGTAAAATCCAGAAAGGCAGGACAGGCCATGGAGAACTGGGAGCCTTGTTATGCTGATGGGCGGGATGTAAATTGCCAACAGCCACTCTGGAGAAGTGTATGGTGTTTCCTGAAACATCTAAAAAACAAAGCAACAGAGCCTAGGGCACTTCCACTTATGGTCCTATAGCTTAGGGAAATTAAAATCCAAAAGACACAGCCACCCCAAAGTTTGGGACGGTTCTGTTTACAAGAACCTCGTTTACGGTACAAGTTCAATATTGCAGAAAGCGAAAAATGGATAAAGAAGTTGTGGTACTTACGTACAATGCAATATCACTCAGCAATGAAATCTATGTCATCAGGCCCGTAGCAGCATAATGAGTGGATTCAGGTACAATGATTCTAAGTGAACTAAGTCACACAGAAAAAGAAACATCATAAGATATCACTACTACACGGAATGTAAACTTGGCTACACAGGAACTGAATTAAAAAACTGAAGAGGGTCTCAAATGTAGAAAACCAACTTATGCTTGCTTAAGGGGAAAGGTGAGTTGGGGTGCTGCATAAGACCAGAGATTGAAATTAGCACAGATACCGTTCCATAAGCCAAATATGTAATAGACAAGAGCTACTCCTTTCTCAACGAAGTGGACTCAACACCCCATATTAAACGCCTAAGAATATACCTGACTAGTAAGAATCTTAAAACCTATGGATTTATATGTCTCCGAAAGAGAATCAAGCATGTGTACAGGGGCATAAACGCAGCAGTGATAGGATTGGTGAGGATCGGTGAGCAAATGCAGAAACTTTGAACTCATATTGCATGGTACCCATTCCATGGGTCTCAACTCTCCTGGTTTAAGGAATTCTTCCTTTAGCTAAAACATGCATGAGGATCCCAGACTATGATCCACCGTGTGATTGGGAAACGTGTTCAAAGGTGTCTCAGTTTTCGTCCCCTGGTACTCGGGTGCAACATTCCAGACGCTTTACTAACACTCTCCCCACTTGGAGAGTCAGTGCCTTTAACCTCCTGTTTGGCCCAGTTTGCAATTTCTGCGGAAAATGAACAGGAATAGGGAGAACCAATGAGAGACTAGCTGCAGGTGTCTGGACGGGCAAAATTTAACTCTCATTTCCCACCAGGAAGAGGAATTAACCAAAGGCTCAGCGTGCCATGCCGGAACCACACTAGGGCCTGAAGCAATCCTGCGGTGTTGCGGCCAGCTCACAAGAAAGCGAGTTGAAGAAAGGAGCCCAGGGGCACTGTCATTCACAAACCTGCAGAGTTATAAATGACAGCTATCGTCCAAAAATATACTGAAGTAAGGCTGCCAAGAGGACTTGAAAGTGGGGCAGAATTGCAGGAAACCGATTTCAGGAGGTAGACTGGAATTGCATGTAAAGCATAGGAAAAGAGGCAGAACGTCCACAATGATGCACTTGGCCAAAAAGGGCGTATGCGTTTTTTCCTGAATATGTTCAGGAAAAAACGCATACGCCCTTTTTGTCCAACCAAGCAAGCTTGCAAAGGAAATCTGCACTACAATGAAGTCTCACTGCCCCCCGGTCAAAAGGGCCATCTGAAAAACGTGTAAAATCCAGAAAGGCAGGACAGGCCATGGAGAACTGGGAGCCTTGTTATGCTGATGGGCGGGATGTAAATTGCCAACAGCCACTCTGGAGAAGTGTATGGTGTTTCCTGAAACATCTAAAAAACAAAGCAACAGAGCCTAGGGAACTTCCACTTATGGTCCTATAGCTTAGGGAAATTAAAATCCAAAAGACACAGCCACCCCAAAGTTTGGGACGGCTCTATTTACAAGAACCTCGTTTACGGTACAAGTTCAATATCGCAGAAAGCAAAAAATGGATAAAGAAGTTGTGGTACTTACGTACAATGCAATATCACTCAGCAATGAAATCTATGTCATCAGGCCCGTAGCAGCATAATGAGTGGATTCAGGTACGATGATTCTAAGTGAAATAAGTCACACAGAAAAAAACATCATAAGATATCACTACTACATGGAATGTAAACTTGGCTACACAGGAACTGAATTACAAAACAGAACAGGGTCTCAAATGTAGAAAACCAACTTATGCTTGCTTAAGGGGAAAGGTGAGTTGGGGTGCTGCATAAAACCAGAGATTGAAATTAGCACAGATACCGTTCCATAAGCCAAATATGTAATAGACAAGAGCTACTACTTGCTCAACGAAGTGGACTCAACACCCCATATTAAACGCCTAAGAATATACCTGACTAGTAAGAATCTTAAAACCTATTGATTTATATGTCTCCAAAAGAGAAACAAGCGTGTGTACAGTGGCATAAACGCAGCAGTGATAGGACTGGTGAGGATCGGTGAGCAAATGCAGACCCTTTGAAGTCATATTGCATGGTACCCATTCCATGGGTCTCAACTCTCCACGTTTAAGGGATTCTTCCTTCAGCTAAAACATGCATGTGGAACCCAGAGTATGATCCACCATGTGATCGCGAAACGTGTTCAAATGTGTCTCAGTTTTCGTCCCCCGGTACTCGGGTGCAACATTCCAGACGCTTTACTAACACTCTCCCCACTTGGAGAGTCAGTGCCTTTAACTTCCTGTTTGGCCCAGTTTGCAATTTCTGCGGAAAATGAACAGGAATAGGGAGAACCAATGAGAGACTAGCTGGAGGTGTCTGGACGGGCAAATTTAACTCTCATTTCCCACCAGGAAGAGGAATTAACCAAAGGCTCAGCGTGCCATGCCGGAACCACACTAGGGCCTGAAGCAATCCTGCGGTGTTGTGGCCAGCTCACAAGAAAGCGAGTTGAAGAAAGGAGCTCAGGGGCACTGTCATTCACAAACCTGCAGAGTTATAAATGACAGCTATCGTCCAAAAATATATTGAAGTAAGGCTGCCAAGAGGACTTGAAAGCGGGGCAGAATTGCAGGAAACCGATTTCAGGAGGTAGACTGGAATTGCATGTAAAGCATAGGAAAAGAGGCAGAACGTCCACAATGATGCACTTGGCCAATAAGGGCGTATGCGTTTTTTCCTGAATATATTCAGGAAAAAACGCATACGCCCTTTTTGGCCAACCAAGCAAGCTTGCAAAGGAAATCTGCACTACAATGAAGTCTCACAGCCCCCCGGTCAAAAGGGCCATCTGAAAAAAGTGTAAAATCCAGAAAGGCAGTACATGCCATGAAGAACTGGGAGCCTTGTTATGCTGATGGGCGGGATGTAAATTGCCAATAGCCACTCTGGAGAAGTGTATGGTGTTTCCTGAAACATCTAAAAAACAAAGCAACAGAGCCTAGCGCACTTCCACGTATGGTCCTATAGCTTAGGGAAATTAAAATCAAAAAGACACAGCCACCCCAAAGTTTGGGACGGCTCTGTTTACAAGAACCTCGTTTACGGTACAAGTTCAATATCGCAGAAAGCAAGAAATGGATAAAGAAGTTGTGGTACTTACGTACAATGCAATATCACTCAGCAATGAAATCTATGTCATCAGGCCCGTAGCAGCGTAATGAGTGGATTCAGGTACGATGATTCTAAGTGAAATAAGTCACACAGAAAAAAACATCATAAGATATCACTACTACACGGAATGTAAACTTGGCTACACAGGAACTGAATTACAAAACAGAGCAGGGTCTCAAATGTAGAAAACCAACTTATGATTGCTTAAGGGGAAAGGTGAGTTGGGATGCTGCATAAAACCAGAGATTGAAATTAGCACAGATACCGTTCCATAAGCCAAATATGTAATAGACAAGAGCTACTCCTTGCTCAACGAAGTGGACTCAACACCCCATATTAAACGCCTAAGAATATGCCTGACTAGTAAGAATCTTAAAACCTATGGATTTACATGTCTCCGCAGGAGAATCAAGCGTGTGTACAGCGGCATAAACGCAGCAGTGATAGGATTGGTGAGGATCGGTGAGCAAATGCAGACCCTTTGAAATCATATTGCATGGTACCCATTCCATGAGTCTCAACTCTCCAGGTTTAAGGGATTCTTCCTTCAGCTAAAACATGCATGTGGAACCCAGATTATGATCCACCGTGTGCTTGGGAAACGTGTTCAAAGGTGTCTCAGTTTTCGTCCCCTGGTACTCGGGTGCAACATTCCAGACGCTTTACTAACACTCTCCCCACTTGGAGAGTCAGTGCCTTTAACCTCCTGTTTGGCCCAGTTTGCAATTTCTGCGGAAAATGAACAGGAATAGGGAGGACCAATGAGAGACTAGCTGGCGGTGTCTGGACGGGCAAATTTAACTCTCATTTCCCACCAGGAAGAGGAATTAACCAAAGGCTCAGCGTGCCATGCCGGAACCACACTAGGGCCTGAAGCAATCCTGCGGTGTTGCGGCCAGCTCACAAGAAAGCGAGTTGAAGAAAGGAGCCCAGGGGCACTGTCATTCACAAACCTGCAGAGTTATAAATGACAGCTATCGTCCAAAAATATACTGAAGTAAGGCTGCCAAGAGGACTTGAAAGTGGGGCAGAATTGTAGGAAACCGATTTCAGGAGGTAGACTGGAATTGCATGTAAAGCATAGGAAAAGAGGCAGAACGTCCACAATGATGCACTTGGCCAAAAAGGGCGTATGCGTTTTTTCCTGAATATGTTCAGGAAAAAACGCATACGCCCTTTTTGTCCAACCAAGCAAGCTTGCAAAGGAAATCTGCACTACAATGAAGTCTCACTGCCCCCCGGTCAAAAGGGCCATCTGAAAAACGTGTAAAATCCAGAAAGGCAGGACAGGCCATGGAGAACTGGGAGCCTTGTTATGCTGATGGGCGGGATGTAAATTGCCAACAGCCACTCTGGAGAAGTGTATGGTGTTTCCTGAAACATCTAAAAAACAAAGCAACAGAGCCTAGGGAACTTCCACTTATGGTCCTATAGCTTAGGGAAATTAAAATCCAAAAGACACAGCCACCCCAAAGTTTGGGACGGCTCTATTTACAAGAACCTCGTTTACGGTACAAGTTCAATATCGCAGAAAGCAAAAAATGGATAAAGAAGTTGTGGTACTTACGTACAATGCAATATCACTCAGCAATGAAATCTATGTCATCAGGCCCGTAGCAGCATAATGAGTGGATTCAGGTACGATGATTCTAAGTGAAATAAGTCACACAGAAAAAAACATCATAAGATATCACTACTACACGGAATGTAAACTTGGCTACACAGGAACTGAATTACAAAACAGAACAGGGTCTCAAATGTAGAAAACCAACTTATGCTTGCTTAAGGGGAAAGGTGAGTTGGGGTGCTGCATAAAACCAGAGATTGAAATTAGCACAGATACCGTTCCATAAGCCAAATATGTAATAGACAAGAGCTACTACTTGCTCAACGAAGTGGACTCAACACCCCATATTAAACGCCTAAGAATATACCTGACTAGTAAGAATCTTAAAACCTATTGATTTATATGTCTCCAAAAGAGAAACAAGCGTGTGTACAGTGGCATAAACGCAGCAGTGATAGGACTGGTGAGGATCGGTGAGCAAATGCAGACCCTTTGAAGTCATATTGCATGGTACCCATTCCATGGGTCTCAACTCTCCACGTTTAAGGGATTCTTCCTTCAGCTAAAACATGCATGTGGAACCCAGAGTATGATCCACCATGTGATCGGGAAACGTGTTCAAATGTGTCTCAGTTTTCGTCCCCCGGTACTCGGGTGCAACATTCCAGACGCTTTACTAACACTCTCCCCACTTGGAGAGTCAGTGCCTTTAACTTCCTGTTTGGCCCAGTTTGCAATTTCTGCGGAAAATGAACAGGAATAGGGAGAACCAATGAGAGACTAGCTGGAGGTGTCTGGACGGGCAAATTTAACTCTCATTTCCCACCAGGAAGAGGAATTAACCAAAGGCTCAGCGTGCCATGCCGGAACCACACTAGGGCCTGAAGCAATCCTGCGGTGTTGTGGCCAGCTCACAAGAAAGCGAGTTGAAGAAAGGAGCTCAGGGGCACTGTCATTCACAAACCTGCAGAGTTATAAATGACAGCTATCGTCCAAAACTATATTGAAGTAAGGCTGCCAAGAGGACTTGAAAGCGGGGCAGAATTGCAGGAAACCGATTTCAGGAGGTAGACTGGAATTGCATGTAAAGCATAGGAAAAGAGGCAGAACGTCCACAATGATGCACTTGGCCAAAAAGGGCGTATGCGTTTTTTCCTGAATATATTCAGGAAAAAACGCATACGCCCTTTTTGGCCAACCAAGCAAGCTTGCAAAGGAAATCTGCACTACAATGAAGTCTCACAGCCGCCCGGTCAAAAGGGCCATCTGAAAAAAGTGTAAAATCCAGAAAGGCAGTACATGCCATGGAGAACTGGGAGCCTTGTTATGCTGATGGGCGGGATGTAAATTGCCAACAGCCACTCTGGAGAAGTGTATGGTGTTTCCTGAAACATCTAAAAAACAAAGCAACAGAGCCTAGCGCACTTCCACGTATGGTCCTATAGCTTAGGGAAATTAAAATCAAAAAGACACAGCCACCCCAAAGTTTGGGACGGCTCTGTTTACAAGAACCTCGTTTACGGTACAAGTTCAATATCGCAGAAAGCAAGAAATGGATAAAGAAGTTGTGGTACTTACGTACAATGCAATATCACTCAGCAATGAAATCTATGTCATCAGGCCCGTAGCAGCGTAATGAGTGGATTCAGGTACGATGATTCTAAGTGAAATAAGTCACACAGAAAAAAACATCATAAGATATCACTACTACACGGAATGTAAACTTGGCTACACAGGAACTGAATTACAAAACAGAGCAGGGTCTCAAATGTAGAAAACCAACTTATGATTGCTTAAGGGGAAAGGTGAGTTGGGATGCTGCATAAAACCAGAGATTGAAATTAGCACAGATACCGTTCCATAAGCCAAATATGTAATAGACAAGAGCTACTCCTTGCTCAACGAAGTGGACTCAACACCCCATATTAAACGCCTAAGAATATGCCTGACTAGTAAGAATCTTAAAACCTATGGATTTATATGTCTCCGCAGGAGAATCAAGCGTGTGTACAGCGGCATAAACGCAGCAGTGATAGGATTGGTGAGGATCGGTGAGCAAATGCAGACCCTTTGAAATCATATTGCATGGTACCCATTCCATGGGTCTCAACTCTCAAGGTTTAAGGGATTCTTCCTTCAGCTAAAACATGCATGTGGAACCCAGATTATGATCCACCGTGTGCTTGGGAAACGTGTTCAAAGGTGTCTCAGTTTTCGTCCCCTGGTACTCGGGTGCAACATTCCAGACGCTTTACTAACACTCTCCCCACTTGGAGAGTCAGTGCCTTTAACCTCCTGTTTGGCCCAGTTTGCAATTTCTGCGGAAAATGAACAGGAATAGGGAGGACCAATGAGAGACTAGCTGGCGGTGTCTGGACGGGCAAATTTAACTCTCATTTCCCACCAGGAAGAGGAATTAACCAAAGGCTCAGCGTGCCATGCCGGAACCACACTAGGGCCTGAAGCAATCCTGCGGTGTTGCGGCCAGCTCACAAGAAAGCGAGTTGAAGAAAGGAGCTCAGGGGCAGTGTCATTCACAAAACTGCAGAGTTATGAATGACAGCTATCGTCCAAAAATATATTGAAGTAAGGCTGCCAAGAGGACTTGAAAGCGGGGCAGAATTGCAGGAAACCGATTTCAGGAGGTAGACTGGAATTGCATGTAAAGCATAGGAAAAGAGGCAGAACGTCCACAATGATGCACTTGGCCAAAAAGGGCGTATGCGTTTTTTCCTGAATATGTTCAGGAAAAAACGCATACGCCCTTTTTGGCCAACCAAGCAAGCTTGCAAAGGAAATCTGCACTACAATGAAGTCTCACTGCCCCCCGGTCAAAAGGGCCATCTGAAAAACGTGTAAAATCCAGAAAGGCAGGACAGGCCATGGAGAACTGGGAGCCTTGTTATGCTGATGGGCGGGATGTAAATTGCCAACAGCCACTCTGGAGAAGTGTATGGTGTTTCCTGAAACATCTAAAAAACAAAGCAACAGAGCCTAGGGAACTTCCACTTATGGTCCTATAGCTTAGGGAAATTAAAATCCAAAAGACACAGCCACCCCAAAGTTTGGGACGGCTCTGTTTACAAGAACCTCGTTTACGGTACAAGTTCAATATCGCAGAAAGCAAAAAATGGATAAAGAAGTTGTGGTACTTACGTACAATGCAATATCACTCAGCAATGAAATCTATGTCATCAGGCCCGTAGCAGCATAATGAGTGGATTCAGGTACGATGATTCTAAGTGAAATAAGTCACACAGAAAAAAACATCATAAGATATCACTACTACACGGAATGTAAACTTGGCTACACAGGAACTGAATTACAAAACAGAACAGGGTCTCAAATGTAGAAAACCAATTTATGCTTGCTTAAGGGGAAAGGTGAGTTCGGGTGCTGCATAAAACCAGAGATTGAAATTAGCACAGATACCGTTCCATAAGCCAAATATGTAATAGACAAGAGCTACTACTTGCTCAACGAAGTGGACTCAACACCCCATATTAAACGCCTAAGAATATACCTGACTAGTAAGAATCTTAAAACCTATGGATTTATATGTCTCCGCAGGAGAATCAAGCGTGTGTACAGCGGCATAAACGCAGCAGTGATAGGATTGGTGAGGATCGGTGAGCAAATGCAGACCCTTTGAAATCATATTGCATGGTACCCATTCCATGGGTCTCAACTCTCCAGGTTTAAGGGATTCTTCCTTCAGCTAAAACATGCATGTGGAACCCAGATTATGATCCACCGTGTGCTTGGGAAACGTGTTCAAAGGTGTCTCAGTTTTCGTCCCCTGGTACTCGGGTGCAACATTCCAGACGCTTTACTAACACTCTCCCCACTTGGAGAGTCAGTGCCTTTAACCTCCTGTTTGGCCCAGTTTGCAATTTCTGCGGAAAATGAACAGGAATAGGGAGGACCAATGAGAGACTAGCTGGCGGTGTCTGGACGGGCAAATTTAACTCTCATTTCCCACCAGGAAGAGGAATTAACCAAAGGCTCAGCGTGCCATGCCGGAACCACACTAGGGCCTGAAGCAATCCTGCGGTGTTGCGGCCAGCTCACAAGAAAGCGAGTTGAAGAAAGGAGCTCAGGGGCACTGTCATTCACAAACCTGCAGAGTTATAAATGACAGCTATCGTCCAAAACTATATTGAAGTAAGGCTGCCAAGAGGACTTGAAAGCGGGGCAGAATTGCAGGAAACCGATTTCAGGAGGTAGACTGGAATTGCATGTAAAGCATAGGAAAAGAGGCAGAACGTCCACAATGATGCACTTGGCCAAAAAGGGCGTATGCGTTTTTTCCTGAATATATTCAGGAAAAAACGCATACGCCCTTTTTGGCCAACCAAGCAAGCTTGCAAAGGAAATCTGCACTACAATGAAGTCTCACTGCCCCCGGTCAAAAGGGCCATCTGAAAAACGTGTAAAATCCAGAAAGGCAGGACAGGCCATGGAGAACTGGGAGCCTTGTTATGCTGATGGGCGGGATGTAAATTGCCAACAGCCACTCTGGAGAAGTGTATGGTGTTTCCTGAAACATCTAAAAAACAAAGCAACAGAGCCTAGGGCACTTCCACTTATGGTCCTATAGCTTAGGGAAATTAAAATCCAAAAGACACAGCCACCCCAAAGTTTGGGACGGTTCTGTTTACAAGAACCTCGTTTACGGTACAAGTTCAATATTGCAGAAAGCGAAAAATGGATAAAGAAGTTGTGGTACTTACGTACAATGCAATATCACTCAGCAATGAAATCTATGTCATCAGGCCCGTAGCAGCATAATGAGTGGATTCAGGTACAATGATTCTAAGTGAACTAAGTCACACAGAAAAAGAAACATCATAAGATATCACTACTACACGGAATGTAAACTTGGCTACACAGGAACTGAATTAAAAAACTGAAGAGGGTCTCAAATGTAGAAAACCAACTTATGCTTGCTTAAGGGGAAAGGTGAGTTGGGGTGCTGCATAAGACCAGAGATTGAAATTAGCACAGATACCGTTCCATAAGCCAAATATGTAATAGACAAGAGCTACTCCTTTCTCAACGAAGTGGACTCAACACCCCATATTAAACGCCTAAGAATATACCTGACTAGTAAGAATCTTAAAACCTATGGATTTATATGTCTCCGAAAGAGAATCAAGCATGTGTACAGGGGCATAAACGCAGCAGTGATAGGATTGGTGAGGATCGGTGAGCAAATGCAGAAACTTTGAACTCATATTGCATGGTACCCATTCCATGGGTCTCAACTCTCCTGGTTTAAGGAATTCTTCCTTTAGCTAAAACATGCATGAGGATCCCAGACTATGATCCACCGTGTGATTGGGAAACGTGTTCAAAGGTGTCTCAGTTTTCGTCCCCTGGTACTCGGGTGCAACATTCCAGACGCTTTACTAACACTCTCCCCACTTGGAGAGTCAGTGCCTTTAACCTCCTGTTTGGCCCAGTTTGCAATTTCTGCGGAAAATGAACAGGAATAGGGAGAACCAATGAGAGACTAGCTGCAGGTGTCTGGACGGGCAAAATTTAACTCTCATTTCCCACCAGGAAGAGGAATTAACCAAAGGCTCAGCGTGCCATGCCGGAACCACACTAGGGCCTGAAGCAATCCTGCGGTGTTGCGGCCAGCTCACAAGAAAGCGAGTTGAAGAAAGGAGCCCAGGGGCACTGTCATTCACAAACCTGCAGAGTTATAAATGACAGCTATCGTCCAAAAATATACTGAAGTAAGGCTGCCAAGAGGACTTGAAAGTGGGGCAGAATTGCAGGAAACCGATTTCAGGAGGTAGACTGGAATTGCATGTAAAGCATAGGAAAAGAGGCAGAACGTCCACAATGATGCACTTGGCCAAAAAGGGCGTATGCGTTTTTTCCTGAATATGTTCAGGAAAAAACGCATACGCCCTTTTTGTCCAACCAAGCAAGCTTGCAAAGGAAATCTGCACTACAATGAAGTCTCACTGCCCCCCGGTCAAAAGGGCCATCTGAAAAACGTGTAAAATCCAGAAAGGCAGGACAGGCCATGGAGAACTGGGAGCCTTGTTATGCTGATGGGCGGGATGTAAATTGCCAACAGCCACTCTGGAGAAGTGTATGGTGTTTCCTGAAACATCTAAAAAACAAAGCAACAGAGCCTAGGGAACTTCCACTTATGGTCCTATAGCTTAGGGAAATTAAAATCCAAAAGACACAGCCACCCCAAAGTTTGGGACGGCTCTATTTACAAGAACCTCGTTTACGGTACAAGTTCAATATCGCAGAAAGCAAAAAATGGATAAAGAAGTTGTGGTACTTACGTACAATGCAATATCACTCAGCAATGAAATCTATGTCATCAGGCCCGTAGCAGCATAATGAGTGGATTCAGGTACGATGATTCTAAGTGAAATAAGTCACACAGAAAAAAACATCATAAGATATCACTACTACACGGAATGTAAACTTGGCTACACAGGAACTGAATTACAAAACAGAACAGGGTCTCAAATGTAGAAAACCAACTTATGCTTGCTTAAGGGGAAAGGTGAGTTGGGGTGCTGCATAAAACCAGAGATTGAAATTAGCACAGATACCGTTCCATAAGCCAAATATGTAATAGACAAGAGCTACTACTTGCTCAACGAAGTGGACTCAACACCCCATATTAAACGCCTAAGAATATACCTGACTAGTAAGAATCTTAAAACCTATTGATTTATATGTCTCCAAAAGAGAAACAAGCGTGTGTACAGTGGCATAAACGCAGCAGTGATAGGACTGGTGAGGATCGGTGAGCAAATGCAGACCCTTTGAAGTCATATTGCATGGTACCCATTCCATGGGTCTCAACTCTCCACGTTTAAGGGATTCTTCCTTCAGCTAAAACATGCATGTGGAACCCAGAGTATGATCCACCATGTGATCGGGAAACGTGTTCAAATGTGTCTCAGTTTTCGTCCCCCGGTACTCGGGTGCAACATTCCAGACGCTTTACTAACACTCTCCCCACTTGGAGAGTCAGTGCCTTTAACTTCCTGTTTGGCCCAGTTTGCAATTTCTGCGGAAAATGAACAGGAATAGGGAGAACCAATGAGAGACTAGCTGGAGGTGTCTGGACGGGCAAATTTAACTCTCATTTCCCACCAGGAAGAGGAATTAACCAAAGGCTCAGCGTGCCATGCCGGAACCACACTAGGGCCTGAAGCAATCCTGCGGTGTTGTGGCCAGCTCACAAGAAAGCGAGTTGAAGAAAGGAGCTCAGGGGCACTGTCATTCACAAACCTGCAGAGTTATAAATGACAGCTATCGTCCAAAAATATATTGAAGTAAGGCTGCCAAGAGGACTTGAAAGCGGGGCAGAATTGCAGGAAACCGATTTCAGGAGGTAGACTGGAATTGCATGTAAAGCATAGGAAAAGAGGCAGAACGTCCACAATGATGCACTTGGCCAATAAGGGCGTATGCGTTTTTTCCTGAATATATTCAGGAAAAAACGCATACGCCCTTTTTGGCCAACCAAGCAAGCTTGCAAAGGAAATCTGCACTACAATGAAGTCTCACAGCCCCCCGGTCAAAAGGGCCATCTGAAAAAAGTGTAAAATCCAGAAAGGCAGTACATGCCATGAAGAACTGGGAGCCTTGTTATGCTGATGGGCGGGATGTAAATTGCCAATAGCCACTCTGGAGAAGTGTATGGTGTTTCCTGAAACATCTAAAAAACAAAGCAACAGAGCCTAGCGCACTTCCACGTATGGTCCTATAGCTTAGGGAAATTAAAATCAAAAAGACACAGCCACCCCAAAGTTTGGGACGGCTCTGTTTACAAGAACCTCGTTTACGGTACAAGTTCAATATCGCAGAAAGCAAGAAATGGATAAAGAAGTTGTGGTACTTACGTACAATGCAATATCACTCAGCAATGAAATCTATGTCATCAGGCCCGTAGCAGCGTAATGAGTGGATTCAGGTACGATGATTCTAAGTGAAATAAGTCACACAGAAAAAAACATCATAAGATATCACTACTACACGGAATGTAAACTTGGCTACACAGGAACTGAATTACAAAACAGAGCAGGGTCTCAAATGTAGAAAACCAACTTATGATTGCTTAAGGGGAAAGGTGAGTTGGGATGCTGCATAAAACCAGAGATTGAAATTAGCACAGATACCGTTCCATAAGCCAAATATGTAATAGACAAGAGCTACTCCTTGCTCAACGAAGTGGACTCAACACCCCATATTAAACGCCTAAGAATATGCCTGACTAGTAAGAATCTTAAAACCTATGGATTTACATGTCTCCGCAGGAGAATCAAGCGTGTGTACAGCGGCATAAACGCAGCAGTGATAGGATTGGTGAGGATCGGTGAGCAAATGCAGACCCTTTGAAATCATATTGCATGGTACCCATTCCATGGGTCTCAACTCTCCAGGTTTAAGGGATTCTTCCTTCAGCTAAAACATGCATGTGGAACCCAGATTATGATCCACCGTGTGCTTGGGAAACGTGTTCAAAGGTGTCTCAGTTTTCGTCCCCTGGTACTCGGGTGCAACATTCCAGACGCTTTACTAACACTCTCCCCACTTGGAGAGTCAGTGCCTTTAACCTCCTGTTTGGCCCAGTTTGCAATTTCTGCGGAAAATGAACAGGAATAGGGAGGACCAATGAGAGACTAGCTGGCGGTGTCTGGACGGGCAAATTTAACTCTCATTTCCCACCAGGAAGAGGAATTAACCAAAGGCTCAGCGTGCCATGCCGGAACCACACTAGGGCCTGAAGCAATCCTGCGGTGTTGCGGCCAGCTCACAAGAAAGCGAGTTGAAGAAAGGAGCCCAGGGGCACTGTCATTCACAAACCTGCAGAGTTATAAATGACAGCTATCGTCCAAAAATATACTGAAGTAAGGCTGCCAAGAGGACTTGAAAGTGGGGCAGAATTGTAGGAAACCGATTTCAGGAGGTAGACTGGAATTGCATGTAAAGCATAGGAAAAGAGGCAGAACGTCCACAATGATGCACTTGGCCAAAAAGGGCGTATGCGTTTTTTCCTGAATATGTTCAGGAAAAAACGCATACGCCCTTTTTGTCCAACCAAGCAAGCTTGCAAAGGAAATCTGCACTACAATGAAGTCTCACTGCCCCCCGGTCAAAAGGGCCATCTGAAAAACGTGTAAAATCCAGAAAGGCAGGACAGGCCATGGAGAACTGGGAGCCTTGTTATGCTGATGGGCGGGATGTAAATTGCCAACAGCCACTCTGGAGAAGTGTATGGTGTTTCCTGAAACATCTAAAAAACAAAGCAACAGAGCCTAGGGAACTTCCACTTATGGTCCTATAGCTTAGGGAAATTAAAATCCAAAAGACACAGCCAGCCCAAAGTTTGGGACGGCTCTATTTACAAGAACCTCGTTTACGGTACAAGTTCAATATCGCAGAAAGCAAAAAATGGATAAAGAAGTTGTGGTACTTACGTACAATGCAATATCACTCAGCAATGAAATCTATGTCATCAGGCCCGTAGCAGCATAATGAGTGGATTCAGGTACGATGATTCTAAGTGAAATAAGTCACACAGAAAAAAACATCATAAGATATCACTACTACACGGAATGTAAACTTGGCTACACAGGAACTGAATTACAAAACAGAACAGGGTCTCAAATGTAGAAAACCAACTTATGCTTGCTTAAGGGGAAAGGTGAGTTGGGGTGCTGCATAAAACCAGAGATTGAAATTAGCACAGATACCGTTCCATAAGCCAAATATGTAATAGACAAGAGCTACTACTTGCTCAACGAAGTGGACTCAACACCCCATATTAAACGCCTAAGAATATACCTGACTAGTAAGAATCTTAAAACCTATTGATTTATATGTCTCCAAAAGAGAAACAAGCGTGTGTACAGTGGCATAAACGCAGCAGTGATAGGACTGGTGAGGATCGGTGAGCAAATGCAGACCCTTTGAAGTCATATTGCATGGTACCCATTCCATGGGTCTCAACTCTCCACGTTTAAGGGATTCTTCCTTCAGCTAAAACATGCATGTGGAACCCAGAGTATGATCCACCATGTGATCGGGAAACGTGTTCAAATGTGTCTCAGTTTTCGTCCCCCGGTACTCGGGTGCAACATTCCAGACGCTTTACTAACACTCTCCCCACTTGGAGAGTCAGTGCCTTTAACTTCCTGTTTGGCCCAGTTTGCAATTTCTGCGGAAAATGAACAGGAATAGGGAGAACCAATGAGAGACTAGCTGGAGGTGTCTGGACGGGCAAATTTAACTCTCATTTCCCACCAGGAAGAGGAATTAACCAAAGGCTCAGCGTGCCATGCCGGAACCACACTAGGGCCTGAAGCAATCCTGCGGTGTTGTGGCCAGCTCACAAGAAAGCGAGTTGAAGAAAGGAGCTCAGGGGCACTGTCATTCACAAACCTGCAGAGTTATAAATGACAGCTATCGTCCAAAAATATATTGAAGTAAGGCTGCCAAGAGGACTTGAAAGCGGGGCAGAATTGCAGGAAACCGATTTCAGGAGGTAGACTGGAATTGCATGTAAAGCATAGGAAAAGAGGCAGAACGTCCACAATGATGCACTTGGCCAAAAAGGGCGTATGCGTTTTTTCCTGAATATATTCAGGAAAAAACGCATACGCCCTTTTTGGCCAACCAAGCAAGCTTGCAAAGGAAATCTGCACTACAATGAAGTCTCACAGCCGCCCGGTCAAAAGGGCCATCTGAAAAAAGTGTAAAATCCAGAAAGGCAGTACATGCCATGGAGAACTGGGAGCCTTGTTATGCTGATGGGCGGGATGTAAATTGCCAACAGCCACTCTGGAGAAGTGTATGGTGTTTCCTGAAACATCTAAAAAACAAAGCAACAGAGCCTAGCGCACTTCCACGTATGGTCCTATAGCTTAGGGAAATTAAAATCAAAAAGACACAGCCACCCCAAAGTTTGGGACGGCTCTGTTTACAAGAACCTCGTTTACGGTACAAGTTCAATATCGCAGAAAGCAAGAAATGGATAAAGAAGTTGTGGTACTTACGTACAATGCAATATCACTCAGCAATGAAATCTATGTCATCAGGCCCGTAGCAGCGTAATGAGTGGATTCAGGTACGATGATTCTAAGTGAAATAAGTCACACAGAAAAAAACATCATAAGATATCACTACTACACGGAATGTAAACTTGGCTACACAGGAACTGAATTACAAAACAGAGCAGGGTCTCAAATGTAGAAAACCAACTTATGATTGCTTAAGGGGAAAGGTGAGTTGGGATGCTGCATAAAACCAGAGATTGAAATTAGCACAGATACCGTTCCATAAGCCAAATATGTAATAGACAAGAGCTACTCCTTGCTCAACGAAGTGGACTCAACACCCCATATTAAACGCCTAAGAATATGCCTGACTAGTAAGAATCTTAAAACCTATGGATTTATATGTCTCCGCAGGAGAATCAAGCGTGTGTACAGCGGCATAAACGCAGCAGTGATAGGATTGGTGAGGATCGGTGAGCAAATGCAGACCCTTTGAAATCATATTGCATGGTACCCATTCCATGGGTCTCAACTCTCAAGGTTTAAGGGATTCTTCCTTCAGCTAAAACATGCATGTGGAACCCAGATTATGATCCACCGTGTGCTTGGGAAACGTGTTCAAAGGTGTCTCAGTTTTCGTCCCCTGGTACTCGGGTGCAACATTCCAGACGCTTTACTAACACTCTCCCCACTTGGAGAGTCAGTGCCTTTAACCTCCTGTTTGGCCCAGTTTGCAATTTCTGCGGAAAATGAACAGGAATAGGGAGGACCAATGAGAGACTAGCTGGCGGTGTCTGGACGGGCAAATTTAACTCTCATTTCCCACCAGGAAGAGGAATTAACCAAAGGCTCAGCGTGCCATGCCGGAACCACACTAGGGCCTGAAGCAATCCTGCGGTGTTGCGGCCAGCTCACAAGAAAGCGAGTTGAAGAAAGGAGCTCAGGGGCAGTGTCATTCACAAAACTGCAGAGTTATGAATGACAGCTATCGTCCAAAAATATATTGAAGTAAGGCTGCCAAGAGGACTTGAAAGCGGGGCAGAATTGCAGGAAACCGATTTCAGGAGGTAGACTGGAATTGCATGTAAAGCATAGGAAAAGAGGCAGAACGTCCACAATGATGCACTTGGCCAAAAAGGGCGTATGCGTTTTTTCCTGAATATATTCAGGAAAAAACGCATACGCCCTTTTTGGCCAACCAAGCAAGCTTGCAAAGGAAATCTGCACTACAATGAAGTCTCACTGCCCCCCGGTCAAAAGGGCCATCTGAAAAAAGTGTAAAATCCAGAAAGGCAGGACAGGCCATGGAGAACTGGGAGCCTTGTTATGCTGATGGGCGGGATGTAAATTGCCAACAGCCATTCTGGAGAAGTGTATGGTGTTTCCTGAAACATCTAAAAAACAAAGCAACAGAGCCTAGGGCACTTCCACTTATGGTCCTATAGCTTAGGGAAATTAAAATCAAAAAGACACAGCCACCCCAAAGTTTGGGACGGTTCTGTTTACAAGAACCTCGTTTACGGTACAAGTTCAATATTGCAGAAAGTGAAAAATGGATAAAGAAGTTGTGGTACTTACGTACAATGCAATATCACTCAGCAATGAAATCTATGTCATCAGGCCCGTAGCAGCATAATGAGTGGATTCAGGTACAATGATTCTAAGTGAACTAAGTCACACAGAAAAAGAAACATCATAAGATATCACTACTACACGGAATGTAAACTTGGCTACACAGGAACTGAATTAAAAAACTGAAGAGGGTCTCAAATGAAGAAAACCAACTTATGCTTCCTTAAGGGGAAAGGTGAGTTGGTGTGCTGCATAAGACCAGAGATTGAAATTAGCACAGATACCGTTCCATAAGCCAAATATGTAATAGACAAGAGCTACTCCTTTCTCAACGAAGTGGACTCAACACCCCATATTAAACGCCTAAGAATATACCTGACTATTAAGAATCTTAAAACCTATGGATTTATATGTCTCCGAAAGAGAATCAAGCGTGTGTACAGGGGCATAAACGCAGCAGTGATAGGATTGGTGAGGATCGGTGAGCAAATGCAGAAACTTTGAACTCATATTGCATGGTACCCATTCCATGGGTCTCAACTCTCCTGGTTTAAGGGATTCTTCCTTTAGCTAAAACATGCATGAGGTTCCCAGACTATGATCCACCGTGTGATTGGGAAACGTGTTCAAAGGTGTCTCAGTTTTCGTCCCCTGGTACTCGGGTGCAACATTCCAGACGCTTTACTAACACTCTCCCCACTTGGAGAGTCAGTGCCTTTAACATCCTGTTTGGCCCAGTTTGCAATTTCTGCAGAAAATGAACAGGAATAGGGAGAATCAACGAGAGACAAGCTGGAGGTGTCTGGACGGGCAAATGTAACTCTCATTTCCCACCAGGAAGAGGAATTAACCAAAGGCTCAGCGTGCCATGTCCGAACCACACTAGGGCCTGAAGCAATCCTGTGGTGTTGCGGCCAGCTCACAAGAAAGCGAGTTGAAGAAAGGAGCTCAGGGGCACTGTCATTCACAAACCTGCAGAGTTATAAATGACAGCTATCGTCCAAAAATATACTGAAGTAAGGCTGCCAAGAGGACTTGAAAGTGGGGCAGAATTGTAGGAAACCGATTTCAGGAGGTAGACTGGAATTGCATGTAAAGCATAGGAAAAGAGACAGAACGTCCACAATGATGCACTTGGCCAAAAAGGGCGTATGCGTTTTTTCCTGAATATGTTCAGGAAAAAACGCATACGCCCTTTTTGGCCAACCAAGCAAGCTTGCAAAGGAAATCTGCACTACAATGAAGTCTCACTGCCCCCCGGTCAAAAGGGCCATCTGAAAAACGTGTAAAATCCAGAAAGGCAGGACAGGCCATGGAGAACTGGGAGCCTTGTTATGCTGATGGGTGGGATGTAAATTGCCAACAGCCACTCTGGAGAAGTGTATGGTGTTTCCTGAAACATCTAAAAAACAAAGCAACAGAGCCTAGGGAACTTCCACTTATGGTCCTATAGCTTAGGGAAATTAAAATCCAAAAGACACAGCCAGCCCAAAGTTTGGGACGGCTCTGTTTACAAGAACCTCGTTTACGGTACAAGTTCAATATCGCAGAAAGCAAAAAATGGATAAAGAAGTTGTGGTACTTACGTACAATGCAATATCACTCAGCAATGAAATCTATGTCATCAGGCCCGTAGCAGCATAATGAGTGGATTCAGGTACGATGATTCTAAGTGAAATAAGTCACACAGAAAAAAACATCATAAGATATCACTACTACACGGAATGTAAACTTGGCTACACAGGAACTGAATTACAAAACAGAACAGGGTCTCAAATGTAGAAAACCAATTTATGCTTGCTTAAGGGGAAAGGTGAGTTGGGGTGCTGCATAAAACCAGAGATTGAAATTAGCACAGATACCGTTCCATAAGCCAAATATGTAATAGACAAGAGCTACTACTTGCTCAACGAAGTGGACTCAACACCACATATTAAACGCCTAAGAATATACCTGACTAGTAAGAATCTTAAAACCTATGGATTTATATGTCTCCGCAGGAGAATCAAGCGTGTGTACAGCGGCATAAACGCAGCAGTGATAGGATTGGTGAGGATCGGTGAGCAAATGCAGACCCTTTGAAATCATATTGCATGGTACCCATTCCATGGGTCTCAACTCTCCAGGTTTAAGGGATTCTTCCTTCAGCTAAAACATGCATGTGGAACCCAGATTATGATCCACCGTGTGCTTGGGAAACGTGTTCAAAGGTGTCTCAGTTTTCGTCCCCTGGTACTCGGGTGCAACATTCCAGACGCTTTACTAACACTCTCCCCACTTGGAGAGTCAGTGCCTTTAACCTCCTGTTTGGCCCAGTTTGCAATTTCTGCGGAAAATGAACAGGAATAGGGAGGACCAATGAGAGACTAGCTGGCGGTGTCTGGACGGGCAAATTTAACTCTCATTTCCCACCAGGAAGAGGAATTAACCAAAGGCTCAGCGTGCCATGCCGGAACCACACTAGGGCCTGAAGCAATCCTGCGGTGTTGCGGCCAGCTCACAAGAAAGCGAGTTGCAGAAAGGAGCTCAGGGGCACTGTCATTCACAAACCTGCAGAGTTATAAATGACAGCTATCGTCCAAAAATATATTGAAGTAAGGCTGCCAAGAGGACTTGAAAGCGGGGCAGAATTGCAGGAAACCGATTTCAGGAGGTAGACTGGAATTGCATGTAAAGCATAGGAAAAGAGGCAGAACGTCCACAATGATGCACTTGGCCAAAAAGGGCGTATGCGTTTTTTCCTGAATATATTCAGGAAAAAACGCATACGCCCTTTTTGGCCAACCAAGCAAGCTTGCAAAGGAAATCTGCACTACAATGAAGTCTCACTCCCCCCCGGTCAAAAGGGCCATCTGAAAAAAGTGTAAAATCCAGAAAGGCAGGACAGGCCATGGAGAACTGGGAGCCTTGTTATGCTGATGGGCGGGATGTAAATTGCCAACAGCCACTCTGGAGAAGTGTATGGTGTTTCCTGAAACATCTAAAAAACAAAGCAACAGAGCCTAGGGCACTTCCACTTATGGTCCTATAGCTTAGGGAAATTAAAATCAAAAAGACACAGCCACCCCAAAGTTTGGGACGGTTCTGTTTACAAGAACCTCGTTTACGGTACAAGTTCAATATTGCAGAAAGCGAAAAATGGATAAAGAAGTTGTGGTACTTACGTACAATGCAATATCACTCAGCAATGAAATCTATGTCATCAGGCCCGTAGCAGCATAATGAGTGGATTCAGGTACAATGATTCTAAGTGAACTAAGTCACACAGAAAAAGAAACATCATAAGATATCACTACTACACGGAATGTAAACTTGGCTACACAGGAACTGAATTAAAAAACTGAAGAGGGTCTCAAATGTAGAAAACCAACTTATGCTTCCTTAAGGGGAAAGGTGAGTTGGTGTGCTGCATAAGACCAGAGATTGAAATTAGCACAGATACCGTTCCATAAGCCAAATATGTAATAGACAAGAGCTACTCCTTTCTCAACGAAGTGGACTCAACACCCCATATTAAACGCCTAAGAATATACCTGACTAGTAAGAATCTTAAAACCTATGGATTTATATGTCTCCGAAAGAGAATCAAGCGTGTGTACAGGGGCATAAACGCAGCAGTGATAGGATTGGTGAGGATCGGTGAGCAAATGCAGAAACTTTGAACTCATATTGCATGGTACCCATTCCATGGGTCTCAACTCTCCAGGTTTAAGGGATTCTTCCTTCAGCTAAAACATGCATGTGGAACCCAGATTATGATCCACCGTGTGCTTGGGAAACGTGTTCAAAGGTGTCTCAGTTTTCGTCCCCTGGTACTCGGGTGCAACATTCCAGACGCTTTACTAACACTCTCCCCACTTGGAGAGTCAGTGCCTTTAACCTCCTGTTTGGCCCAGTTTGCAATTTCTGCGGAAAATGAACAGGAATAGGGAGAACCAATGAGAGACTAGCTCCAGGTGTCTGGACGGGCAAAATTTAACTCTCATTTCCCACCAGGAAGAGGAATTAACCAAAGGCTCAGCGTGCCATGCCGGAACCACACTAGGGCCTGAAGCAATCCTGCGGTGTTGCGGCCAGCTCACAAGAAAGCGAGTTGAAGAAAGGAGCCCAGGGGCACTGTCATTCACAAACCTGCAGAGTTATAAATGACAGCTATCGTCCAAAAATATACTGAAGTAAGGCTGCCAAGAGGACTTGAAAGTGGGGCAGAATTGTAGGAAACCGATTTCAGGAGGTAGACTGGAATTGCATGTAAAGCATAGGAAAAGAGGCAGAACGTCCACAATGATGCACTTGGCCAAAAAGGGCGTATGCGTTTTTTCCTGAATATGTTCAGGAAAAAACGCATACACCCTTTTTGTCCAACCAAGCAAGCTTGCAAAGGAAATCTGCACTACAATGAAGTCTCACTGCCCCCCGGTCAAAAGGGCCATCTGAAAAACGTGTAAAATCCAGAAAGGCAGGACAGGCCATGGAGAACTGGGAGCCTTGTTATGCTGATGGGCGGGATGTAAATTGCCAACAGCCACTCTGGAGAAGTGTATGGTGTTTCCTGAAACATCTAAAAAACAAAGCAACAGAGCCTAGGGAACTTCCACTTATGGTCCTATAGCTTAGGGAAATTAAAATCCAAAAGACACAGCCACCCCAAAGTTTGGGACGGCTCTATTTACAAGAACCTCGTTTACGGTACAAGTTCAATATCGCAGAAAGCAAAAAATGGATAAAGAAGTTGTGGTACTTACGTACAATGCAATATCACTCAGCAATGAAATCTATGTCATCAGGCCCGTAGCAGCATAATGAGTGGATTCAGGTACGATGATTCTAAGTGAAATAAGTCACACAGAAAAAAACATCATAAGATATCACTACTACACGGAATGTAAACTTGGCTACACAGGAACTGAATTACAAAACAGAACAGGGTCTCAAATGTAGAAAACCAACTTATGCTTGCTTAAGGGGAAAGGTGAGTTGGGGTGCTGCATAAAACCAGAGATTGAAATTAGCACAGATACCGTTCCATAAGCCAAATATGTAATAGACAAGAGCTACTACTTGCTCAACGAAGTGGACTCAACACCCCATATTAAACGCCTAAGAATATACCTGACTAGTAAGAATCTTAAAACCTATTGATTTATATGTCTCCAAAAGAGAAACAAGCGTGTGTACAGTGGCATAAACGCAGCAGTGATAGGACTGGTGAGGATCGGTGAGCAAATGCAGACCCTTTGAAGTCATATTGCATGGTACCCATTCCATGGGTCTCAACTCTCCACGTTTAAGGGATTCTTCCTTCAGCTAAAACATGCATGTGGAACCCAGAGTATGATCCACCATGTGATCGGGAAACGTGTTCAAATGTGTCTCAGTTTTCGTCCCCTGGTACTCGGGTGCAACATTCCAGACGCTTTACTAACACTCTCCCCACTTGGAGAGTCAGTGCCTTTAACTTCCTGTTTGGCCCAGTTTGCAATTTCTGCGGAAAATGAACAGGAATAGGGAGAACCAATGAGAGACTAGCTGGAGGTGTCTGGACGGGCAAATTTAACTCTCATTTCCCACCAGGAAGAGGAATTAACCAAAGGCTCAGCGTGCCATGCCGGAACCACACTAGGGCCTGAAGCAATCCTGCGGTGTTGTGGCCAGCTCACAAGAAAGCGAGTTGAAGAAAGGAGCTCAGGGGCACTGTCATTCACAAACCTGCAGAGTTACAAATGACAGCTATCGTCCAAAAATATATTGAAGTAAGGCTGCCAAGAGGACTTGAAAGCGGGGCAGAATTGCAGGAAACCGATTTCAGGAGGTAGACTGGAATTGCATGTAAAGCATAGGAAAAGAGGCAGAACGTCCACAATGATGCACTTGGCCAATAAGGGCGTATGCGTTTTTTCCTGAATATATTCAGGAAAAAACGCATACGCCCTTTTTGGCCAACCAAGCAAGCTTGCAAAGGAAATCTGCACTACAATGAAGTCTCACAGCCGCCCGGTCAAAAGGGCCATCTGAAAAAAGTGTAAAATCCAGAAAGGCAGTACATGCCATGGAGAACTGGGAGCCTTGTTATGCTGATGGGCGGGATGTAAATTGCCAACAGCCACTCTGGAGAAGTGTATGGTGTTTCCTGAAACATCTAAAAAACAAAGCAACAGAGCCTAGCGCACTTCCACGTATGGTCCTATAGCTTAGGGAAATTAAAATCAAAAAGACACAGCCACCCCAAAGTTTGGGACGGCTCTGTTTACAAGAACCTCGTTTACGGTACAAGTTCAATATCGCAGAAAGCAAGAAATGGATAAAGAAGTTGTGGTACTTACGTACAATGCAATATCACTCAGCAATGAAATCTATGTCATCAGGCCCGTAGCAGCGTAATGAGTGGATTCAGGTACGATGATTCTAAGTGAAATAAGTCACACAGAAAAAAACATCATAAGATATCACTACTACACGGAATGTAAACTTGGCTACACAGGAACTGAATTACAAAACAGAGCAGGGTCTCAAATGTAGAAAACCAACTTATGATTGCTTAAGGGGAAAGGTGAGTTGGGATGCTGCATAAAACCAGAGATTGAAATTAGCACAGATACCGTTCCATAAGCCAAATATGTAATAGACAAGAGCTACTCCTTGCTCAACGAAGTGGACTCAACACCCCATATTAAACGCCTAAGAATATGCCTGACTAGTAAGAATCTTAAAACCTATGGATTTATATGTCTCCGCAGGAGAATCAAGCGTGTGTACAGCGGCATAAACGCAGCAGTGATAGGATTGGTGAGGATCGGTGAGCAAATGCAGACCCTTTGAAATCATATTGCATGGTACCCATTCCATGGGTCTCAACTCTCCAGGTTTAAGGGATTCTTCCTTCAGCTAAAACATGCATGTGGAACCCAGATTATGATCCACCGTGTGCTTGGGAAACGTGTTCAAAGGTGTCTCAGTTTTCGTCCCCTGGTACTCGGGTGCAACATTCCAGACGCTTTACTAACACTCTCCCCACTTGGAGAGTCAGTGCCTTTAACCTCCTGTTTGGCCCAGTTTGCAATTTCTGCGGAAAATGAACAGGAATAGGGAGGACCAATGAGAGACTAGCTGGCGGTGTCTGGACGGGCAAATTTAACTCTCATTTCCCACCAGGAAGAGGAATTAACCAAAGGCTCAGCGTGCCATGCCGGAACCACACTAGGGCCTGAAGCAATCCTGCGGTGTTGCGGCCAGCTCACAAGAAAGCGAGTTGAAGAAAGGAGCTCAGGGGCAGTGTCATTCACAAAACTGCAGAGTTATGAATGACAGCTATCGTCCAAAAATATATTGAAGTAAGGCTGCCAAGAGGACTTGAAAGCGGGGCAGAATTGCAGGAAACCGATTTCAGGAGGTAGACTGGAATTGCATGTAAAGCATAGGAAAAGAGGCAGAACGTCCACAATGATGCACTTGGCCAAAAAGGGCGTATGCGTTTTTTCCTGAATATATTCAGGAAAAAACGCATACGCCCTTTTTGGCCAACCAAGCAAGCTTGCAAAGGAAATCTGCACTACAATGAAGTCTCACTGCCCCCGGGTCAAAAGGGCCATCTGAAAAAAGTGTAAAATCCAGAAAGGCAGGACAGGCCATGGAGAACTGGGAGCCTTATTATGCTGATGGGCGGGATGTAAATTGCCAACAGCCATTCTGGAGAAGTGTATGGTGTTTCCTGAAACATCTAAAAAACAAAGCAACAGAGCCTAGGGCACTTCCACTTATGGTCCTATAGCTTAGGGAAATTAAAATCAAAAAGACACAGCCACCCCAAAGTTTGGGACGGTTCTGTTTACAAGAACCTCGTTTACGGTACAAGTTCAATATTGCAGAAAGTGAAAAATGGATAAAGAAGTTGTGGTACTTACGTACAATGCAATATCACTCAGCAATGAAATCTATGTCATCAGGCCCGTAGCAGCATAATGAGTGGATTCAGGTACAATGATTCTAAGTGAACTAAGTCACACAGAAAAAGAAACATCATAAGATATCACTACTACACGGAATGTAAACTTGGCTACACAGGAACTGAATTAAAAAACTGAAGAGGGTCTCAAATGTAGAAAACCAACTTATGCTTCCTTAAGGGGAAAGGTGAGTTGGTGTGCTGCATAAGACCAGAGATTGAAATTAGCACAGATACCGTTCCATAAGCCAAATATGTAATAGACAAGAGCTACTCCTTTCTCAACGAAGTGGACTCAACACCCCATATTAAACGCCTAAGAATATACCTGACTAGTAAGAATCTTAAAACCTATGGATTTATATGTCTCCGAAAGAGAATCAAGCGTGTGTACAGGGGCATAAACGCAGCAGTGATAGGATTGGTGAGGATCGGTGAGCAAATGCAGAAACTTTGAACTCATATTGCATGGTACCCATTCCATGGGTCTCAACTCTCCTGGTTTAAGGGATTCTTCCTTTAGCTAAAACATGCATGAGGATCCCAGACTATGATCCACCGTGTGATTGGGAAACGTGTTCAAAGGTGTCTCAGTTTTCGTCCCCTGGTACTCGGGTGCAACATTCCAGACGCTTTACTAACACTCTCCCCACTTGGAGAGTCAGTGCCTTTAACATCCTGTTTGGCCCAGTTTGCAATTTCTGCAGAAAATGAACAGGAATAGGGAGAATCAACGAGAGACAAGCTGGAGGTGTCTGGACGGGCAAATGTAACTCTCATTTCCCACCAGGAAGAGGAATTAACCAAAGGCTCAGCGTGCCATGTCCGAACCACACTAGGGCCTGAAGCAATCCTGTGGTGTTGCGGCCAGCTCACAAGAAAGCGAGTTGAAGAAAGGAGCTCAGGGGCACTGTCATTCACAAACCTGCAGAGTTATAAATGACAGCTATCGTCCAAAAATATACTGAAGTAAGGCTGCCAAGAGGACTTGAAAGTGGGGCAGAATTGTAGGAAACCGATTTCAGGAGGTAGACTGGAATTGCATGTAAAGCATAGGAAAAGAGACAGAACGTCCACAATGATGCACTTGGCCAAAAAGGGCGTATGCGTTTTTTCCTGAATATGTTCAGGAAAAAACGCATACGCCCTTTTTGGCCAACCAAGCAAGCTTGCAAAGGAAATCTGCACTACAATGAAGTCTCACTGCCCCCCGGTCAAAAGGGCCATCTGAAAAACGTGTAAAATCCAGAAAGGCAGGACAGGCCATGGAGAACTGGGAGCCTTGTTATGCTGATGGGCGGGATGTAAATTGCCAACAGCCACTCTGGAGAAGTGTATGGTGTTTCCTGAAACATCTAAAAAACAAAGCAACAGAGCCTAGGGAACTTCCACTTATGGTCCTATAGCTTAGGGAAATTAAAATCCAAAAGACACAGCCAGCCCAAAGTTTGGGACGGCTCTGTTTACAAGAACCTCGTTTACGGTACAAGTTCAATATCGCAGAAAGCAAAAAATGGATAAAGAAGTTGTGGTACTTACGTACAATGCAATATCACTCAGCAATGAAATCTATGTCATCAGGCCCGTAGCAGCATAATGAGTGGATTCAGGTACGATGATTCTAAGTGAAATAAGTCACACAGAAAAAAACATCATAAGATATCACTACTACACGGAATGTAAACTTGGCTACACAGGAACTGAATTACAAAACAGAACAGGGTCTCAAATGTAGAAAACCAATTTATGCTTGCTTAAGGGGAAAGGTGAGTTGGGGTGCTGCATAAAACCAGAGATTGAAATTAGCACAGATACCGTTCCATAAGCCAAATATGTAATAGACAAGAGCTACTACTTGCTCAACGAAGTGGACTCAACACCACATATTAAACGCCTAAGAATATACCTGACTAGTAAGAATCTTAAAACCTATGGATTTATATGTCTCCGCAGGAGAATCAAGCGTGTGTACAGCGGCATAAACGCAGCAGTGATAGGATTGGTGAGGATCGGTGAGCAAATGCAGACCCTTTGAAATCATATTGCATGGTACCCATTCCATGGGTCTCAACTCTCCACGTTTAAGGGATTCTTCCTTCAGCTAAAACATGCATGTGGAACCCAGATTATGATCCACCGTGTGCTTGGGAAACGTGTTCAAAGGTGTCTCAGTTTTCGTCCCCTGGTACTCGGGTGCAACATTCCAGACGCTTTACTAACACTCTCCCCACTTGGAGAGTCAGTGCCTTTAACCTCCCGTTTGGCCCAGTTTGCAATTTCTGCGGAAAATGAACAGGAATAGGGAGGACCAATGAGAGACTAGCTGGCGGTGTCTGGACGGGCAAATTTAACTCTCATTTCCCACCAGGAAGAGGAATTAACCAAAGGCTCAGCGTGCCATGCCGGAACCACACTAGGGCCTGAAGCAATCCTGCGGTGTTGCGGCCAGCTCACAAGAAAGCGAGTTGAAGAAAGGAGCTCAGGGGCACTGTCATTCACAAACCTGCAGAGTTATAAATGACAGCTATCGTCCAAAAATATATTGAAGTAAGGCTGCCAAGAGGACTTGAAAGCGGGGCAGAATTGCAGGAAACCGATTTCACGAGGTAGACTGGAATTGCATGTAAAGCATAGGAAAAGAGGCAGAACGTCCACAATGATGCACTTGGCCAAAAAGGGCGTATGCGTTTTTTCCTGAATATATTCAGGAAAAAACGCATACGCCCTTTTTGGCCAACCAAGCAAGCTTGCAAAGGAAATCTGCACTACAATGAAGTCTCACTGCCCCCCGGTCAAAAGGGCCATCTGAAAAAAGTGTAAAATCCAGAAAGGCAGGACAGGCCATGGAGAACTGGGAGCCTTGTTATGCTGATGGGCGGGATGTAAATTGCCAACAGCCACTCTGGAGAAGTGTATGGTGTTTCCTGAAACATCTAAAAAACAAAGCAACAGAGCCTAGGGCACTTCCACTTATGGTCCTATAGCTTAGGGAAATTAAAATCAAAAAGACACAGCCACCCCAAAGTTTGGGACGGTTCTGTTTACAAGAACCTCGTTTACGGTACAAGTTCAATATTGCAGAAAGCGAAAAATGGATAAAGAAGTTGTGGTACTTACGTACAATGCAATATCACTCAGAAATGAAATCTATGTCATCAGGCCCGTAGCAGCATAATGAGTGGATTCAGGTACAATGATTCTAAGTGAACTAAGTCACACAGAAAAAGAAACATCATAAGATATCACTACTACACGGAATGTAAACTTGGCTACACAGGAACTGAATTAAAAAACTGAAGAGGGTCTCAAATGTAGAAAACCAACTTATGCTTCCTTAAGGGGAAAGGTGAGTTGGTGTGCTGCATAAGACCAGAGATTGAAATTAGCACAGATACCGTTCCATAAGCCAAATATGTAATAGACAAGAGCTACTCCTTTCTCAACGAAGTGGACTCAACACCCCATATTAAACGCCTAAGAATATACCTGACTAGTAAGAATCTTAAAACCTATGGATTTATATGTCTCCGCAGGAGAATCAAGCGTGTGTACAACAGCATAAACGCAGCAGTGATAGGATTGGTGAGGATCGGTGAGCAAATGCAGACCCTTTGAAATCATATTGCATGGTACCCATTCCATGGGTCTCAACTCTCCAGGTTTAAGGGATTCTTCCTTCAGCTAAAACATGCATGTGGAACCCAGATTATGATCCACCATGTGCTTGGGAAACGTGTTCAAAGGTGTCTCAGTTTCCGTCCCCTGGTACTCGGGTGCAACATTCCAGACGCTTTACTAACACTCTCCCCACTTGGAGAGTCAGTGCCTTTAACCTCCTGTTTGGCCCAGTTTGCAATTTCTGCGGAAAATGAACAGGAATAGGGAGGACCAATGAGAGACTAGCTGGAGGTGTCTGGACGGGCAAATTTAACTCTCATTTCCCACCAGGAAGAGGAATTAACCAAAGGCTCAGCGTGCCATGCCGGAACCACACTAGGGCCTGAAGCAATCCTGCGGTGTTGCGGCCAGCTCACAAGAAAGCGAGTTGAAGAAAGGAGCTCAGGGGCACTGTCATTCACAAACCTGCAGAGTTATAAATGACAGCTATCGTCCAAAAATATATTGAAGTAAGGCTGCCAAGAGGACTTGAAAGCGGGGCAGAATTGCAGGAAACCGATTTCAGGAGGTAGACTGGAATTGCATGTAAAGCATAGGAAAAGAGGCAGAACGTCCACAATGATGCACTTGGCCAAAAATGGCGTATGCGTTTTTTCCTGAATATGTTCAGGAAAAAACGCATACGCCCTTTTTGGCCAACCAAGCAAGCTTGCAAAGGAAATCTGCACTACAATGAAGTCTCACTGCCCCCCGGTCAAAAGGGCCATCTGAAAAAAGTGTAAAACCCAGAAAGGCAGGACAGGCCATGGAGAACTGGGAGCCTTGTTATGCTGATGGGCGGGATGTAAATTGCCAACAGCCACTCTGGAGAAGTGTATGGTGTTTCCTGAAACATCTAAAAAACAAAGCAACAGAGCCTAGGGCACTTCCACTTATGGTCCTATAGCTTAGGGAAATTAAAATCAAAAAGACACAGCCACCCCAAAGTTTGGGACGGTTCTGTTTACAAGAACCTCGTTTACGGTACAAGTTCAATATTGCAGAAAGCGAAAAATGGATAAAGAAGTTGTGGTACTTACGTACAATGCAATATCACTCAGCAATGAAATCTATGTCATCAGGCCCGTAGCAGCATAATGAGTGGATTCAGGTACAATGATTCTAAGTGAACTAAGTCACACAGAAAAAGAAACATCATAAGATATCACTACTACACGGAATGTAAACTTGGCTACACAGGAACTGAATTAAAAAACTGAAGAGGGTCTCAAATGTAGAAAACCAACTTATGCTTCCTTAAGGGGAAAGGTGAGTTGGTGTGCTGCATAAGACCAGAGATTGAAATTAGCACAGATACCGTTCCATAAGCCAAATATGTAATAGACAAGAGCTACTCCTTTCTCAACGAAGTGGACTCAACACCCCATATTAAACGCCTAAGAATATACCTGACTAGTAAGAATCTTAAAACCTATGGATTTATATGTCTCCGAAAGAGAATCAAGCGTGTGTACAGGGGCATAAACGCAGCAGTGATAGGATTGGTGAGGATCGGTGAGCAAATGCAGAAACTTTGAACTCATATTGCATGGTACCCATTCCATGGGTCTCAACTCTCCTGGTTTAAGGGATTCTTACTTTAGCTAAAACATGCATGAGGATCCCAGACTATGATCCACCGTGTGATTGGGAAACGTGTTCAAATGTGTCTCAGTTTTCGTCCCCTGGTACTCGGGTGCAACATTCCAGACGCTTTACTAACACTCTCCCCACTTGGAGAGTCAGTGCCTTTAACATCCTGTTTGGCCCAGTTTGCAATTTCTGCGGAAAATGAACAGGAATAGGGAGAACCAATGAGAGACTAGCTGGAGGTGTCTGGACGGGCAAAATTTAACTCTCATTTCCCACCAGGAAGAGGAATTAACCAAAGGCTCAGCATGCCATGCCGGAACCACACTAGGGCCTGAAGCAATCCTGCGGTGTTGCGGCCAGCTCACAAGAAAGCGAGTTGAAGAAAGGAGCCCAGGGGCACTGTCATTCACAAACCTGCAGAGTTATAAATGACAGCTATCGTCCAAAAATATACTGAACTAAGGCTGCCAAGAGGACTTGAAAGCGGGGCAGAATTGCAGGAAACTGATTTCAGGAGGTAGACTGGAATTGCATGTAAAGCATAGGAAAAGAGGCAGAACGTCCACAATGATGCACTTGGCCAAAAAGGGCGTATGCGTTTTTTCCTGAATATATTCAGGAAAAAACGCATACGCCCTTTTTGGCCAACCAAGCAAGCTTGCAAAGGAAATCTGCACTACAATGAAGTCTCACTGCCCCCCAGTCAACAGAGCCATCTGAAAAAAGTGTAAAATCCAGAAAGGCAGGACAGGGCATGGAGAACTGGGAGCCTTGTTATGCTGATGGGCGGGATGTAAATTGCCAACAGCCACTCTGGAGAAGTGTATGGTGTTTCCTGAAACATCTAAAAAACAAAGCAACAGAGCCTAGGGAACTTCCACTCATGGTCCTATAGCTTAGGGAAATTAAAATCCAAAAGACACAGCCACCCCAAAGTTTGGGACGGCTCTGTTTACAAGAACCTCGTTTACGGTACAAGTTCAATATCGCAGAAAGCAAAAAATGGATAAAGAAGTTGTGGTACTTACGTACAATGCAATATCACTCAGCAATGAAATCTATATCATCAGGCCCGTAGCAGCATAATGAGTGGATTCAGGTACGATGATTCTAAGTGAAATAAGTCACACAGAAAAAAACATCATAAGATATCACTACTACACGGAATGTAAACTTGGCTACACAGGAACTGAATTACAAAACAGAACAGGGTCTCAAATGTAGAAAACCAACTTATGCTTGCTTAAGGGGAAAGGTGAGTTGGGGTGCTGCATAAAACCAGAGATTGAAATTAGCACAGATACCGTTCCATAAGCCAAATATGTAATAGACAAGAGCTACTACTTGCTCAACGAAGTGGACTCAACACCCCATATTAAACGCCTAAGAATATACCTGACTAGTAAGAATCTTAAAAACTATTGATTTATATGTCTCCAAAAGAGAAACAAGCGTGTGTACAGTGGCATAAACGCAGCAGTGATAGGACTGGTGAGGATCGGTGAGCAAATGCAGACCCTTTGAAGTCATATTGCATGGTACCCATTCCATGGGTCTCAACTCTCCACGTTTAAGGGATTCTTCCTTCAGCTAAAACATGCATGTGGAACCCAGAGTATGATCCACCATGTGATCGGGAAACGTGTTCAAATGTGTCTCAGTTTTCGTCCCCCGGTACTCGGGTGCAACATTCCAGACGCTTTACTAACACTCTCCCCACTTGGAGAGTCAGTGCCTTTAACCTCCTGTTTGGCCCAGTTTGCAATTTCTGCGGAAAATGAACAGGAATAGGGAGAACCAATGAGAGACTAGCTGGAGGTGTCTGGACGGGCAAATTTAACTCTCATTTCCCACCAGGAAGAGGAATTAACCAAAGGCTCAGCGTGCCATGCCGGAACCACACTAGGGCCTGAAGCAATCCTGCGGTGTTGTGGCCAGCTCACAAGAAAGCGAGTTGAAGAAAGGAGCTCAGGGGCACTGTCATTCACAAACCTGCAGAGTTATAAATGACAGCTATCGTCCAAAAATATACTGAAGTAAGGCTGCCAAGAGGACTTGAAAGCGGGGCAGAATTGCAGGAAACCGATTTCAGGAGGTAGACTGGAATTGCATGTAAAGCATAGGAAAAGAGGCAGAACGTCCACAATGATGCACTTGGCCAAAAAGGGCGTATGCGTTTTTTCCTGAATATATTCAGGAAAAAACGCATACGCCCTTTTTGGCCAACCAAGCAAGCTTGCAAAGGAAATCTGCACTACAATGAAGTCTCACTGCCCCCCGGTCAAAAGGGCCATCTGAAAAAAGTGTAAAATCCAGAAAGGCAGTACAGGCCATGGAGAACTGGGAGCCTTGTTATGCTGATGGGCGGGATGTAAATTGCCAACAGCCACTCTGGAGAAGTGTATGGTGTTTCCTGAAACATCTAAAAAACAAAACAACAGAGCCTAGCGCACTTCCACGTATGGTCCTATAGCTTAGGGAAATTAAAATCAAAAAGACACAGCCACCCCAAAGTTTGGGACGGCTCTGTTTACAAGAACCTCGTTTACAGTACAATTTCAATATCGCAGAAAGCGAAAAATGGATAAAGAAGTTGTTCTACTTACGTACAATGCAATATCACTCAGCAATGAAATCTATGTCATCAGGCCCGTAGCAGCATAATGAGTGGATTCAGGTACGATGATTCTAAGTGAAATAAGTCACACAGAAAAAGAAACATCATAAGATATCACTACTACACGGAATGTAAACTTGGCTACACGGGAACTGAATTACAAAACAGAACAGGGTCTCAAATGTAGAAAACCAACTTATGCTTGCTTAAGGGGAAAGGTGAGTTGGGGTGCTGCATAAAACCAGAGATCGAAATTAGCACAGATACCATTCCATAAGCCAAATATGTAATAGACAAGAGCTACTCGTTGCTCAACGAAGTGGACTCAACACCCCATATTAAACGCCTAAAGAATATACCTGACTAGTAAGAATCATAAATCCTATGGATTTATATGTCTCCGAAAGAGAATCAAGCGTGTGTACAGCGGCATAAACGCAGCACTGATAGGATTGGTGAGGATCGGTGAGCAAATGTATACTCTTTGAAGTCATATTGCATGGTACCCATTCCATGGGTCTCAACTCTCCTGGTTTAAGGGATTCTTCCTTCAGCTACAACATGCATGTGGAACCCAGAGTATGATCCACCGTGTGATTGGGAAACGTATTCAAAGGTGTCTCAGTTTTCGTCCCCTGGTACTCGGGTGCAACATTCCAGACGCTTTACTAACACTCTCCCCACTTGGAGAGTCAGTGCCTTTAACATCCTGTTTGGCCCAGTTTGCAATTTCTGCGGAAAATGAACAGGAATAGGGAGAACCAATGAGAGACTAGCTGGAGGTGTCTGGACGGGCAAATTTAACTCTCATTTCCCACCAGGAAGAGGAATTAACCAAAGGCTCAGCGTGCCATGCCGGAACCACTCTAGGACCTGAAGCAACCCTGCGGTGTTGCGGCCAGCTCACAAGAAAGCGAGTTGAAGAAAGGAGCTCAGGGGCACTGTCATTCACAAACCTGCAGAGTTATAAATGACAGCTATCGTCCAAAAATATATTGAAGTAAGGCTGCCAAGAGGACTTGAAAGCGGGGCAGAATTGCAGGAAACCGATTTCAGGAGGTAGACTGGAATTGCATGTAAAGCATAGGAAAAGAGGCAGAACGTCCACAATGATGCACCTGGCCAAAAAGGGCGTATGCGTTTTTTCCTGAATATATTCAGGAAAAAACGCATACGCCCTTTTTGGCCAACCAAGCAAGCTTGCAAAGGAAATCTGCACTACAATGAAGTCTCAATGCCCCCCGGTCAAAAGGGCCATCTGAAAAAAGTGTAAAATCCAGAAAGGCAGGACAGGCCATGGAGAACTGGGAGCCTTGTTATGCTGATGGGCGGGATGTAAATTGCCAACAGCCACTCTGGAGAAGTGTATGTTGTTTCCTGAAACATCTAAAAAACAAAGCAACAGAGCCTAGGGCACTTCCGCTTATGGTCCTATAGCTTAGGGAAATTAAAATCAAAAACACACAGCCACCCGAAAGTTTGGGACGGCTCTGTTTACAAGAACCTCGTTTACGGTACAAGTTCAATATCGCAGAAAGCGAAAAATGGATAAAGAAGTTTTTCTACTTACGTACAATGCAATATCACTCAGCAATGAAATCTATGTCATCAGGCCCGTAGCAGCATAATGAGTGGATTCAGGTACGATGATTCTAAGTGAAATAAGTCACACAGAAAAAGAAACATCATAAGATATCACTACTACACGGAATGTAAACTTGGCTACACAGGAACTGAATTACAAAACAGAACAGGGTCTCAAATGTAGAAAACCAACTTACGCTTACTTAAAGGGAAAGGTGAGTTGGGGTACTGCATAAAACAAGAGATTTAAATTAGCACAGATACCGTTCCATAAGCCAAATATGTAACAGACAAGAGCTACTCCTTGCTCAACGAAGTGGACTCAACACCGCATTTTAAACGCCTAATAATATACCCGACTAGTAAGAATCTTAAAACCTATGGATTTATATGTATCCGAAAGAGAATTAAGCCTGTGTACAGCGGCATAAACGAAGCAGTGATAGGATTGGTGAAGATCGGTGAGCAAATGCAGACCCTTTGAAGTCATATTGCATGGTACCCATTCCATGGGTCTCAACTCTCCTGGTTTAAGGGATTCTTCCTTCAGCTAAAACATGCATGTGGAACCCAGAGTATGATCCACTGTGTGATCGGGCAACGTGTTCAAAGGTGTCTCAGTTTTCGTCCCCTGGTACTCGGGTGCAACATTCCAGACGCTTTACTAACACTCTCCCCACTTGGAGAGTCAGGGCCTTTAACCTCCTGTTTGGCCCAGTTTGCAATTTCTGCGGAAAATGAACAGGAATAGGGAGAACCAATGAGAGACTAGCTGGAGGTGTCTGGACGCGCAAATTTAACTCTCATTTCCCACCAGGAAGAGGAATTAACCAATGGCTCAGTGTGCCATACCGGAACCACACTGGGGCCTGAAGCAATCCTGCGGTGTTGCGGCCAGCTCACAAGAAAGCGAGTTGAAGAAAGGAGCTCAGGGGCACTGTCATTCACAAACCTGCAGAGTTATAAATGACAGCTATCGTCCAAAAATATATTGAAGTAAGGCTGCCAAGAGGACTTGAAAGCGGGGCAGAATTGCAGGAAACCGATTTCAGGAGGTAGACTGGAATTGCATGTAAAGCATAGGAAAAGAGGCAGAACGTCCACAATGATGCACTTGGCCAAAAAGGGCGTATGCGTTTTTTCCTGAATATATTCAGGAAAAAACGCATACGCCCTTTTTGGCCAACCAAGCAAGCTTGCAAAGAAATCTACACTACAATGAAGTCTCACTGCCCCCTGGTCAAAAGGGTCATCTGAAAAAAGTGTAAAATCCAGAAAGGCAGGACAGGCCATGGAGACATGGGAGCCTTGTTATGCTGATGGGCGGGATGTAAATTGCCAACAGCCACTCTGGAGAAGTGTATGGTGTTTCCTGAAACATCTAAAAAACAAAGCAACAGAGCCTAGGGCACTTCCACTTATGGTCCTATAGCTTAGGGAAATTAAAATCAAAAAGACACAGCCACCCCAAAGTTTGGGACGGCTCTGTTTACAAGAACCTCGTTTACGGTACAAGTTCAATATCGCAGAAAGCAAAAAATGGATAAAGAAGTTGTGGTACTTACGTACAATGCAATATCACTCAGCAATGAAATCTATGTCATCAGGCCCGTAGCAGCATAATGAGTGGATTCAGGTACGATGATTCTAAGTGAAATAAGTCACACAGAAAAAAACATCATAAGATATCACTACTACACGGAATGTAAACTTGGCTACACAGGAACTGAATTACAAAACAGAACAGGGTCTCAAATGTAGAAAACCAACTTATGCTTGCTTAAGGGGAAAGGTGAGTTGGGGTGCTGCATAAAACCAGAGATTGAAATTAGCACAGATACCGTTCCATAAGCCAAATATGTAATAGACAAGAGCTACTCCTTTCTCAACGAAGTGGACTCAACACCCCATATTAAACGCCTAAGAATATACCTGACTAGTAAGAATCTTAAAACCTATGGATTTATATGTCTCCGAAAGAGAATCAAGCGTGTGTACAGGGGCATAAACGCAGCAGTGATAGGATTGGTGAGGATCGGTGAGCAAATGCAGAAACTTTGAACTCATATTGCATGGTACCCATTCCATGGGTCTCAATTCTCCTGGTTTAAGGGATTCTTCCTTTAGCTAAAACATGCATGAGGATCCCAGACTATGATCCACCGTGTGATTGGGAAACGTGTTCAAAGGTGTCTCAGTTTTCGTCCCCTGGTACTCGGGTGCAACATTCCAGACGCTTTACTAACACTCTCCCCACTTGGAGAGTCAGTGCCTTTAACATCCTGTTTGGCCCAGTTTGCAATTTCTGCAGAAAATGAACAGGAATAGGGAGAATCAATGAGAGACTAGCTGGAGGTGTCTGGACGGGCAAATGTAACTCTCATTTCCCACCAGGAAGAGGAATTAACCAAAGGCTCAGCGTGCCATGTCCGAACCACACTAGGGCCTGAAGCAATCCTGTGGTGTTGCGGCCAGCTCACAAGAAAGCGAGTTGAAGAACGGAGCTCAGGGGCACTGTCATTCACAAACCTGCAGAGTTATAAATGACAGCTATCGTCCAAAAATATACTGAAGTAAGGCTGCCAAGAGGACTTGAAAGTGGGGCAGAATTGTAGGAAACCGATTTCAGGAGGTAGACTGGAATTGCATGTAAAGCATAGGAAAAGAGGCAGAACGTCCACAATGATGCACTTGGCCAAAAAGGGCGTATGCGTTTTTTCCTGAATATGTTCAGGAAAAAACGCATACGCCCTTTTTGGCCAACCAAGCAAGCTTGCAAAGGAAATCTGCACTACAATGAAGTCTCACTGCCCCCCGGTCAAAAGGGCCATCTGAAAAACGTGTAAAATCCAGAAAGGCAGGACAGGCCATGGAGAACTGGGAGCCTTGTTATGCTGATGGGCGGGATGTAAATTGCCAACAGCCACTCTGGAGAAGTGTATGGTGTTTCCTGAAACATCTAAAAAACAAAGCAACAGAGCCTAGGGAACTTCCACTTATGGTCCTATAGCTTAGGGAAATTAAAATCCAAAAGACACAGCCACCCCAAAGTTTGGGATGGCTCTGTTTACAAGAACCTCGTTTACGGTACAAGTTCAATATCGCAGAAAGCAAAAAATGGATAAAGAAGTTGTGGTACTTACGTACAATGCAATATCACTCAGCAATGAAATCTATGTCATCAGGCCCGTAGCAGCATAATGAGTGGATTCAGGTACGATGATTCTAAGTGAAATAAGTCACACAGAAAAAAACATCATAAGATATCACTACTACACGGAATGTAAACTTGGCTACACAGGAACTGAATTACAAAACAGAACAGGGTCTCAAATGTAGAAAACCAATTTATGCTTGCTTAAGGGGAAAGGTGAGTTGGGGTGCTGCATAAAACCAGAGATTGAAATTAGCACAGATACCGTTCCATAAGCCAAATATGTAATAGACAAGAGCTACTACTTGCTCAACGAAGTGGACTCAACACCCCATATTAAACGCCTAAGAATATACCTGACTAGTAAGAATCTTAAAACCTATGGATTTATATGTCTCCGCAGGAGAATCAAGCGTGTGTACAGCGGCATAAACGCAGCAGTGATAGGATTGGTGAGGATCGGTGAGCAAATGCAGACCCTTTGAAATCATATTGCATGGTACCCATTCCATGGGTCTCAACTCTCCAGGTTTAAGGGATTCTTCCTTCAGCTAAAACATGCATGTGGAACCCAGATTATGATCCACCGTGTGCTTGGGAAACGTGTTCAAAGGTGTCTCAGTTTTCGTCCCCTGGTACTCGGGTGCAACATTCCAGACGCTTTACTAACACTCTCCCCACTTGGAGAGTCAGTGCCTTTAACCTCCTGTTTGGCCCAGTTTGCAATTTCTGCGGAAAATGAACAGGAATAGGGAGGACCAATGAGAGACTAGCTGGCGGTGTCTGGACGGGCAAATTTAACTCTCATTTCCCACCAGGAAGAGGAATTAACCAAAGGCTCAGCGTGCCATGCCGGAACCACACTAGGGCCTGAAGCAATCCTGCGGTGTTGCGGCCAGCTCACAAGAAAGCGAGTTGAAGAAAGGAGCTCAGGGGCACTGTCATTCACAAACCTGCAGAGTTATAAATGACAGCTATCGTCCAAAAATATATTGAAGTAAGGCTGCCAAGAGGACTTGAAAGCGGGGCAGAATTGCAGGAAACCGATTTCACGAGGTAGACTGGAATTGCATGTAAAGCATAGGAAAAGAGGCAGAACGTCCACAATGATGCACTTGGCCAAAAAGGGCGTATGCGTTTTTTCCTGAATATATTCAGGAAAAAACGCATACGCCCTTTTTGGCCAACCAAGCAAGCTTGCAAAGGAAATCTGCACTACAATGAAGTCTCACTGCCCCCCGGTCAAAAGGGCCATCTGAAAAAAGTGTAAAATCCAGAAAGGCAGGACAGGCCATGGAGAACTGGGAGCCTTGTTATGCTGATGGGCGGGATGTAAATTGCCAACAGCCACTCTGGAGAAGTGTATGGTGTTTCCTGAAACATCTAAAAAACAAAGCAACAGAGCCTAGGGCACTTCCACTTATGGTCCTATAGCTTAGGGAAATTAAAATCAAAAAGACACAGCCACCCCAAAGTTTGGGACGGTTCTGTTTACAAGAACCTCGTTTACGGTACAAGTTCAATATTGCAGAAAGCGAAAAATGGATAAAGAAGTTGTGGTACTTACGTACAATGCAATATCACTCAGCAATGAAATCTATGTCATCAGGCCCGTAGCAGCATAATGAGTGGATTCAGGTACGATGATTCTAAGTGAAATAAGTCACACAGAAAAAACATCATAAGATATCACTACTACATGGAATGTAAACTTGGCTACACAGGAACTGAATTACAAAACAGAACAGGGTCTCAAATGTAGAAAACCAACTTATGCTTGCTTAAGGGGAAAGGTGAGTTGGGGTGCTGCATAAAACCAGAGATTGAAATTAGCACAGATACCGTTCCATAAGCCAAATATATAATAGACAAGAGCTACTACTTGCTCAACGAAGTGGACTCAACACCCCATATTAAACGCCTAAGAATATACCTGACTAGTAAGAATCTTAAAACCTATTGATTTATATGTCTCCAAAAGAGAAACAAGCGTGTGTACAGTGGCATAAACGCAGCAGTGATAGGACTGGTGAGGATCGGTGAGCAAATGCAGACCCTTTGAATTCATATTGCATGGTACCCATTCCATGGGTCTCAACTCTCCACGTTTAAGGGATTCTTCCTTCAGCTAAAACATGCATGTGGAACCCAGAGTATGATCCACCATGTGATTGGGAAACGTGTTCAAATGTGTCTCAGTTTTCGTCCCCCGGTACTCGGGTGCAACATTCCAGACGCTTTACTAACACTCTCCCCACTTGGAGAGTCAGTGCCTTTAACTTCCTGTTTGGCCCAGTTTGCAATTTCTGCGGAAAATGAACAGGAATAGGGAGAACCAATGAGAGACTAGCTGGAGGTGTCTGGACGGGCAAATTTAACTCTCATTTCCCACCAGGAAGAGGAATTAACCAAAGGCTCAGCGTGCCATGCCGGAACCACACTAGGGCCTGAAGCAATCCTGCGGTGTTGTGGCCAGCTCACAAGAAAGCGAGTTGAAGAAAGGAGCTCAGGGGCACTGTCATTCACAAACCTGCAGAGTTATAAATGACAGCTATCGTCCAAAAATATATTGAAGTAAGGCTGCCAAGAGGACTTGAAAGCGGGGCAGAATTGCAGGAAACCGATTTCAGGAGGTAGACTGGAATTGCATGTAAAGCATAGGAAAAGAGGCAGAACGTCCACAATGATGCACTTGGCCAATAAGGGCGTATGCGTTTTTTCCTGAATATATTCAGGAAAAAACGCATACGCCCTTTTTGGCCAACCAAGCAAGCTTGCAAAGGAAATCTGCACTACAATGAAGTCTCACAGCCCCCCGGTCAAAGGGGCCATCTGAAAAAAGTGTAAAATCCAGAAAGGCAGTACATGCCATGGAGAACTGGGAGCCTTGTTATGCTGATGGGCGGGATGTAAATTGCCAACAGCCACTCTGGAGAAGTGTATGGTGTTTCCTGAAACATCTAAAAAACAAAGCAACAGAGCCTAGCGCACTTCCACTTATGGTCCTATAGCTTAGGGAAATTAAAATCAAAAAGACACAGCCACCCCAAAGTTTGGGACGGCTCTGTTTACAAGAACCTCATTTACGGTACAAGTTCAATATCGCAGAAAGCAAAAAATGGATAAAGAAGTTGTGGTACTTACGTACAATGCAATATCACTCAGCAATGAAATCTATGTCATCAGGCCCGTAGCAGCGTAATGAGTGGATTCAGGTACGATGATTCTAAGTGAAATAAGTCACACAGAAAAAAACATCATAAGATATCACTACTACACGGAATGTAAACTTGGCTACATAGGAACTGAATTAAAAAACTGAAGAGGGTCTCAAATGTAGAAAACCAACTTATGCTTCCTTAAGGGGAAAGGTGAGTTGGTGTGCTGCATAAGACCAGAGATTGAAATTAGCACAGATACCGTTCCATAAGCCAAATATGTAATAGACAAGAGCTACTCCTTTCTCAACGAAGTGGACTCAACACCCCATATTAAACGCCTAAGAATATACCTGACTAGTAAGAATCTTAAAACCTATGGATTTATATGTCTCCGAAAGAGAATCAAGCGTGTGTACAGGGGCATAAACGCAGCAGTGATAGGATTGGTGAGGATCGGTGAGCAAATGCAGAAACTTTGAACTCATATTGCATGGTACCCATTCCATGGGTCTCAACTCTCCTGGTTTAAGGGATTCTTATTTTAGCTAAAACATGCATGAGGATCCCAGACTATGATCCACCGTGTGATTGGGAAACGTGTTCAAATGTGTCTCAGTTTTCGTCCCCTGGTACTCGGGTGCAACATTCCAGACGCTTTACTAACACTCTCCCCACTTGGAGAGTCAGTGCCTTTAACATCCTGTTTGGCCCAGTTTGCAATTTCTGCGGAAAATGAACAGGAATAGGGAGAACCAATGAGAGACTAGCTGGAGGTGTCTGGACGGGCAAAATTTAACTCTCATTTCCCACCAGGAAGAGGAATTAACCAAAGGCTCAGCGTGCCATGCCGGAACCACACTAGGGCCTGAAGCAATCCTGCGGTGTTGCGGCCAGCTCACAAGAAAGCGAGTTGAAGAAAGGAGCCCAGGGGCACTGTCATTCACAAACCTGCAGAGTTATAAATGACAGCTATCGTCCAAAAATATACTGAACTAAGGCTGCCAAGAGGACTTGAAAGCGGGGCAGAATTGCAGGAAACTGATTTCAGGAGGTAGACTGGAATTGCATGTAAAGCATAGGAAAAGAGGCAGAACGTCCACAGTGATGCACTTGGCCAAAAAGGGCGTATGCGTTTTTTCCTGAATATATTCAGGAAAAAACGCATACGCCCTTTTTGGCCAACCAAGCAAGCTTGCAAAGGAAATCTGCACTACAATGAAGTCTCACTGCCCCCCAGTCAACAGAGCCATCTGAAAAAAGTGTAAAATCCAGAAAGGCAGGACAGGGCATGGAGAACTGGGAGCCTTGTTATGCTGATGGGCGGGATGTAAATTGCCAACAGCCACTCTGGAGAAGTGTATGGTGTTTCCTGAAACATCTAAAAAACAAAGCAACAGAGCCTAGCGCACTTCCACTTATGGTCCTATAGCTTAGGGAAATTAAAATCAAAAAGACACAGCCACCCCAAAGTTTGGGACGGCTCTGTTTACAAGAACCTCATTTACGGTACAAGTTCAATATCGCAGAAAGCAAAAAATGGATAAAGAAGTTGTGGTACTTACGTACAATGCAATATCACTCAGCAATGAAATCTATGTCATCAGGCCCGTAGCAGCGTAATGAGTGGATTCAGGTACGATGATTCTAAGTGAAATAAGTCACACAGAAAAAAACATCATAAGATATCACTACTACACGGAATGTAAACTTGGCTACATAGGAACTGAATTAAAAAACTGAAGAGGGTCTCAAATGTAGAAAACCAACTTATGCTTCCTTAAGGGGAAAGGTGAGTTGGTGTGCTGCATAAGACCAGAGATTGAAATTAGCACAGATACCGTTCCATAAGCCAAATATGTAATAGACAAGAGCTACTCCTTTCTCAACGAAGTGGACTCAACACCCCATATTAAACGCCTAAGAATATACCTGACTAGTAAGAATCTTAAAACCTATGGATTTATATGTCTCCGAAAGAGAATCAAGCGTGTGTACAGGGGCATAAACGCAGCAGTGATAGGATTGGTGAGGATCGGTGAGCAAATGCAGAAACTTTGAACTCATATTGCATGGTACCCATTCCATGGGTCTCAACTCTCCTGGTTTAAGGGATTCTTATTTTAGCTAAAACATGCATGAGGATCCCAGACTATGATCCACCGTGTGATTGGGAAACGTGTTCAAATGTGTCTCAGTTTTCGTCCCCTGGTACTCGGGTGCAACATTCCAGACGCTTTACTAACACTCTCCCCACTTGGAGAGTCAGTGCCTTTAACATCCTGTTTGGCCCAGTTTGCAATTTCTGCGGAAAATGAACAGGAATAGGGAGAACCAATGAGAGACTAGCTGGAGGTGTCTGGACGGGCAAAATTTAACTCTCATTTCCCACCAGGAAGAGGAATTAACCAAAGGCTCAGCGTGCCATGCCGGAACCACACTAGGGCCTGAAGCAATCCTGCGGTGTTGCGGCCAGCTCACAAGAAAGCGAGTTGAAGAAAGGAGCCCAGGGGCACTGTCATTCACAAACCTGCAGAGTTATAAATGACAGCTATCGTCCAAAAATATACTGAACTAAGGCTGCCAAGAGGACTTGAAAGCGGGGCAGAATTGCAGGAAACTGATTTCAGGAGGTAGACTGGAATTGCATGTAAAGCATAGGAAAAGAGGCAGAACGTCCACAGTGATGCACTTGGCCAAAAAGGGCGTATGCGTTTTTTCCTGAATATATTCAGGAAAAAACGCATACGCCCTTTTTGGCCAACCAAGCAAGCTTGCAAAGGAAATCTGCACTACAATGAAGTCTCACTGCCCCCCAGTCAACAGAGCCATCTGAAAAAAGTGTAAAATCCAGAAAGGCAGGACAGGGCATGGAGAACTGGGAGCCTTGTTATGCTGATGGGCGGGATGTAAATTGCCAACAGCCACTCTGGAGAAGTGTATGGTGTTTCCTGAAACATCTAAAAAACAAAGCAACAGAGCCTAGGGAACTTCCACTCATGGTCCTATAGCTTAGGGAAATTAAAATCCAAAAGACACAGCCACCCCAAAGTTTGGGACGGCTCTGTTTACAAGAACCTCGTTTACGGTACAAGTTCAATATCGCAGAAAGCAAAAAATGGATAAAGAAGTTGTGGTACTTACGTACAATGCAATATCACTCAGCAATGAAATCTATATCATCAGGCCCGTAGCAGCATAATGAGTGGATTCAGGTACGATGATTCTAAGTGAAATAAGTCACACAGAAAAAAACATCATAAGATATCACTACTACACGGAATGTAAACTTGGCTACACAGGAACTGAATTACAAAACAGAACAGGGTCTCAAATGTAGAAAACCAACTTATGCTTGCTTAAGGGGAAAGGTGAGTTGGGGTGCTGCATAAAACCAGAGATTGAAATTAGCACAGATACCGTTCCATAAGCCAAATATGTAATAGACAAGAGCTACTCCTTGCTCAACGAAGTGGACTCAACACCCCATATTAAACGCCTAAGAATATACCTGACTAGGAAGAATCTTAAAAACTATTGATTTATATGTCTCCAAAAGAGAAACAAGCGTGTGTACAGTGGCATAAACGCAGCAGTGATAGGACTGGTGAGGATCGGTGAGCAAATGAAGACCCTTTGAAGTCATATTGCATGGTACCCATTCCATGGGTCTCAACTCTCCACGTTTAAGGGATTCTTCCTTCAGCTAAAACATGCATGTGGAACCCAGAGTATGATCCACCATGTGATTGGGAAACGTGTTCAAATGTGTCTCAGTTTTCGTCCCCCGGTACTCGGGTGCAACATTCCAGACGCTTTACTAACACTCTCCCCACTTGGAGAGTCAGTGCCTTTAACCTCCTGTTTGGCCCAGTTTGCAATTTCTGCGGAAAATGAACAGGAATAGGGAGAACCAATGAGAGACTAGCTGGAGGTGTCTGGACGGGCAAATTTAACTCTCATTTCCCACCAGGAAGAGGAATTAACCAAAGGATCAGCGTGCCATGCTGGAACCACACTAGGGCCTGAAGCAATCCTGCGGTGTTGTGGCCAGCTCACAAGAAAGCGAGTTGAAGAAAGGAGCTTAGGGGCACTGTCATTCACAAACCTGCAGAGTTATAAATGACAGCTATCGTCCAAAAATATACTGAAGTAAGGCTGCCAAGAGGACTTGAAAGCGGGGCAGAATTGCAGGAAACCGATTTCAGGAGGTAGACTGGAATTGCATGTAAAGCATAGGAAAAGAGGCAGAACGTCCACAATGATGCACTTGGCCAAAAAGGGCGTATGCGTTTTTTCCTGAATATATTCAGGAAAAAACGCATACGCCCTTTTTGGCCAACCAAGCAAGCTTGCAAAGGAAATCTGCACTACAATGAAGTCTCACAGCCCCCCGGTCAAAAGGGCCATCTGAAAAAAGTGTAAAATCCAGAAAGGCAGTACAGGCCATGGAGAACTGGGAGCCTTGTTATGCTGATGGGCGGGATGTAAATTGCCAACAGCCACTCTGGAGAAGTGTATGGTGTTTCCTGAAACATCTAAAAAACAAAACAACAGAGCCTAGCGCACTTCCACGTATGGTCCTATAGCTTAGGGAAATTAAAATCAAAAAGACACAGCCACCCCAAAGTTTGGGACGGCTCTGTTTACAAGAACCTCGTTTACAGTACAAGTTCAATATCGCAGAAAGCGAAAAATGGATAAAGAAGTTGTTCTACTTACGTACAATGCAATATCACTCAGCAATGAAATCTATGTCATCAGGCCCGTAGCAGCATAATGAGTGGATTCAGGTACGATGATTCTAAGTGAAATAAGTCACACAGAAAAAGAAACATCATAAGATATCACTACTACACGGAATGTAAACTTGGCTACACGGGAACTGAATTACAAAACAGAACAGGGTCTCAAATGTAGAAAACCAACTTATGCTTGCTTAAGGGGAAAGGTGAGTTGGGGTGCTGCATAAAACCAGAGATCGAAATTAGCACAGATACCATTCCATAAGCCAAATATGTAATAGACAAGAGCTACTCCTTGCTCAACGAAGTGGACTCAACACCCCATATTAAACGCCTAAAGAATATACCTGACTAGTAAGAATCATAAATCCTATGGATTTATATGTATCCGAAAGAGAATTAAGCCTGTGTACAGCGGCATAAACGAAGCAGTGATAGGATTGGTGAAGATCGGTGAGCAAATGCAGACCCTTTGAAGTCATATTGCATGGTACCCATTCCATGGGTCTCAACTCTCCTGGTTTAAGGGATTCTTCCTTCAGCTAAAACATGCATGTGGAACCCAGAGTATGATCCACTGTGTGATCGGGCAACGTGTTCAAAGGTGTCTCAGTTTTCGTCCCCTGGTACTCGGGTGCAACATTCCAGACGCTTTACTAACACTCTCCCCACTTGGAGAGTCAGGGCCTTTAACCTCCTGTTTGTCCCAGTTTGCAATTTCTGCGGAAAATGAACAGGAATAGGGAGAACCAATGAGAGACTAGCTGGAGGTGTCTGGACGCGCAAATTTAACTCTCATTTCCCACCAGGAAGAGGAATTAACCAATGGCTCAGTGTGCCATACCGGAACCACACTGGGGCCTGAAGCAATCCTGCGGTGTTGCGGCCAGCTCACAAGAAAGCGAGTTGAAGAAAGGAGCTCAGGGGCACTGTCATTCACAAACCTGCAGAGTTATAAATGACAGCTATCGTCCAAAAATATATTGAAGTAAGGCTGCCAAGAGGACTTGAAAGCGGGGCAGAATTGCAGGAAACCGATTTCAGGAGGTAGACTGGAATTGCATGTAAAGCATAGGAAAAGAGGCAGAACGTCCACAATGATGCACTTGACCAAAAAGGGCGTATGCGTTTTTTCCTGAATATATTCAGGAAAAAACGCATACGCCCTTTTTGGCCAACCAAGCAAGCTTGCAAAGAAATCTACACTACAATGAAGTCTCACTGCCCCCTGGTCAAAAGGGCCATCTGAAAAAAGTGTAAAATCCAGAAAGGCAGGACAGGCCATGGAGACATGGGAGCCTTGTTATGCTGATGGGCGGGATGTAAATTGCCAACAGCCACTCTGGAGAAGTGTATGGTGTTTCCTGAAACATCTAAAAAACAAAGCAACAGAGCCTAGGGCACTTCCACTTATGGTCCTATAGCTTAGGGAAATTAAAATCAAAAAGACACAGCCACCCCAAAGTTTGGGACGGCTCTGTTTACAAGAACCTCGTTTACGGTACAAGTTCAATATCGCAGAAAGTGAAAAATGGATAAAGATGTTGTGGTACTTACGTACAATGCAATATCACTCAGCAATGAAATCTATGTCATCAGGCCCATAGCAGCATAATGAGTGGATTCAGGTACAATGATTCTAAGTGAACTAAGTCACACAGAAAAAGAAACATCATAAGATATCACTACTACACGGAATGTAAACTTGGCTACACAGGAACTGAATTACAAAACAGAACAGGGTCTCAAATGTAGAAAACCAACTTATGCTTGCTTAAGGGGAAAGGTGAGTTGGAGTGCTGCATAAAACCAGAGATTGAAATTAGCACAGATACAGTTCCATAAGCCAATTATGTAATAGACAAGAGCTACTCCTTGCTCAACGAAGTGGACTCAACACCCCATATTAAACGCCTAAGAATATACCTGACTAGTAAGAATCTTAAAACCTATTGATTTATATGTCTCCAAAAGAGAAACAAGCGTGTGTACAGTGGCATAAACGCAGCAGTGATAGGATTGGTGAGGATCGGTGAGCAAATGCAGACCCTTTGAAGTCATATTGCATGGTACCCATTCCATGGGTCTCAACTCTCCAGGTTTAAGGGATTCTTCCTTCAGCTAAAACATGCATGTGGAACCCAGAGTATGATCCACCATGTGATCGGGAAACGTGTTCAAATGTGTCTCAGTTATCGTCCCCCGGTACTCGGGTGCAACATTCCAGACGCTTTACTAACACTCTCCCCACGTGGAGAGTCAGTGACTTTAACCTCCTGTTTGGCCCAGTTTGCAATTTCTGCGGAAAATGAACAGGAATAGGGAGAACCAATGAGAGACTAGCTGGAGGTGTCTGGACGGGCAAATTTAACTCTCATTTCCCACCAGGAAGAGGAATTAACCAAAGGCTCAGCGTGCCATGCCGGAACCACACTAGGGCCTGTAGCAATCCTACGGTGTTGCGGCCAGCTCACAAGAAAGCGAGTTGAAGAAAGGAGCTCAGGGGCACTGTCATTCACAAACCTGCAGAGTTATAAATGACAGCTATCGTCCAAAAATATACTGAACTAAGGCTGCCAAGAGGACTTGAAAGCGGGGCAGAATTGCAGGAAACTGATTTCAGGAGGTAGACTGGAATTGCATGTAAAGCATAGGAAAAGAGGCAGAACGTCCACAATGATGCACTTGGCCAAAAAGGGCGTATGCGTTTTTTCCTGAATATATTCAGGAAAAAACGCATACGCCCTTTTTGGCCAATCAAGCAAGCTTGCAAAGGAAATCTGCACTACAATGAAGTCTCACTGCCCCCCGGTCAACAGCGCCATCTTAAAAAAGTGTAAAATCCAGAAAGGCAGGACAGGCCATGTAGAACGGGGAGCCTTGTTATGCTGATGGGCGGGACGTAAATTGCCAACAGCCACTCTGGAGAAGTGTATGGTGTTTCCTGAAACATCTAAAAAACAAAGCAACAGAGCCTAGGGCACTTCCACTTATGGTCCTATAGCTTAGGGAAATTAAAATCAAAAAGACACAGCCACCCCAAAGTTTGGGATGGTTCTGTTTACAAGAACCTCGTTTACGGTACAAGTTCAATATCGCAGAAAGCGAAAAATGGATAAAGAAGTTGTGGTACTTACGTACAATGCAATATCACTCAGCAATGAAATCTATGTCATCAGGCCCGTAGCAGAATGACGAGTGGATTCAGTTACAATGATTCTAAGTGAAATAAGTCACACAGAAAAAGAAACATCATAAGTTATCACTACTACACGGAATGTAAACGTGGCTACACAGGAACTGAATTACAAAACAGAACAGGGTCTCAAATGTAGAAAACCAACTTATGCTTCCTTAAGGAGAAAGGTGAGTTGGGGTGCTGCATAAAACCAGAGATTGAAATTAGCACAGATACCGTTCCATAAGCCAAATATGTAATAGACAAGAGCTACTCCTTGCTCAACGAAGTGGACTCAACAACCCATATTAAACGCCTAAGAATATACCTGACTAGTAAGAATCTTAAAACCTATGGATTTATATGTATCCGAAAGAGAATCAAGTGTGTGTACAGCGGCATAAACGCAGCAGTGATAGGATTGGTGAGGATCGGTGAGCAAATGCAGACCCTTTGAAGTCATATTGCATGGTACCCATTCCATGGGTCTCAACTCTCCAGGTTTAAGGGATTCTTCCTTCAGCTAAAACATGCATGTGGAACCCAGACTATGATCCACCGTGTGATTGGGAAACGTGTTCAAAGGTGTCTCAGTTTTCGTCCCCTGGTACTCGGGTGCAACATTCCAGACGCTTTACTAACACTCTCCCCACTTGGAGACTCAGTGCCTTTAACGTCCTGTTTGGCCCAGTTTGCAATTTCTGCGGAAAATGAACAGGAATAGGGAGAACCAATGAGAAACTAGGTGGAGGTGTCTGGACGGGCAAATTTAACTCTCATTTCCCACCAGGAAGAGGAATTAACCAAAGGCTCAGCGTGCCATGCCGGAACGACACTAGGGCCTGAAGCAATCCTGCGGTGTTGCGGCCAGCTCACAAGAAAGCGAGTTGAAGAAAGGAGCTCAGGGGCACTGTCATTCACAAACCTGCAGAGTTATAAATGACAGCTATCGTCCAAAAATATATTGAAGTAAGGCTGCCAAGAGGACTTGAAAGCGGGGCAGAATTGCAGGAAACCGATTTCAGGAGGTAGACTGGAATTGCATGTAAAGCATAGGAAAAGAGGCAGAACGTCCACAATGATGCACTTGGCCAAAAAGGGCGTATGCGTTTTTTCCTGAATATATTCAGGAAAAAACGCATACGCCCTTTTTGGCCAACCAAGCAAGCTTGCAAAGGAAATCTGCACTACAATGAAGTCTCACTGCCCCCCAGTCAAAAGAGCCATCTGAAAAAAGTGTAAAATCCAGAAAGGCAGGACAGGCCATGCAGAACTGGGAGCCTTGTTATGCTGATGGGCGGGATGTAAATTGCCAACAGCCACTCTGGAGAAGTGTATGGTGTTTCCTGAAACATCTAAAAAACAAAGCAACAGAGCCTAGGGCACTTCCACTTATGGTCCTATAGCTTAGGGAAATTAAAATCCAAAAGACACAGCCACCCCAAAGTTTGGGACGGCTCTGTTTACAAGAACCTCGTTTACGGTACAAGTTCAATATCGCAGAAAGCAAAAAATGGATAAAGAAGTTGTGGTACTTACGTACAATGCAATATCACTCAGCAATGAAATCTATGTCATCAGGCCCGTAGCAGCATAATGAGTGGATTCAGGTACGATGATTCTAAGTGAAATAAGTCACACAGAAAAAAACATCATAAGATATCACTACTACACGGAATGTAAACTTGGCTACACAGGAACTGAATTACAAAACAGAACAGGGTCTCAAATGTAGAAAACCAACTTATGCTTGCTTAAGGGGAAAGGTGAGTTGGGGTGCTGCATAAAACCAGAGATTGAAATTAGCACAGATACCGTTCCATAAACCAAATATGTAATAGACAAGAGCTACTCCTTGCTCAACGAAGTGGACTCAACACCCCATATTAAACGCCTAAGAATATACCTGACTAGTAAGAATCTTAAAACCTATGGATTTATATGTCTCCGCAGGAGAATCAAGCGTGTGTACAGCGGCATAAACGCAGCAGTGATAGGATTGGTGAGGATCGGTGAGCAAATGCAGAAACTTTGAAGTCATATTGCATGGTACCCATTCCATGGGTCTCAACTCTCCAGGTTTAAGGGATTCTTCCTTCAGCTAAAACATGCATGTGGAACCCAGATTATGATCCACCGTGTGCTTGGGAAACGTGTTCAAAGGTGTCTCTGTTTTCGTCCCCTGGTACTCGGGTGCAACATTCCAGACGCTTTACTAACACTCTCCCCACTTGGAGAGTCAGTGCCTTTAACCTCCTGTTTGTCCCAGTTTGCAATTTCTGCGGAAAATGAACAGGAATAGGGAGAACCAATGAGAGACTAGCTGGAGGTGTCTGGACGGGAAAATTTAACTCTCATTTCCCACCAGGAAGAGGAATTAACCAAAGGCTCAGCGTGCCATGCCGGAACCACACTAGGGCCTGAAGCAATCCTGCGGTGTTGCGACCAGCTCACAAGAAAGCGAGTTGAAGAAAGCAGCTCAGGGGCACTGTCATTCACAAACCTGCAGAGTTATAAATGACAGCTATCTCCAAAAATATATTGAAGTAAGGCTGCCAAGAGGACTTGAAAGCGGGGCAGAATTGCAGGAAACCGATTTCAGGAGGTAGACTGGAATTGCATGTAAAGCATAGGAAAAGAGGCAGAACGTCCACAATGATGCACTTGGCCAAAAAGGGCGTATGCGTTTTTTCCTGAATATATTCAGGAAAAAACGCATACGCCCTTTTTGGCCAACCAAGCAAGCTTGCAAAGGAAATCTGCACTACAATGAAGTCTCACTGCCCCCCAGTCAAAAGAGCCATCTGAAAAAAGTGTAAAATCCAGAAAGGCAGGACAGGCCATGGAGAACTGGGAGCCTTGTTATGCTGATGGGTGGGATGTAAATTGCCAACAGCCACTGTGGAGAAGTGTATGGTGTTTCCTGAAACATCTAAAAAACAAAGCAACAGAGCCTAGGGCACTTCCACTTATGGTCCTATAGCTTAGGGAAATTAAAAACAAAAAGACACAGCCACCCCAAAGTTTGGGACGGCTCTGTTTACAAGAACCTCGTTTACGGTACAAGTTCAATATCGCAGAAAGAAAAAATGGATAAAGAAGTTGTGGTACTTACGTACAATGCAATATCACTCAGCAATGAAATCTATGTCATCAGGCCCGTAGCAGCATAATGAGTGGATTCAGGTACGATGATTCTAAGTGAAATAAGTCACACAGAAAAAAACATCATAAGATATCACTACTACACGGAATGTAAACTTGGCTACACAGGAACTGAATTACAAAACAGAGCAGGGTCTCAAATGTAGAAAACCAACTTATGATTGCTTAAGGGGAAAGGTGAGTTGGGGTGCTGCATAAAACCAGAGATTGAAATTAGCACAGATACCGTTCCATAAGCCAAATATGTAATAGACAAGAGCTACTCCTTGCTCAACGAAGTGGACTCAACACCCCATATTAAACGCCTAAGAATATACCTGACTAGTAAGAATCTTAAAACCTATGGATTTATATGTCGCCGAAGGAGAATCAAGTGTGTGTACAGCGGCATAAACGCAGCAGTGATAGGATTGGTGAGGATCGGTGAGCAAATGCAGACCCTTTGAAGTCATATTGCATGGTACCCATTCCATGGGTCTCAACTCTCCAGGTTTAAGGGATTCTTCCTTCAGATAAAACATACATGTGGAACGCAGATTATGATCCACCGTGTGATTAGGAAACGTGTTCAAAGGTGTCTCAGTTTTCGTCCCCTGGTACTCGGGTGCAACATTCCAGACGCTTTACTAACACTCTCCCCACTTGGAGAGTCAGTGCCTTTAACATCCTGTTTGGCCCAGTTTGCAATTTCTGCGGAAAATGAACAGGAATAGGGAGAACCAATGAGAGACTAGCTGGAGGTGTCTGGACGGGCAAATTTAACTCTCATTTCCCACCAGGAAGAGGAATTAACCAAAGGCTCAGCGTGCCATGCCGGAACCACTCTAGGGCCTGAAACAACCCTGCGGTGTTGCGGCCAGCTCACAAGAAAGCGAGTTGAAGAAAGGAGCTCAGGGGCACTGTCATTCACAAACCTGCAGAGTTATAAATGACAGCTATCGTCCAAAAATATATTGAAGTAAGGCTGCCAAGAGGACTTGAAAGCGGGGCAGAATTGCAGGAAACCGATTTCAGGAGGTAGACTGGAATTGCATGTAAAGCATAAGAAAAGAGGCAGAACGTCCACAATGATGCACCTGGCCAAAAAGGGCGTATGCGTTTTTTCCTGAATATATTCAGGAAAAAACGCATACGCCCTTTTTGGCCAACCAAGCAAGCTTGCAAAGGAAATCTGCACTACAATGAAGTCTCAATGCCCCCCGGTCAAAAGGGCCATCTGAAAAAAGTGTAAAATCCAGAAAGTCAGGACAGGCCATGGAGAACTGGGAGCCTTGTTATGCTGATGGGTGGGATGTAAATTGCCAACAGCCACTGTGGAGAAGTGTATGGTGTTTCCTGAAACATCTAAAAAACAAAGCAACAGAGCCTAGGGCACTTCCACTTATGGTCCTATAGCTTAGGGAAATTAAAATCAAAGAGACACAGCCACCCGAAAGTTTGGGACGGCTCTGTTTACAAGAACCTCGTTTACGGTACAAGTTCAATATCGCAGAAAGCGAAAAATGGATAAAGAAGTTGTTCTACTTACGTACAATGCAATATCACTCAGCAATGAAATCTATGTCATCAGGCCCGTAGCAGCATAATGAGTGGATTCAGGTACGATGATTCTAAGTGAAATAAGTCACACAGAAAAAGAAACATCATAAGATATCACTACTACACGGAATGTAAACTTGGCTACACAGGAACTGAATTACAAAACAGAACAGGGTCTCAAATGTAGAAAACCAACTTACGCTTACTTAAAGGGAAAGGTGAGTTGGGGTACTGCATAAAACAAGAGATTTAAATTAGCACAGATACCGTTCCATAAGCCAAATATGTAATAGACAAGAGCTACTCCTTGCTCAACGAAGTGGACTCAACACCGCATTTTAAACGCCTAATAATATACCCGACTAGTAAGAATCTTAAAACCTATGGATTTATATGTATCCGAAAGAGAATTAAGCCTGTGTACAGCGGCATAAACGAAGCAGTGATAGGATTGGTGAAGATCGGTGAGCAAATGCAGACTCTTTGAAGTCATATTGCATGGTACCCATTCCATGGGTCTCAACTCTCCTGGTTTAAGGGATTCTTCCTTCAGCTAAAACATGCATGTGGAACCCAGAGTATGATCCACTGTGTGATCGGGCAACGTGTTCAAAGGTGTCTCAGTTTTCGTCCCCTGGTACTCGGGTGCAACATTCCAGACGCTTTACTAACACTCTCCCCACTTGGAGAGTCAGGGCCTTTAACCTCCTGTTTGTCCCAGTTTGCAATTTCTGCGGAAAATGAACAGGAATAGGGAGAACCAATGAGAGACTAGCTGGAGGTGTCTGGACGCGCAAATTTAACTCTCATTTCCCACCAGGAAGAGGAATTAACCAATGGCTCAGTGTGCCATACCGGAACCACACTGGGGCCTGAAGCAATCCTGCGGTGTTGCGGCCAGCTCACAAGAAAGCGAGTTGAAGAAAGGAGCTCAGGGGCACTGTCATTCACAAACCTGCAGAGTTATAAATGACAGCTATCGTCCAAAAATATATTGAAGTAAGGCTGCCAAGAGGACTTGAAAGCGGGGCAGAATTGCAGGAAACCGATTTCAGGAGGTAGACTGGAATTGCATGTAAAGCATAGGAAAAGAGGCAGAACGTCCACAATGATGCACTTGGCCAAAAAGGGCGTATGCGTTTTTTCCTGAATATATTCAGGAAAAAACGCATACGCCCTTTTTGGCCAACCAAGCAAGCTTGCAAAGAAATCTACACTACAATGAAGTCTCACTGCCCCCTGGTCAAAAGGGCCATCTGAAAAAAGTGTAAAATCCAGAAAGGCAGGACAGGCCATGGAGACATGGGAGCCTTGTTATGCTGATGGGCGGGATGTAAATTGCCAACAGCCACTCTGGAGAAGTGTATGGTGTTTCCTGAAACATCTAAAAAACAAAGCAACAGAGCCTAGGGCACTTCCACTTATGGTCCTATAGCTTAGGGAAATTAAAATCAAAAAGACACAGCCACCCCAAAGTTTGGGACGGCTCTGTTTACAAGAACCTCGTTTACGGTACAAGTTCAATATCGCAGAAAGTGAAAAATGGATAAAGATGTTGTGGTACTTACGTACAATGCAATATCACTCAGCAATGAAATCTATGTCATCAGGCCCATAGCAGCATAATGAGTGGATTCAGGTACAATGATTCTAAGTGAACTAATTCACACAGAAAAAGAAACATCATAAGATATCACTACTACACGGAATGTAAACTTGGCTACACAGGAACTGAATTACAAAACAGAACAGGGTCTCAAATGTAGAAAACCAACTTATGCTTGCTTAAGGGGAAAGGTGAGTTGGAGTGCTGCATAAAACCAGAGATTGAAATTAGCACAGATACAGTTCCATAAGCCAATTATGTAATAGACAAGAGCTACTCCTTGCTCAACGAAGTGGACTCAACACCCCATATTAAACGCCTAAGAATATACCTGACTAGTAAGAATCTTAAAACCTATTGATTTATATGTCTCCAAAAGAGAAACAAGCGTGTGTACAGTGGCATAAACGCAGCAGTGATAGGATTGGTGAGGATCGGTGAGCAAATGCAGACCCTTTGAAGTCATATTGCATGGTACCCATTCCATGGGTCTCAACTCTCCAGGTTTAAGGGATTCTTCCTTCAGCTAAAACATGCATGTGGAACCCAGAGTATGATCCACCATGTGATCAGGAAACGTGTTCAAATGTGTCTCAGTTTTTGTCCCCCGGTACTCGGGTGCAACATTCCAGACGCTTTACTAACACTCTCCCCACGTGGAGAGTCAGTGCCTTTAACCTCCTGTTTGGCCCAGTTTGCAATTTCTGCGGAAAATGAACAGGAATAGGGAGAACCAATGAGAGACTAGCTGGAGGTGTCTGGACGGGCAAATTTAACTCTCATTTCCCACCAGGAAGAGGAATTAACCAAAGGCTCAGCGTGCCATGCCGGAACCACACTAGGGCCTGAAGCAATCCTACGGTGTTGCGGCCAGCTCACAAGAAAGCGAGTTGAAGAAAGGAGCTCAGGGGTACTGTCATTCACAAACCTGCAGAGTTATAAATGACAGCTATCGTCCAAAAATATACTGAACTAAGGCTGCCAAGAGGACTTGAAAGCGGGGCAGAATTGCAGGAAACTGATTTCAGGAGGTAGACTGGAATTGCATGTAAAGCATAGGAAAAGAGGCAGAACGTCCACAATGATGCACTTGGCCAAAAAGGGCGTATGCGTTTTTTCCTGAATATATTCAGGAAAAAACGCATACGCCCTTTTTGGCCAATCAAGCAAGCTTGCAAAGGAAATCTGCACTACAATGAAGTCTCACTGCCCCCCGGTCAACAGCGCCATCTTAAAAAAGTGTAAAATCCAGAAAGGCAGGACAGGCCATGTAGAACGGGGAGCCTTGTTATGCTGATGGGCGGGACGTAAATTGCCAACAGCCACTCTGGAGAAGTGTATGGTGTTTCCTGAAACATCTAAAAAACAAAGCAACAGAGCCTAGGGCACTTCCACTTATGGTCCTATAGCTTAGGGAAATTAAAATCAAAAAGACACAGCCACCCCAAAGTTTGGGATGGTTCTGTTTACAAGAACCTCGTTTACGGTACAAGTTCAATATCGCAGAAAGCGAAAAATGGATAAAGAAGTTGTGGTACTTACGTACAATGCAATATCACTCAGCAATGAAATCTATGTCATCAGGCCCGTAGCAGCATGACAAGTGGATTCAGGTACAATGATTCTAATTGAAATAAGTCACACAGAAAAAGAAACATCATAAGTTATCACTACTACACGGAATGTAAACGTGGCTACACAGGAACTGAATTACAAAACAGAACAGGGTCTCAAATGTAGAAAACCAACTTATGCTTCCTTAAGGAGAAAGGTGAGTTGGGGTGCTGCATAAAACCAGAGATTGAAATTAGCACAGATACCGTTCCATAAGCCAAATATGTAATAGACAAGAGCTACTCCTTGCTCAACGAAGTGGACTCAACAACCCATATTAAACGCCTAAGAATATACCTGACTAGTAAGAATCTTAAAACCTATGAATTTATATGTCTCCGAAAGAGAATCAAGTGTGTGTACAGCGGCATAAACGCAGCAGTGATAGGATTGGTGAGGATCGGTGAGCAAATGCAGACCCTTTGAAGTCATATTGCATGGTACCCATTCCATGGGTCTCAACTCTCCAGGTTTAAGGGATTCTTCCTTCAGCTAAAACATGCATGTGGAACCCAGACTATGATCCACCGTGTGATTGGGAAACGTGTTCAAAGGTGTCTCAGTTTTCGTCCCCTGGTACTCGGGTGCAACATTCCAGATGCTTTACTAACACTCTCCCCACTTGGAGACTCAGTGCCTTTAACGTCCTGTTTGGCCCAGTTTGCAATTTCTGCGGAAAATGAACAGGAATAGGGAGAACCAATGAGAAACTAGCTGGAGGTGTCTGGACGGGCAAATTTAACTCTCATTTCCCACCAGGAAGAGGAATTAACCAAAGGCTCAGCGTGCCATGCCGGAACGACACTAGGGCCTGAAGCAATCCTGCGGTGTTGCGGCCAGCTCACAAGAAAGCGAGTTGAAGAAAGGAGCTCAGGGGCACTGTCATTCACAAACCTGCAGAGTTATAAATGACAGCTATCGTCCAAAAATATATTGAAGTAAGGCTGCCAAGAGGACTTGAAAGCGGGGCAAAATTGCAGGAAACCGATTTCAGGAGGTAGACTGGAATTGCATGTAAAGCATAGGAAAAGAGGCAGAACGTCCACAATGATGCAGTTGGCCAAAAAGGGCGTATGCATTTTTTCCTGAATATATTCAGGAAAAAACGCATACGCCCTTTTTGGCCAACCAAGCAAGCTTGCAAAGGAAATCTGCACTACAATGAAGTCTCACTGCCCCCCAGTCAAAAGAGCCATCTGAAAAAAGTGTAAAATCCAGAAAGGCAGGACAGGCCATGCAGAACTGGGAGCCTTGTTATGCTGATGGGCGGGATGTAAATTGCCAACAGCCACTCTGGAGAAGTGTATGGTGTTTCCTGAAACATCTAAAAAACAAAGCAACAGAGCCTAGGGCACTTCCACTTATGGTCCTATAGCTTAGGGAAATTAAAATCCAAAAGACACAGCCACCCCAAAGTTTGGGACGGCTCTGTTTACAAGAACCTCGTTTACGGTACAAGTTCAATATCGCAGAAAGCAAAAAATGGATAAAGAAGTTGTGGTACTTACGTACAATGCAATATCACTCAGCAATGAAATCTATGTCATCAGGCCCGTAGCAGCATAATGAGTGGATTCAGGTACGATGATTCTAAGTGAAATAAGTCACACAGAAAAAAACATCATAAGATATCACTACTACACGGAATGTAAACTTGGCTACACAGGAACTGAATTACAAAACAGAACAGGGTCTCAAATGTAGAAAACCAACTTATGCTTGCTTAAGGGGAAAGGTGAGTTGGGGTGCTGCATAAAACCAGAGATTGAAATTAGCACAGATACCGTTCCATAAACCAAATATGTAATAGACAAGAGCTACTCCTTGCTCAACGAAGTGGACTCAACACCCCATATTAAACGCCTAAGAATATACCTGACTAGTAAGAATCTTAAAACCTATGGATTTATATGTCTCCACAGGAGAATCAAGCGTGTGTACAGCGGCATAAACGCAGCAGTGATAGGATTGGTGAGGATCGGTGAGCAAATGCAGAAACTTTGAAGTCATATTGCATGGTACCCATTCCATGGGTCTCAACTCTCCAGGTTTAAGGGATTCTTCCTTCAGCTAAAACATGCATGTGGAACCCAGATTATGATCCACCGTGTGCTTGGGAAACGTGTTCAAAGGTGTCTCTGTTTTCGTCCCCTGGTACTCGGGTGCAATATTCCAGACGCTTTACTAACACTCTCCCCACTTGGAGAGTCAGTGCCTTTAACCTCCTGTTTGGCCCAGTTTGCAATTTCTGCGGAAAATGAACAGGAATAGGGAGAACCGATGAGAGACTAGCTGGAGGTGTCTGGACGGGCAAATTTAACTCTCATTTCCCACCAGGAAGTGGAATTAACCAAAGGCTCAGCGTGCCATGCCGGAACCACACTAGGGCCTGAAGCAATCCTGCGGTGTTGCGGCCAGCTCACAAGAAAGCGAGTTGAAGAAAGGAGCTCAGGGGCACTGTCATTCACAAACCTGCAGAGTTATAAATGACAGCTATCGTCCAAAAATATATTGAAGTAAGGCTGCCAAGAGGACTTGAAAGCGGGGCAAAATTGCAGGAAACCGATTTCAGGAGGTAGACTGGAATTGCATGTAAAGCATAGGAAAAGAGGCAGAACGTCCACAATGATGCACTTGGCCAAAAAGGGCGTATGCGTTTTTTCCTGAATATATTCAGGAAAAAACGCATACGCCCTTTTTGGCCAACCAAGCAAGCTTGCAAAGGAAATCTGCACTACAATGAAGTCTCACTGCCCCCTAGTCAAAAGAGCCATCTGAAAAAAGTGTAAAATCCAGAAAGGCAGGACAGGCCATGGAGAACTGGGAGCCTTGTTATGCTGATGGGCGGGACGTAAATTGCCAACAGCCACTCTGGAGAAGTGTATGGTGTTTCCTGAAACATCTAAAAAACAAAGCAACAGAGCCTAGGGCACTTCCACTTATGGTCCTATAGCTTAGGGAAATTAAAATCCAAAAGACACAGCCACCCCAAAGTTTGGGACGGCTCTGTTTACAAGAACCTCGTTTACGGTACAAGTTCAATATCGCAGAAAGCAAAAAATGGATAAAGAAGTTGTGGTACTTACGTACAATGCAATATCACTCAGCAATGAAATCTATGTCATCAGGCCCGTAGCAGCATAATGAGTGGATTCAGGTACGATGATTCTAAGTGAAATAAGTCACACAGAAAAAAACATCATAAGATATCACTACTACATGGAATGTAAACTTGGCTACACAGGAACTGATTTACAAAACAGAGCAGGGTCTCAAATGTAGAAAACCAACTTATGATTGCTTAAGGGGAAAGGTGAGTTGGGGTGCTGCATAAAACCAGAGATTGAAATTAGCACAGATACCGTTCCATAAGCCAAATATGTAATAGACAAGAGCTACTCCTTGCTCAACGAAGTGGACTCAACACCCCATATTAAACGCCTAACAATATACCTGACTAGTAAGAATCTTAAAACCTATGGAATTATATGTCTCTGAAAGAGAATCAAGCGTGTGTAAAGCGGCATAAACACAGCAGTGATAGGATTGGTGAGGATCGGTGAGCAAATGCATACTCTTTGAAGTCATATTGCATGGTACCCATTCCAAGGGTCTCAACTCTCCTGGTTTAAGGGATTCTTCCTTCAGCTAAAACATGCATGTGGAACCCAGAGTATGATCCACCATGTGATTGGGAAACGTGTTCAAAGGTATCTCAGTTTTCTTCCCCTGGTACTCGGGTGCAACATTCCAGACGCTTTACTAACACTCTCCCCACTTTGAGAGTCAGTGCCTTTAACCTCCTGTTTGGCCCAGTTTGCAATTTCTGAGGAAACTGAACAGGAATAGGGAGAACCAATGAGAGACTAGCTGGAGGTGTCTGGACGGGCAAATTTAACTCTCATTTCCCACCAGGAAGAGGAATTAACCAAAGGCTCAGCGTGCCGTGACGGAACCACACTAGGGCCTGAAGCAATCCTGTGGTGTTGCGGCCAGCACACAAGAAAGCGAGTTGAAGAAAGGAGCTCAGGGGCACTGTCATTCTCAAACCTGCAGAGTTATAAATGACAGCTATCGTCCAAAAATATATTGAAGTAAGGCTGCCAAGAGGACTTGAAAGCGGGGCAGAATTGCAGGAAACCGATTTCAGGAGGTAGACTGGAATTGCATGTAAAACTTAGGAAAAGAGGCAGAACGTCCACAATGATGCACTTGGCCAAAAAGGGCGTATGCGTTTTTTCCTGAATATATTCAGGAAAAAACGCATACGCACTTTTTGGCCAACCAAGCAAGCTTGCAAAGGAAATCTGCACTACAATGAAGTCTCACTGCCCACCGGTCAAAAGGGCCATCTGAAAAAAGTGTAAAATCCAAAAAGGCAGGACAGGCCATGGAGACCTGGGAGCCTTGTTATGCTGATGGGCGGGATGTAAATTGCCAACAGCCACTCTGGAGAAGTGTATGGTGTTTCCTGAAACATCTAAAAAACAAAGCAACAGAGCCTAGGGCACTTCCGCTTATGGTCCTATAGCTTAGGGAAATTAAAATCCAAAAGACACAGCCACCCCAAAGTTTGGGACGGCTCTGTTTACAAGAACCTCGTTTACGGTACAAGTTCAATATCGCAGAAAGCAAAAAATGGATAAAGAAGTTGTGGTACTTACGTACAATGCAATATCACTCAGCAATGAAATCTATGTCATCAGGCCCGTAGCAGCATAATGAGTGGATTCAGGTACGATGATTCTAAGTGAAATAAGTCACACAGAAAAAGAAACATCATAAGATATCACTACTACACGGAATGTAAACTTGGCTACACAGGAACTGAATTACAAAACAGAACAGGGTCTCAAATGTAGAAAACCAACTTATGCTTGCTTAAGGGTAAAGGTGAGTTGGGGTGCTGCATAAAACCAGAGATTGAAATTAGCACAGATACCGTTCCATAAGCCAAATATGTAATAGACAAGAGCTACTCCTTGCTCAACGAAGTGGACTCAACACCCCATATCAAACGCCTAAGAATATACCTGACTAGTAAGAATCTTAAAAACTATGGATTTATATGTCTCCGAAAGAGAATACAGCGTGTGTACAGCGGCATAAACACAGCAGTGATAGGATTGGTGAGGATCGGTGAGCAAATGCAGACCCTTTGAAGTCATATTGCATGGTACCCATTCCATGGGTCTCAACTCTCCAGGTATAAGGGATTCTTCCTTCAGCTAAAACATGCATGTGGAACCCAGAGTATGATCCATCGTGTGATCGGGAAACGTGTTCAAATGTGTCTCAGTTTTCGTCCCCCGGTACTCGGGTGCAACATGCCAGACGCTTTACTAACACTCTCCCCACTTGGAGAGTCAGTGCCTTTAACCTCCTGTTTGTCCCAGTTAGCAATTTCTGCGGAAAATGAACAGGAATAGGGAGAACCAATGAGAGACTAGCTGGAGGTGTCTGGACGGGCAAATTTACCTCTCATTTCCCACCAGGAAGAGGAATTAACCAAATGCTCAGCGTGCCATGACGGAACCACACTAGGGCCTGAAGCAATCGTGCGGTGTTGCAGCCAGCTCACAAGAAAGCGAGTGGAAGAAAGGAGCTCAGGGGCACTGTCATTCACAAACCTGCAGAGTTATAAATGACAGCTATTGTCCAAAAATATATTGAAGTAAGGCTGCCAAGAGGACTTGAAAGCGGGGCAGAATTGCAGGAAACCGATTTCAGGAGGTAGACTGGAATTGCATGTAAAGCATAGGAAAAGACGCAGAACGTCCACAATGATGCACTTGGCCAAAAAGGGCGTATGCGTTTTTTCCTGAATATATTCAGGAAAAAACGCATATGCACTTTTTGGCCAACCAAGCAAGCTTGCAAAGGAAATCTGCACTACAATGAAGTCTCACTGCCCACCGGTCAAAAGGGCCATCTGAAAAAAGTGTAAAATCCAAAAAGGCAGGACAGGCCATGGAGACCTGGGAGCCTTGTTATGCTGATGGGCGGGATGTAAATTGCCAACAGCCACTCTGGAGAAGTGTATGGTGTTTCCTGAAACATCTAAAAAACAAAGCAACAGAGCCTAGCTCACTTCCGCTTATGGCCCTATAGCTTAGGGAAATTAAAATCAAAAAGACACAGCCACCCCAAAGTTTGGGACGGCTCTGTTTACAAGAACCTCATTTACGGTACAAGGGCAATATCGCAGAAAGCGAAAAATGGATAAAGAAGTTTTGGTACTTACGTACAATGCAATATCACTCAGCAATGAAATCTATGTCATCAGGCCCGTAGCAGCATAACGAGTGGATTCAGGTACGATGATTCTAAGTGAAATAACTCACACAGAAAAAGAAACATCATAAGATATCACTACTACACGGAATGTAAACTTGGCTACACAGGAACTGAATTACAAAACAGAACAGGGTCTCAAATGTAGAAAACCAATTTATGCTTGCTTAAGGGGAAAGGTGAGTTGGGGTGCTGCATAAAACCAGAGATTGAAATTAGCACAGATACCATTCCATAAGCCAAATATGTAATAGACAAGAGCTACTCCTTGCTCAACGAAGTGGACTCAACACCCCATATTAAATGCCTAAGAATATACCTGACTAGTAAGAATCTTAAAACCTATGGATTTATATGTCTCCGAAAGAGAATCCAGTGTGTGTACAGCGGCATAAACGCAGCAGTGATAGGATTGGTGAGGTTCGGTGAGCAAATACAGACCCTTTGAAGTCATATTGCATGGTACCCATTCCATGGGTCTCAACTCTCCAGGTTTAAGGGTTTCTTCCTTCAGCTAAAACATGCATGTGGAACCCAGAGTATGATCCACCGTGTGATCGGGAAACGTGTTCAAATGTGTCTCAGTTTTCGTTCCCCGGTACTCGGGTACAACATTACAGATGCTTTACTAACACTCTCCCCACTTAGAGAGTCAGTGCCTTTAACCTCCTGTTTGGCCCAGTTTGCAATTTCTGCGGAAAATGAACAGGAATAGGGAGAACCAATGAGAGACTAGCTGGAGGTGTCTGGACGGGCAAATTTAACTCTCATTTCCCACCAGGAAGGGGAATTAACCAAAGGCTCAGAGTGCAGTGCCGGAACCACACTAGGGCCTGAAGCAATCCTGCGGTGTTGCGGCCAGCTCACAAGAAAGCGAGTTGAAGAAAGGAGCTCAGGGGCACTGTCATTCACAAACCTGCAGAGTTATAAATGACAGCTATCGTCCAAAAATATATTGAAGTAAGGCTGCCAAGAGGACTCGAAAGCGGGGCAGAATTGCAGGAAATCGATTTCAGGAGGTAGGTAGGAATTGCATTTAAAGCATAGGAAAAGAGACAGAACTTGGAAAATAATGCACTTGGCAAAAAAGGGCATATGTGTTTTATCCAGAGCTCTCATAACCGAGGGGAGGAGATTCCCAGCAGGCTCCAACTGCCACCTGAGGGCTCATGTTGTCAAGGCAACGTGAGCAAGCCAGGCAGGAGTTACCTCACAGCAGAGATCCCACCTCACAGAAGGGTGAGAAACCCAGCCAACATCAGACTCTCACCAGAGGGCCCACATCACCAAGGGGATGGGAACCAGGAGAAGTGTCTTCACACCAGTGGGGCCACATCATCGAAAGGTGAGGTACTCAGCACATGTGTCCTCAAACCAGAGGACCCACATCACTAAGGGTCTCGGAGTGAGGCAGGCAGGAGTAGCCTCACAACACTGGGCCCATAGAATAAAAAAGTGAGGAATCCAGCAGTTGGAACCTCCCAGCAGGGGGCCCAGAGCACCGAGGCTATGGGATCCAGGCCACAGTGAACTCACAGCAGAGGGCCCATGTCATGAAACTGAGCAACCCAGTCATTGGGACCTCAGAGCAGGAGGCCCACATCCCCATGGGGATATAAGTCTGGTAGGAGTGTCCTCGCACCACTGAAAACGTATCAGAAAATTTTGGGAGACCAGCAGTTAGAGCCTGACGCCAGAAGACCCTCATCACCAAGGGAAGGAGGCTCCCAGCAGGCTCCAACGGCCACCAGAGGGCTGACGTCGCCAAGGCGATGTGTGCCAACCAGGCACGAATGACCTCACAGCAGAGGGCCCACCTCAGAGAAGTGTGACGAACCCAGTCAGGATCAGACTCGCACCAGAGGGCCCACATCACCAAATGGATTGGAACCAGGCAGGAGTGTCCTCACATGAGTAGGGCCACATCATCTAAAGGTGAGGAACCCAGAACACGTGGCTTCAAACCATAGGACACACATCACCAAGAGGCTGGGGGTGAGGCAGGCAGGAGGAGCCTCACAACAGAGGGCCCAAAAATAAGGAAGGTGAGGAATCCAGCAGTTGCAACCTCCCAGCAGGCGGCCCAGAGCACAGAGGCTAGGGGATCCAAGCCAGAGTGAACTAACACCAGACAGCCCACATCATGAAACTGTGAGCAACCCAGACATTGGGACCTCAGAGCAGAAGGCCCACATCCCCATGGTGATGGGAACATGACAGGAGTGTCCTGGCATCACTGGGCTCACATCAGAAAACGTGGGGTGCTCAGAAGTTAGGGCCTGACGCTAGAGGGCACTCATCACCGAGGGGAGGAGGCTCCCAGCAGGCTCCAGCTGCCACCAGAGGGCCAACGTCACCAAGGCGATGTGTGCCAGCCCGGCAGGAGTGACCTCACAGCAGAGGCCCCACCTCACAGAAGGGTGAGGAACACAGCCAGGATCAGACTCTCACCAGAGGGCCCACATCACCAAGGGGAAGGGAATCAGGCAGGAGTGTCCCCACATCAGTGGGACAACATCATCGAAAGGTGAGGATCCCAGCACATGTAGCCTCAAACCAGAGGAACCACATCACCAAGGGGTTCGGAATGAGGCTGGCAGGACCGGCCTCACAACACAGGGTCCATAGAATATAAAAGTTGAGGAATCCAGCAGTTGGAACCTCCCAGCAAGCGGCCCAGAGCACCGAGGCTATGGGATCCAGGCCGCAGTGAACTCACAGCAGAGGGCCCACATCATGAACCTGTGAGCAGCCCAGCCGTTGGGACCTCAGAACAGAAGGCCCACATCCCCATTGGGATGGGAACCTGGCAGGAGTGGCTTCGCACCACTTAGCACATATCAGAAAATGTTAGGAGCCCAGCAGTTAGGGCCTGACGCCAGGGGGCCCTCATAACTGAGGGGAGGAGACTCCCAGCAGGTTCCAACTGCCAACAGAGGGCCCACGTCTACAAGGTGGCATGCGCCAGCCAGGCAGTAGTGACCTCACAACAGAGGGCCTATCTCACAGAAGGGTGAGGAACCGAGGTAGGATGAGACTCTTGCCAGAGGGCCCACAACACCAAGGGGATGGGAACCAGTCAGGACTGTCCTCTCACCAGTGGGGCCACATCATCGAAAGGTGAGGAACCCAGCACATGCGGCCTCATATCAGAGGACATACATCACAAAGGGGATGGGAGTGAGGCAGGTAGGAGTAGCCTAAAAACAGAGGGCCCAAAGAATAAAAAAGGTGAGGAATCCAGCATTTGGAACCTCCCAGCAGGCGGCCGAGAGCACAGAAGCTATGGGATGCAGGCAGGAGTGAACTAACAGCAGAGAGCCCACATCATGAAACTGTGAGCAACCCAGGCGTTGGGACCTCAGAGCAGAAAGCCCACATCCCCATGGGGATGGGAACCTGACAGGAGTGTCCTGGCATCACTGGGCTCACATCAGAAAACGTGGGGAGCCCAGCAGTTAGGGCCTGATGCTAGAGAGCTGTCATCACCGAGGGCAGGAGGCTCCCAGCAGGTTCCATGTGCCAACAGAGGGCCCACGTCGCCAAGGTGATGTGTGCAAGTCAGGTAGGATTGACCTCACAGCAGAGGGCCTACCTCACAGAAGAGTGAGGAACCCAGCCAGGATAAGACTGTCACCAGAAGGCCCACATCACCAAGGGGATGGGAACCAGGCAGGAGTGTCCTCACACCAGTGGGGCCACATCATTGAAAGTTGCGGAACCCAGCATATGTGGCCTCAAACCAGAGGACCCACATCACAAAGGGGATGCGAGTGAGGCAGGCAGGAGGAGCATCGCAACACAGGCCCCATAGAATACAAAAGTTGAGGAATCGAGCAGTTGGAACCTTCCAGCAGGCGGCCCAGAGCACAGAAGCTATGGCATCCAGGCCAGAGTGAACTAACAGCAGAGAGCCCACATCATGAAACTGTGAACAACCCAGCCGTTGGGACCTCAGAACAGAAGGCCCACATCCCAATGGGTATGTGAACCTGGATGGAGTGTCTTCGAACCACTGGGCGCACATCACAAAATGTGGGGAGCCCAGCCGTTAGGGCCTGACGCCAGAGGGCCCTCATCACCGAGGGGAGGAGGCTCCCAGCAGGCTCCAAGTGCCACCAGAGGGCTCATGTCCACAAGGCGAGGTGAGCAAGCCAGGCAAGAGTGACCTCACAGCAGACGGCCCATCTCACAGATGGGTGAGGAACCCAGCCAGGATCAGACTCTCAACAGAGAGCCCACATCACCAAGGGGATGTGAACCAGGCAGGAGTCTCCTAAGACCATTGGTCCCACATCATCGAAAGGTGAGGAACCCAGCACATGTGGCCTCAAACCAGAGGACACACATCACGAAGGGACTGGGAGTGAGGCAGGCAGGAGGATCCTCACAACAGAGGGCCTAAAAAATTAAAAAAGTGAGGAATCCAGCAGTTGGAACCTTCCAGCAGGCGGCCAAGAACACAGAGGCTATGGGATCCAGGCCACAGTGAACTAACACCAGAGAGCCCACATCATGAAACTGTGATCAACCCAGCCGTTGGAACGTCAGAGCAGAAGGCCCACATCCCCATGGAGATGGGAACCTAAGAGGAGTGCCCGAGCATCACTGGGCTCACTAAGAAAAGTTGGGGAGCCCAGCAGTTAGGGCTTGACATCAGAGGGCCCTCATCACAGAGGTGAGGAGGCTCCCAGCAGGGTCCAAGTGCCACCAGAGGGCTCATGTCAACAAGGCGAGGTGAGCAAGCCAGGCAAGAGTTACCTGATAGTAGAGGGCCCACCTCACAGATGGTTGAGGAACCCAGCCAGGATCAGACTCTCACCAGAGGGCCCACATCACAAAGGGGATGGGAACCAGTCAGGATTATCCTCACACCAGTGGGGCCTCATCATCTTAACGTGAGGAACCCAGCACATGTGTCCTCAAACCAGAGGACCCACATCACAAAGGGCCTTGGAGTGAGGCAGGCAGGAGTAGCCTCACAACACAGGGGCACATAATATAAAATACATGAGGGTTCCAGCATTTAGACCTTCCAGCAGGCAGCTCAGAACACCGAGGCTATGGGATCCAGGCCACAGTGAACTCACAGCAGAGGGCCAACATCATAAAACTGTGAGCAACCCAGGCGTTGGGACCACAGAGCAGAAGGCCCACATCCCCATGGGAATGGGAACCTGGCTGGAGTGTACTCGCACCACTGGGCGCACATCAGAAAATGTGGGGAGCCCACCATTTAGGGCCTGACGCCAGAGGGCCGTCATCACCGAGAGGAGGAGGCACCCTGCACGCTCCAACTGCCACCAGAGGGCTCACGTCTCCAAGGTGACGTGTGCCAGCCAGTCAGGAGTGACCGCACAGCAGAGGGCCTACCTCACAGAACGTTGAGGAACCCAGCCAGGATTAGACTCTGGCCAGAGGGCCCACCTCACCAAGGGGATGGTAACCAGGCAGGAGTGTCCTCACACGAGTGGGGCCACATCATCGAAAGGTGAGGAACGCAGCACATGTGGCCTCAAGCTATAGGACAGTCATCACCAAGGGGCTGGCAGCGAGGCAGGCAGGAGGAGCCTCACAACAGAGGGCACATAGAATAAAAAAGTTGAGGAATCCAGCAGTTGGAACCTCCCAGCAGGCGGCTCAAAGCACCGATGATAAGGGATCCTTGCCGGAGTGAACTCACAGCAGAGGACCCACATCATGGTACTGTGAGCAAGCCAGCCGTTTTGACCTCAGAGCAGAAGGCCCATATCCCCATGGGGATGCGAACCTGGCAAGAGTGTCCTCACTCACTTGGCGCACATCAGAAAATGTGGGGAGCCCAGCAGTTATGGCCTAAGGCAAGAGGGCCCTCATCACCGAGGGGAGGAGGATCCCAGCACACTCCAACTGCCACCAGAGGGCCCACGTCGCCAAGGTGACTTGTGCCAGACAGGCATGATTGACCTCACAGCAGAGGGCCCACCTCACAGAAGGGTGAGGAACCCAGCCAGGATCAGACTCTCACCTGAGGGCCCACATCAGCAAGGGGATGGGAACCAGTCACGACTGTCTTCCCTCCAGTGGGGCCACATCATCGAAAGGTGCGGAACCCAGCACATGTGGCCTCAAATCAGAGGACACATATCACAAAGGGAAGGGGAGTGAGGCAGGCAGGAGTAGCCTAAAAACAGAGGGCCCAAAGAATAAGAAAGGTGAGGAATCCAGCAGTTGGAACCTCCCAGCAGGCAGCCGAGAGCACAGAAGCTATGGGATGCAGGCAGGAGTGAACTAACAGCAGAGAGCCCACATCATGAAACTGTGAGCAACCCAGGCATTGGGACCTCAGAGCAGAAGGCCCACATCCCAATGGGGATGTGAACCTGGATGGAGTGTCCTCGCACCACTGGGCCGCACATCACGAAATGTGGGGAGCACAGCTCTTAGGGCCTGACGCCAGAGGGCCCTCATCACCGAGGGGAGGAGGCTCCCAGCAGGCTCCAAGTGCCACCAGAGGGCTCATGTCCACAAGGAGAGGTGAGCAAGCCAGGCAGGAGTGACCTCACAGCAGACGGCCCACCTCACAGATGGGTGAAGAACCCAGCCAGGATCAGACTCTCAACAGAGGGCCCACATCACCAAGGGGATGTGAACCAGGCAGGAGTCTCCTAAGACCATTGGTCCCACATCATTGAAAGGTGAGGAACCCAGCACATGTGGCCTCAAACCAGAGGACACACATCACGAAGGGGCTGGGAGTGAGGCAGGCAGGAGGATCCTCACAACAGAGGGCCCAAAAAATTAAAAAAGTGAGGAATCCAGCAGTTGGAACCTCCCAGCAGGCGGCCAAGAACACAGAGGCTATGGGATCCAGACCACAGTGAACTAACACCAGAGAGCCCACATCATGAAACTGTGATCAACCCAGCCGTTGGAACGTCAGAGCAGAAGGCCCACATCCCCATGGAGATGGGAACCTAAGAGGCGTGCCCGAGCATCACTGGGCTCACTAAGAAAAGTTGGGGAGCCCAGCAGTTAGGGCCTGACGTCAGAGGGCCCTCATCACCGGGGGGCGGAGATTCCCAGCACGCTCCAACTGCCACCACACAGCTGACTTCACCAAGGCATTGTGTGCCAGCCATGCAGGAGTGACCTATCAGCAGAGGGTCTCCCTCACAGAAGGGTGAGGAACACAGCCAGGAACAGACTCTCACCAGGGGGTCCGCATAACCACGTGGATGAGAAGCAGTCAGGAGTGTCCTCACACTAGTGGGGCCACATCATCGAAAGGTGAGGAACCCAGCAAAGGTGGCCACAAACCAGAGTACCCACATCACCAGGGGGTTGAGAGTGAGGTAGGTGTCTGGACAGGCATATTTAACTCGCATTTCCCACCAGGAAGAGGAATTAACCAAAGGCTCAGCGTGCCATGCCGGAACCACACTAGGGCCTGAAGCAATCCTGCGGTGTTGCGGCCAGCTCACAAGAAAGCGAGTTGAAGAAAGGAGCTCAGGGGCACTGTCATTCACAAACCTGCAGAGTTATAAATGACAGCTATCGTCCAAAAATATATTGAAGTAAGGCTGCCAAGAGGACTTGAAAGCGGGGCAGAATTGCAGGAATCCGATTTCAGGAGGTAGACTGGAATTGCATGTAAAGCATAGGAAAAGAGGCAGAACGTCCACAATGATGCACTTGGCCAAAAAGGGCGTATGCGTTTTTTCCTGAATATATTCAGGAAAAAACGCATACGCCCTTTTTGGCCAACCAAGCAAGCTTGCAAAGGAAATCTGCACTACAATGAAGTCTCACTGCCCCCCGGTCAAAAGGGCCATCTGAAAAAAGTGTAAAATCCAGAAAGGCAGGACAGGCCATGGAGAACTGGGAGCCTTGTTATGCTGATGGGCGGGATGTAAATTGCCAACAGCCACTCTGGAGAAGTGTATGGTGTTTCCTGAAACATCTACAAACAAAGCAACAGAGCCTAGGGCACTTCCACTTATGGTCCTATAGCTTAGGGAAATTAAAATCTAAAAGACAGAGCCACCCCAAAGTTTGGGATGGCTCTGTTTACAAGAACCTCGTTTACAGTACAAGTTCAATATCGCAGAAAGCGAAAAATGGATAAAGAAGTTGTGGTACTTACGTACAATGCAATATCACTCAGCAATGAAATCTATGTCATCAGGGCCGTAGCACAATAATGAGTGGATTCAGGTACGATGATTCTAAGTGAAATAAGTCACCCAGAAATAGAAACATCATAAGATATCACTACTACACGGAATGTAAACTTGGCTACACAGGAACTGAATTACAAAACAGAACAGGGTCTCAAATGTAGAAAACCAACTTATGCTTGCTTAAGGGGAAAGGTGAGTTGGGGTGCTGCATAAAACCAGAGATTGAAATTAGCACAGATACCGTTCCATAAGCCAAATATATAATAGACAAGAGCTACTCCTTGCTCAACGAAGTGGACACAACACCCCATATTAAACGCCTAAGAATATACCTGACTAGTAAGAATCTTAAAACCTATGGATTTATATGTCTCCGAAAGAGAATCAAGCATGTGTACAGCGGCATAAACGCAGCAGTGATAGGATTGGTGAGGATCGGTGAGCAAATGCAGACCCTTTGAAGTCATATTGCATGGTACCCATTCCATGGGTCTCAACTCTCCAGGTTTAAGGGATTCTTCCTTCAGCTAAAACATTCATGTGGAACCCAGACTATGATCCACCGTGTGATTGGGAAACGTGTTCCAAGGTGTCTCAGTTTTCGTCCCCTGGTACTCGGGTGCAACATTCCAGACGCTTTACTAACACTCTCCCCACTTGGAGAGTCAGTGCCTTTAACCTCCTGTTTGGCCCAGTTTGCAATTTCTGCGGAAAATGAACAGGAATAGGGAGAACCAATGAGAGACTAGCTGGAGGTGTCTGGACGGGCAAATTTAACTCTCATTTCCCACCAGGAAGAGGAATTAACCAAAGGCTCAGCATGCCATGCCGGAACCACACTAGGGCCTGAAGCAATCCTGCGGTGTTGTGGCCAGCTCACAAGAAAGCGAGTTGAAGAAAGGAGCTCAGGGGCACTGTCATTCACAAACCTGCAGAGTTATAAATGACAGCTATCGTCCAAAAATATATTGAAGTAAGGCTGCCAAGAGGACTTGAAAGCGGGGCGGAATTGCAGGAAACCGATTTCAGGAGGTAGACTGGAATTGCATGTAAAGCATAGGAAAAGAGGCAGAACGTCCACAATGATGCACTTGGCCAAAAAGGGCGTATGCGTTTTTTCCTGAATATATTCAGGAAAAAACGCATACGCCCTTTTTGGCCAACCAAGCAAGCTTGCAAAGGAAATCTGCACTACAATGAAGTCTCACTGCTCCCCGGTCAAAAGGGCCATCTGAAAAAAGTGTAAAATCCAGAAAGGCAGGACAGGCCATGGAGAACTGGGAGCCTTGTTATGCTGATGGGCGGGATGTAAATTGCCAACAGCCACTCTGGAGAAGTGTATGGTGTTTCCTGAAACATCTACAAAACAAAGCAACAGAGCCTAGGGCACTTCCACTTATGGTCCTATAGCTTAGGGAAATTAAAATCAAAAAGACACAGCCACCCCAAAGTTTGGGACGGCTCTGTTTACAAGAACCTCGTTTACGGTACAAGTTCAATATCGCAGAAAGCGAAAAATGGATAAAGAAGTTGTGGTACTTACGTACAATGCAATATCACTCAGCAATGAAATCTATGTCATCAGGCCCGTAGCAGCATAATGAGTGGATTCAGGTACGATGATTCTAAGTGAAATAAGTCACACAGAAAAAGAAACATCATAAGATATCACTACTACACGGAATGTAAACTTGGCAACACAGGAACTGAATTACAAAACAGAGCAGGGACTCAAATGCAGAAAACCAACTTATGCTTGCTTAAGGGGAAAGGTGAGCTGGTGTGCTTCATAAAACCAGAGATTGAAATTAGCACAGATACCGTTCCATAAGCCAAATATATAATAGACAAGAGCTACTCCTTGCTCAATGAAGTGGACACAACACCCCATATTAAACGCCTAAGAATATACCTGACTAGTAAGAATCTTAAAACCTATGGATTTATATGTCTCCGAAAGAGAATCAAGCATGTGTACAGCGGCATAAACGCAGCAGTGATAGGATTGTTGAGGATCGGTGAGCAAATGCAGACCCTTTGAAGTCATATTGCATGGTACCCATTCCATGGGTCTCAACTCTCCAGGTTTAAGGGATTCTTCCTTCAGCTAAAACATGCATGTGGAACCCAGACTATGATCCACCGTGTGATTGGGAAACGTGTTCCAAGGTGTCTCAGTTTTCGTCCCCTGGTACTCGGGTGCAACATTCCAGACGCTTTACTAACACTCTCCCCACTTGGAGAGTCAGTGCCTTTAACCTCCTGTTTGGCCCAGTTTGCAATTTCTGCGGAAAATGAACAGGAATAGGGAGAACCAATGAGAGACTAGCTGGAGGTGTCTGGACGGGCAAATTTAACTCTCATTTCCCACCAGGAAGAGGAATTAACCAAAGGCTCAGCGTGCCGTGCCGGAACCAGATTAGGGCCTGAAGCAATCCTGCGGTGTTGCGGCCTGCTCACAAGAAAGCGAGTTGAAGAAAGGAGCTCAGGGTCACTGTCATTCACAAACCTGCAGAGTTATAAATGACAGCTATCGTCCAAAAATATATTGAAGTAAGGCTGCCAAGAGGACTTGAAAGCGGGGCAGAATTGCAGGAAACCGATTTCAGGAGGTAGACTGGAATTGCATGTAAAGCATAGGAAAAGAGGCAGAACGTCCACAATGATGCACTTGGCCAAAAAGAGCGTGTGCGTTTTTTCCTGAATATATTCAGGAAAAAACGCATACGCCCTTTTTGGCCAACCAAGCAAGCTTGCAAAGGAAATCTGCACTACAATGAAGTCTCACTGCCCCCCGGTCAAAAGGGCCATCTGAAAAAAGTGTAAAATCCTGAAAGGCAGGACAGGCCATGGAGAACTGGGAGCCTTGTTATGCTGATGGGTGGGATGTAAATTGCCAACAGCCACTCTGGAGAAGTGTATGGTGTTTCCTGAAACATCTACAAAACAAAGCAACAGAGCCTAGGGCACTTCCACTTATGGTCCTATAGCTTAGGGAAATTAAAATCAAAAAGACACAGCCACCCCAAAGTTTGGGATGGCTCTGTTTACAAGAACCTCGTTTACAGTACAAGTTCAATATCGCAGAAAGCGAAAAATGGATAAAGAAGTTGTGGTACATACGTACAATGCAATATCACTCAGCAATGAAATCTATGTCATCAGGGCCGTAGCACAATAATGAGTGGATTCAGGTACGATGATTCTAAGTGAAATAAGTCACCCAGAAAAAGAAACATCATAAGATATCACTAATACACGGAATGTAAACTTGGCTACACAGGAACTGAATTACAAAACAGAACAGGGTCTCAAATGTAGAAAACCAACTTATGCTTGCTTAAGGGGAAAGGTGAGTTGGGGTGCTGCATAAAACCAGAGATTGAAATTAGCACAGATACCGTTCCATAAGCCAAATATATAATAGACAAGAGCTACTCCTTGCTCAACGAAGTGGACACAACACCCCATATTAAACGCCTAAGAATATACCTGACTAGTAAGAATCTTAAAACCTATGGATTTATATGTCTCCGAAAGAGAATCAAGCGTGTGTACAGCGGCATAAACACAGCAGTGATAGGATTGGTGAGGATCGGTGAGCAAATGCAGACCCTTTGAAGTCATATTGCATGGTACCCATTCCATGGGTCTCAACTCTCCAGGTTTAAGGGATTCTTCCTTCAGCTAAAACATGCATGTGGAACCCAGACTATGATCCACCGTGTGATTGGGAAACGTGTTCCAAGGTGTCTCAGTTTTCGTCCCCTGGTACTCGGGTGCAACATTCCAGACGCTTTACTAACACTCTCCCCACTTGGAGAGTCAGTGCCTTTAACCTCCTGTTTGGCCCAGTTTGCAATTTCTGCGGAAAATGAACAGGAATAGGGAGAACCAATGAGAGACTAGCTGGAGGTGTCTGGACGGGCAAATTTAACTCTCATTTCCCACCAGGAAGAGGAATTAACCAAAGGCTCAGCATGCCATGCCGGAACCACACTAGGGCCTGAAGCAATCCTGCGGTGTTGCGGCCAGTTCACAAGAAAGCGAGTTGAAGAAAGGAGCTCAGTGGCACTGTCATTCACAAAGCTGCAGAGGTATAAATGACAGCTATCGTCCAAAAATATATTGAAGTAAGGCTGCCAAGAGGACTTGAAAGCGGGGCAGAATTGCAGGAAACCGATTTCAGGAGGTAGACTGGAATTGCATGTAAAGCATAGGAAAAGAGGCAGAAGGTCCACAATGATGCACTTGGCCAAAAAGAGCGTGTGCGTTTTTTCCTGAATATATTCAGGAAAAAACGCATACGCCCTTTTTGGCCAACCAAGCAAGCTTGCAAAGGAAATCTGCACTACAATGAAGTCTCACTGCCCCCCGGTCAAAAGGGCCATCTGAAAAAAGTGTAAAATCCTGAAAGGCAGGACAGGCCATGGAGAACTGGGAGCCTTGTTATGCTGATGGGCGGGATGTAAATTGCCAACAGCCACTCTGGAGAAGTGTATGGTGTTTCCTGAAACATCTACAAAACAAAGCAACAGAGCCTAGGGCACTTCCACTTATGGTCCTATAGCTTAGGGAAATTAAAATCAAAAAGACACAGCCACCCCAAAGTTTGGGATGGCTCTGTTTACAAGAACCTCGTTTACGGTACAAGTTCAATATCGCAGAAAGCGAAAAATGGATAAAGAAGTTGTGGTACTTACGTACAATGCAATATCACTCAGCAATGAAATCTATGTCATCAGGCCCGTAGCAGCATGACGAGTGGATTCAGGTACGATGATTCTAAGTGAAATAAGTCACAGAGAACAAGAAACATCATAAGATATCACTACTACACGGAATGTAAACTTGGCTACACAGGAACTGAATTACAAAACAGAACAGGGTCTCAAATGTAGAAAACCAACTTATGCTTGCTTAAGGGGAAAGGTGAGTTGGGGTGCTGCATAAAACCAGAGATTGAAATTAGCACAGATACCGTTCCATAAGCCAAATATGTAATAGACAAGAGCTACTCCTTGCTCAACGAAGTGGACTCAACACCACATATTAAACGCCTAAGAATATATCTGACTATTAAGAATCTTAAAACCTATGGATTTATATGTCTCCGAAGGAGAATCAAGCGTGTGTACAGCGGCATAAACACAGCACTGATAGGATTGGTGAGGATCGGTGAGCAAATGCAGACCCTTTGAAGTCATATTGCATGGTACCCATTCCATGGGTCTCAACTCTCCAGGTTTAAGGGATTCTTCCTTCAGCTAAAACATGCATGTGGAACCCAGAGTATGATCCACCGTGTGATCGGGAAACGTGTTCAAAGGTGTCTCAGTTTTCGTCCCCAGGTACTCGGGTGCAACATTCCAGACGCTTTACTAACACTCTCCCCACTTGGAGAGTCAGTGCCTTTAACCTCCTGTTTGGCCCAGTTTGCAATTTCTGCGGAAAATGAACAGGAATAGGGAGAACCAATGAGAGACTAGCTGGAGGTGTCTGGACAGGCAAATTTAACTCTCATTTCCCTCCAGGAAGTGGAATTAACCAAAGGCTCAGCGTGCCGTGCCAGAACCACACTAGGGCCTGAAGCAATCCTGCGGTGTTGCGGCCAGCTCACAAGAAAGCGAGTGGAAGAAAGGAGCTCAGGGGCACTGTCATTCACAAACCTGCAGAGTTATAAATGACAGCTATCGTCCAAAAATATATTGAAGTAAGGCTGCCAAGAGGACTTGAAAGCGGGGTGGAATTGCAGGAAACCGATTTCAGGAGGTAGACTGGAATTGCATGTAAAGCATAGGAAAAGAGGCAGAACGTCCACAATGATGCACTTGGCCAAAAAGGGCGTATGCGTTTTTTCCTGAATATATTCAGGAAAAAACGCATACGCACTTTTTGGCCAACCAAGCAAGCTTGCAAAGGAAATCTGCACTACAATGAAGTCTCACTGCTCCCCGGTCAAAAGGGCCATCTGAAAAAAGTGTAAAATCCAGAAAGGCAGGACAGGCCATGGAGGACTGGGAGCCTTGTTATGCTGATGGGCGGGATGTAAATTGCCAACAGCCACTCTGGAGAAGTGTATGGTGTTTCCTGAAACATCTACAAAACAAAGCAACAGAGCCTAGGGCACTTCCACTTATGGTCCTATAGCTTAGGGAAATTAAAATCAAAAAGACACAGCCACCCCAAAGTTTGGGACGGCTCTGTTTACAAGAACCTCGTTTACGGTACAAGTTCAATATCGCAGAAAGCGAAAAATGGATAAAGAAGTTGTGGTACTTACGTACAATGCAATATCACTCAGCAATGAAATCTATGTCATCAGGCCCGTAGCAGCATAATGAGTGGATTCAGGTACGACGATTCTAAGTGAAATAAGTCACACAGAAAAAGAAACATCATAAGATATCACTACTACACGGAATGTAAACTTGGCTACACAGGAACTGAATTACAAAACAGAACAGGGTCTCAAATGTAGAAAACCAACTTATGCTTGCTTAAGGGGAAAGGTGAGTTGGGGTGCTGCATAAAACCAGAGATTGAAATTAGCACAGATACCGTTCCATAAGCCAAATATGTAATAGACAATAGCTACTCCTTGCTCAAAGAAGTGGACTCAACACCCCATATTAAACGCCTAAGAATATACCTGACTAGTAAGAATCTTACAACCTATGGATTTATATGTCTCCGAAAGAGAATCGAGCATGTGTACAGCGGCATAAACGCAGCAGTGATAGGATTGGTGAGGATCGGTGAGCAAATGCAGACCCTTTGAAGTCATATTGCATGGTACCCATTCCATGGGTCTCAACTCTCCAGGTTTAAGGGATTCTTCCTTCAGCTAAAACATGCATGTGGAACCCAGAGTATGATCCACCGTGTGATCGGGAAACGTGTTCAAAGGTGTCTCAGTTTTCGTCCCCAGGTACTCGGGTGCAACATTCCAGACGCTTTACTAACACTCTCCCCACTTGGAGAGTCAGTGCCTTTAACCTCCTGTTTGGCCCAGTTTGCAATTTCTGCGGAAAATGAACAGGAATAGGGAGAACCAATGAGAGACTAGCTGGAGGTGTCTGGACAGGCAAATTTAACTCTCATTTCCCACCAGGAAGTGGAATTATCCAAAGGCTCAGTGTGCCGTGCCAGAACCACACTAGGGCCTGAAGCAATCCTGCGGTGTTGTGGCCAGCTCACAAGAAAGCGAGTTGAAGAAAGGAGCTCAGGGGCACTGTCATTCACAAACCTGCAGAGTTATAAATGACAGCTATCGTCCAAAAATATATTGAAGTAAGGCTGCCAAGAGGACTTGAAAGCGGGGCGGAATTGCAGGAAACCGATTTCAGCAGGTAGACTGGAATTGCATGTAAAGCATAGGAAAAGAGGCAGAACGTCCACAATGATGCACTTGGCCAAAAAGGGCGTATGCGTTTTTTCCTGAATATATTCAGGAAAAAACGCATACGCCCTTTTTGGCCAACCAAGCAAGCTTGCAAAGGAAATCTGCACTACAATGAAGTCTCACTGCTCCCCGGTCAAAAGGGCCATTTGAAAAAAGTGTAAAATCCAGAAAGGCAGGACAGGCCATGGAGAACTGGGAGCCTTGTTATGCTGATGGGCGGGATGTAAATTGCCAACAGCCACTCTGGAGAAGTGTATGGTGTTTCCTGAAACATCTACAAAACAAAGCAACAGAGCCTAGGGCACTTCCACTTATGGTCCTATAGCTTAGGGAAATTAAAATCAAAAAGACACAGCCACCCCAAAGTTTGGGACGGCTCTGTTTACAAGAACCTCGTTTACGGTACAAGTTCAATATCGCAGAAAGCGAAAAATGGATAAAGAAGTTGTGGTACTTACGTACAATGCAATATCACTCAGCAATGAAATCTATGTCATCAGGCCCGTAGCAGCATAATGAGTGGATTCAGGTACGATGATTCTAAGTGAAATAAGTCACACGGAAAAAGAAACATCATAAGATATCACTACTACACGGAATGTAAACTTGGCAACACAGGAACTGAATTACAAAACAGAGCAGGGACTCAAATGCAGAAAACCAACTTATGCTTGCTTAAGGGGAAAGGTGAGCTGGTGTGCTGCATAAAACCAGAGATTGAAATTAGCACAGATACCGTTCCATAAGCCAAATATATAATAGACAAGAGCTACTCCTTGCTCAATGAAGTGGACACAACACCCCATATTAAACGCCTAAGAATATACCCGACTAGTAAGAATCTTAAAACCTATCGATTTATATGTCTCCGAAAGAGAATCAAGCATGTGTACAGCGGCATAAACGCAGCAGTGATAGGATTGTTGAGGATCGGTGAGCAAATGCAGACCCTTTGAAGTCATATTGCATGGTACCTATTCCATGGGTCTCAACTCTCCAGGTTTAAGGGATTCTTCCTTCAGCTAAAACATGCATGTGGAACCCAGAGTATGATCCACCGTGTGATTGGGAAACGTGTTCCAAGGTGTCTCAGTTTTCGTCCCCTGGTACTCGGGTGCAACATTCCAGACGCTTTACTAACACTCTCCCCACTTGGAGAGTCAGTGCCTTTAACCTCCTGTTTGGCCCAGTTTGCAATTTCTGCGGAAAATGAACAGGAATAGGGAGAACCAATGAGAGACTAGCTGGAGGTGTCTGGACGGGCAAATTTAACTCTCATTTCCCACCAGGAAGAGGAATTAACCAAAGGCTCAGCGTGCCGTGCCGGAACCAGATTAGGGCCTGAAGCAATCCTGCGGTGTTGCGGCCTGCTCACAAGAAAGCGAGTTGAAGAAAGGAGCTCAGGGGCACTGTCATTCACAAACCTGCAGAGTTATAAATGACAGCTATCGTCCAAAAATATATTGAAGTAAGGCTGCCAAGAGGACTTGAAAGCGGGGCAGAATTGCAGGAAACCGATTTCAGGAGGTAGACTGGAATTGCATGTAAAGCATAGGAAAAGAGGCAGAACGTCCACAATGATGCACTTGGCCAAAAAGAGCGTGTGCGTTTTTTCCTGAATATATTCAGGAAAAAACGCATACGCCCTTTTTGGCCAACCAAGCAAGCTTGCAAAGGAAATCTGCACTACAATGAAGTCTCACTGCCCCCCGGTCAAAAGGGCCATCTGAAAAAAGTGTAAAATCCTGAAAGGCAGGACAGGCCATGGAGAACTGGGAGCCTTGTTATGCTGATGGGTGGGATGTAAATTGCCAACAGCCACTCTGGAGAAGTGTATGGTGTTTCCTGAAACATCTACAAAACAAAGCAACAGAGCCTAGGGCACTTCCACTTATGGTCCTATAGCTTAGGGAAATTAAAATCAAAAAGACACAGCCACCCCAAAGTTTGGGATGGCTCTGTTTACAAGAACCTCGTTTACAGTACAAGTTCAATATCGCAGAAAGCGAAAAATGGATAAAGAAGTTGTGGTACATACGTACAATGCAATATCACTCAGCAATGAAATCTATGTCATCAGGGCCGTAGCACAATAATGAGTGGATTCAGGTACGATGATTCTAAGTGAAATAAGTCACCCAGAAAAAGAAACATCATAAGATATCACTAATACACGGAATGTAAACTTGGCTACACAGGAACTGAATTACAAAACAGAACAGGGTCTCAAATGTAGAAAACCAACTTATGCTTGCTTAAGGGGAAAGGTGAGTTGGGGTGCTGCATAAAACCAGAGATTGAAATTAGCACAGATACCGTTCCATAAGCCAAATATATAATAGACAAGAGCTACTCCTTGCTCAACGAAGTGGACACAACACCCCATATTAAACGCCTAAGAATATACCTGACTAGTAAGAATCTTAAAACCTATGGATTTATATGTCTCCGAAAGAGAATCAAGCGTGTGTACAGCGGCATAAACACAGCAGTGATAGGATTGGTGAGGATCGGTGAGCAAATGCAGACCCTTTGAAGTCATATTGCATGGTACCCATTCCATGGGTCTCAACTCCCCAGGTTTAAGGGATTCTTCCTTCAGCTAAAACATGCCTGTGGAACCCAGACTATGATCCACCGTGTGATTGGGAAACGTGTTCCAAGGTGTCTCAGTTTTCGTCCCCTGGTACTCGGGTGCAACATTCCAGACGCTTTACTAACACTCTCCCCACTTGGAGAGTCAGTGCCTTTAACCTCCTGTTTGGCCCAGTTTGCAATTTCTGCGGAAAATGAACAGGAATAGGGAGAACCAATGAGAGACTAGCTGGAGGTGTCTGGACGGGCAAATTTAACTCTCATTTCCCACCAGGAAGAGGAATTAACCAAAGGCTCAGCATGCCATGCCGGAACCACACTAGGGCCTGAAGCAATCCTGCGGTGTTGCGGCCAGTTCACAAGAAAGCGAGTTGAAGAAAGGAGCTCAGGGGCACTGTCATTCACAAAGCTGCAGAGGTATAAATGACAGCTATCGTCCAAAAATATATTGAAGTAAGGCTGCCAAGAGGACTTGAAAGCGGGGCAGAATTGCAGGAAACCGATTTCAGGAGGTAGACTGGAATTGCATGTAAAGCATAGGAAAAGAGGCAGAAGGTCCACAATGATGCAGTTGGCCAAAAAGAGCGTGTGCGTTTTTTCCTGAATATATTCAGGAAAAAACGCATACGCCCTTTTTGGCCAACCAAGCAAGCTTGCAAAGGAAATCTGCACTACAATGAAGTCTCACTGCCCCCCGGTCAAAAGGGCCATCTGAAAAAAGTGTAAAATCCTGAAAGGCAGGACAGGCCATGGAGAACTGGGAGCCTTGTTATGCTGATGGGCGGGATGTAAATTGCCAACAGCCACTCTGGAGAAGTGTATGGTGTTTCCTGAAACATCTACAAAACAAAGCAACAGAGCCTAGGGCACTTCCACTTATGGTCCTATAGCTTAGGGAAATTAAAATCAAAAAGACACAGCCACCCCAAAGTTTGGGATGGCTCTGTTTACAAGAACCTCGTTTACAGTACAAGTTCAATATCGCAGAAAGCGAAAAATGGATAAAGAAGTTGTGGTACATACGTACAATGCAATATCACTCAGCAATGAAATCTATGTCATCAGGGCCGTAGCACAATAATGAGTGGATTCAGGTACGATGATTCTAAGTGAAATAAGTCACCCAGAAAAAGAAACATCATAAGATATCACTAATACACGGAATGTAAACTTGGCTACACAGGAACTGAATTACAAAACAGAACAGGGTCTCAAATGTAGAAAACCAACTTATGCTTGCTTAAGGGGAAAGGTGAGTTGGGGTGCTGCATAAAACCAGAGATTGAAATTAGCACAGATACCGTTCCATAAGCCAAATATATAATAGACAAGAGCTACTCCTTGCTCAACGAAGTGGACACAACACCCCATATTAAACGCCTAAGAATATACCTGACTAGTAAGAATCTTAAAACCTATGGATTTATATGTCTCCGAAAGAGAATCAAGCGTGTGTACAGCGGCATAAACACAGCAGTGATAGGATTGGTGAGGATCGGTGAGCAAATGCAGACCCTTTGAAGTCATATTGCATGGTACCCATTCCATGGGTCTCAACTCTCCAGGTTTAAGGGATTCTTCCTTCAGCTAAAACATGCATGTGGAACCCAGACTATGATCCACCGTGTGATTGGGAAACGTGTTCCAAGGTGTCTCAGTTTTCGTCCCCTGGTACTCGGGTGCAACATTCCAGACGCTTTACTAACACTCTCCCCACTTGGAGAGTCAGTGCCTTTAACCTCCTGTTTGGCCCAGTTTGCAATTTCTGCGGAAAATGAACAGGAATAGGGAGAACCAATGAGAGACTAGCTGGAGGTGTCTGGACGGGCAAATTTAACTCTCATTTCCCACCAGGAAGAGGAATTAACCAAAGGCTCAGCATGCCATGCCGGAACCACACTAGGGCCTGAAGCAATCCTGCGGTGTTGCGGCCAGTTCACAAGAAAGCGAGTTGAAGAAAGGAGCTCAGGGGCACTGTCATTCACAAAGCTGCAGAGGTATAAATGACAGCTATCGTCCAAAAATATATTGAAGTAAGGCTGCCAAGAGGACTTGAAAGCGGAGCAGAATTGCAAGAAACCGATTTCAGGAGGTAGACTGGAATTGCATGTAAAGCATAGGAAAAGAGGCAGAACGTCCACAGTGATGCATTTGGCCAAAAAGGGCGTATGCGTTTTTTCCTGAATATATTCAGGAAAAAACGCATACGCCCTTTTTGGCCAACCAAGCAAGCTTGCAAAGGAAATCTGCACTACAATGAAGTCTCACTGCCCCCCGGTCAAAAGGGCCATCTGAAAAAAGTGTAAAATCCAGAAAGGCAGGACAGGCCATGGAGAACTGGGAGCCTTGTTATGCTGATGGGCGGGATGTAAATTGCCAACAGCCACTCTGGAGAAGTGTATGGTGTTTCCTGAAACATCTACAAAACAAAGCAACAGAGCCTAGGGCACTTCCACTTATGGTCCTATAGCTTAGGGAAATTAAAATCAAAAAGACACAGCCACCCCAAAGTTTGGGACGGCTCTGTTTACAAGAACCTCATTTACGGTACAAGTTCAATATCGCAGAAAGTGAAAAATGGATAAAGAAGCTGTGGTACTTACGTACAATGCAATATCACTCAGCAATGAAATCTATGTCATCAGGCCCATAGCAGCATGACGAGTGGATTCAGGTACGATGATTCTAAGTGAAATAAGTCACACAGAAAAAGAAACATCATAAGATATCACTACTACACGGAATGTAAACTTGGCTACACAGGAACTGAATTACAAAACAGAACAGTGTCTCAAATGTAGAAAACCAACTTATGCTTGCTTAAGGGGAAAGGTGAGTTGGGGTGCTGCATAAAACCAGAGATTGAAATTAGCACAGATACCGTTCCATAAGCCAAATATGTAATAGACAATAGCTACTCCTTGCTCAAAGAAGTGGACTCAACACCCCATATTAAACGCCTAAGAATATACCTGACTAGTAAGAATCTTACAACCTATGGATTTATATGTCTCCGAAAGAGAATCGAGCATGTGTACAGCGGCATAAACGCAGCAGTGATAGGATTGGTGAGGATCGGTGAGCAAATGCAGACCCTTTGAAGTCATATTGCATGGTACCCATTCCATGGGTCTCAACTCTCCAGGTTTAAGGGATTCTTCCTTCAGCTAAAACATGCATGTGGAACCCAGAGTATGATCCACCGTGTGAGCGGGAAACGTGTTCAAAGGTGTCTCAGTTTTCGTCCCCAGGTACTCGGGTGCAACATTCCAGACGCTTTACTAACACTCTCCTCACTTGGAGAGTCAGTGCCTTTAACCTCCTGTTTGGCCCAGTTTGCAATTTCTGCGGAAAATGAACAGGAATAGGGAGAACCAATGAGAGACTAGCTGGAGGTGTCTGGACAGGCAAATTTAACTCTCATTTCCCACCAGGAAGTGGAATTAACCAAAGGCTCAGCGTGCCGTGCCAGAACCACACTAGGGCCTGAAGCAATCCTGCGGTGTTGCGGCCAGCTCACAAGAAAGCGAGTTGAAGAAAGGAGCTCAGGGGCACTGTCATTCACAAACCTGCAGAGTTATAAATGACAGCTATCGTCCAAAAATATATTGAAGTAAGGCTGCCAAGAGGACTTGAAAGCGGGGCGGAATTGCAGGAAACCGATTTCAGGAGGTAGACTGGAATTGCATGTAAAGCATAGGAAAAGAGGCAGAACGTCCACAATGATGCACTTGGCCAAAAAGGGCGTATGTGTTTTTTCCTGAATATATTCAGGAAAAAACGCATACGCACTTTTTGGCCAACCAAGCAAGCTTGCAAAGGAAATCTGCACTACAATGAAGTCTCACTGCTCCCCGGTCAAAAGGGCCATCTGAAAAAAGTGTAAAATCCAGAAAGGCAGGACAGGCCATGGAGAACTGGGAGCCTTGTTATGCTGATGGGCGGGATGTAAATTGCCAACAGCCACTCTGGAGAAGTGTATGGTGTTTCCTGAAACATCTACAAACAAAGCAACAGAGCCTAGGGCACTTCCACTTATGGTCCTATAGCTTAGGGAAATTAAAATCAAAAAGACACAGCCACCCCAAAGTTTGGGATGGCTCTGTTTACAAGAACCTCGTTTACAGTACAAGTTCAATATCGCAGAAAGCGAAAAATGGATAAAGAAGTTGTGGTACTTACGTACAATGCAATATCACTCAGCAATGAAATCTATGTCATCAGGGCCGTAGCACAATAATGAGTGGATTCAGGTACGATGATTCTAAGTGAAATAAGTCACCCAGAAATAGAAACATCATAAGATATCACTACTACACGGAATGTAAACTTGGCTACACAGGAACTGAATTACAAAACAGAACAGGGTCTCAAATGTAGAAAACCAACTTATGCTTGCTTAAGGGGAAAGGTGAGTTGGGGTGCTGTATAAAACCAGAGATTGAAATTAGCACAGATACCATTCCATAAGCCAAATATATAATAGACAAGAGCTACTCCTTGCTCAACGAAGTGGACACAACACCCCATATTAAACGCCTAAGAATATACCTGACTAGTAACAATCTTAAAACCTATGGATTTATATGTCTCCGAAAGAGAATCAAGCATGTGTACAGCGGCATAAACGCAGCAGTGATAGGATTGGTGAGGATCGGTGAGCAAATGCAGACCCTTTGAAGTCATATTGCATGGTACCCATTCCATGGGTCTCAACTCTCCAGGTTTAAGGGATTCTTCCTTCAGCTAAAACATGCATGTGGAACCCAGAGTATGATCCACCGTGTGATTGGGAAACGTGTTCCAAGGTGTCTCAGTTTTCGTCCCCTGGTACTCGGGTGCAACATTCCAGACGCTTTACTAACACTCTCCCCACTTGGAGAGTCAGTGCCTTTAACCTCCTGTTTGGCCCAGTTTGCAATTTCTGCGGAAAATGAACAGGAATAGGGAGAACCAATGAGAGACTAGCTGGAGGTGTCTGGACGGGCAAATTTAACTCTCATTTCCCACCAGGAAGAGGAATTAACCAAAGGCTCAGCGTGCCGTGCCGGAACCAGATTAGGGCCTGAAGCAATCCTGCGGTGTTGCGACCTGCTCACAAGAAAGCGAGTTGAAGAAAGGAGCTCAGGGGCACTGTCATTCACAAACCTGCAGAGTTATAAATGACAGCTATCGTCCAAAAATATATTGAAGTAAGGCTGCCAAGAGGACTTGAAAGCGGGGCAGAATTGCAGGAAACCGATTTCAGGAGGTAGACTGGAATTGCATGTAAAGCATAGGAAAAGAGGCAGAAGGTCCACAATGATGCACTTGGCCAAAAAGGGCGTGTGCGTTTTTTCCTGAATATATTAAGGAAAAAACGCATACGCCCTTTTTGGCCAACCAAGCAAGCTTGCCAAGGAAATCTGCACTACAATGAAGTCTCACTGCCCCCCGGTCAAAAGGGCCATCTGAAAAAAGTGTAAAATCCAGAAAGGCAGGACAGGCCATGGAGAACTGGGAGCCTTGTTATGCTGATGGGCGGGACGTAAATTGCCAACAGCCACTCTGGAGAAGTGTATGGTGTTTCCTGAAACATCTACAAAACAAAGCAACAGAGCCTAGGGCACTTCCTCTTATGGTCCTATAGCTTAGGGAAATTAAAATCAAAAAGACACAGCCACCCCAAAGTTTGGGACGGCTCTGTTTACAAGAACCTCGTTTACGGTACAAGTTCAATATCGCAGAAAGCGAAAAATCGATAAAGAAGTTGTGGTACTTACGTACAATGCAATATCACTCAGCAATGAAATCTATGTCATCAGGCCCGTAGCAGCATAATGAGTGGATTCAGGTACGATGATTCTAAGTGAAATAAGTCACACAGGAAAAGAAACATCATAAGATATCACCACTACAAGGAATGTAAACTTGGCTACACAAGAACTGAATTACAAAACAGAACAGGGTCTCAAATGTAGAAAACCAACTTATGCTTGCTTAAGGGGAAAGGTGAGTTGGGGTGCTGCATAAAACCAGAGATTGAAATTAGCACAGATACCGTTCCATAAGCCAAATATGTAATAGACAAGAGCTACTCCTTGCTCAACGAAGTGGACTCAACACCCCATATTAAACGCCTAAGAATATACCTGACTAGTAAGAATCTTAAAACCTATGGAATTATATGTCTCTGAAAGAGAATCAAGCGTGTGTAAAGCGGCATAAACACAGCAGTGATAGGATTGGTGAGGATCGGTGAGCAAATGCATACTCTTTGAAGTCATATTGCATGGTACCCATTCCAAGGGTCTCAACTCTCCTGGTTTAAGGGATTCTTCCTTCAGCTAAAACATGCATGTGGAACCCAGAGTATGATCCACCATGTGATTGGGAAACGTGTTCAAAGGTATCTCAGTTTTCGTCCCCTGGTACTCGGGTACAACATTCCAGACGTTTTACTAACACTCTCCCCACTTGGAGTGTCAGTGCCTTTAACCTCCTGTTTGGCCCAGTTTGCAATTTCTGAGGAAACTGAACAGGAATAGGGAGAACCAATGAGAGACTAGCTGGAGGTGTCTGGACGGGCAAACTTAACTCTCATTTCCCACCAGGAAGAGGAATTAACCACAGGCTCAGCGTGCCATGCCGGAACCACACTAGGGCCTGAAGCAATCCTGTGGTGTTGCGGCCAGCTCACAAGAAAGCGAGTTGAAGAAAGGAGCTCAGGGGCACTGTCTTTCAAAAACCTGCAGAGCTATAAATGACAGCTATCGTCCAAAAATATATTGAAGTAAGGCTGCCAAGAGGACTTGAAAGCGGGGCAGAATTGCAGGAAACCAATTTCAGGAGGTAGACTGGAATTGCATGTAAAGCATAGGAAAAGAGGCAGAACGTGCACAATGATGCACTTGGCCAAAAAGGGCGGATGCGTTTTTTCCTGAATATATTCAGGAAAAAACGCATACGCCCTTTTTGGCCAACCAAGCAAGCTTGCAAAGGAAATCTGCACTACAATGCAGTCTCACTGCCCCCCGGTCAAAAGGGCCATCTGAAAAAAGTGTAAAATCCAGAAAGGCAGGACAGGCCATGGAGAACTGGGAGCCTTGTTATGCTGATGGGCGGGATGAAAATTGCCAACAGCCACTCTGGAGAAGTGTATGGTGTTTCCTGAAACATCTACAAAACAAAGCAACAGAGCCTAGGGCACTTCCACTTATGGTCCTATAGCTTAGGGAAATTAAAATCAAAAAGACACAGCCACCCCAAAGTTTGGGACGGCTCTGTTTACAAGAACCTCGTTTACGGTACAAGTTCAATATCGCAGAAAGCGAAAAATGGATAAAGAAGTTGTGGTACTTACGTACAATGCAATATCACTCAGCAATGAAATCTATGTCATCAGGCCCGTAGCAGCATAATGAGTGGATTCAGGTACGATGATTCTAAGTGAAATAAGTCACACAGAAAAAGAAACATCATAAGATATCACCACTACACGGAATGTAAACTTGGCTACACAAGAACTGAATTACAAAACAGAACAGGGTCTCAAATGTAGAAAACCAACTTATGCTTGCTTAAGGGGAAAGGTGAGTTGGGGTGCTGCATAAAACCAGAGATTGAAATTAGCACAGATACCGTTCCATAAGCCAAATATGTAATAGACAAGAGCTACTCCTTCCTCAACGAAGTGGACTCAACACCCCATATTAAACGCCTAAGAATATATCTGACTAGTAAGAATCTTAAAACCTATGGATTTATATGTCTCCGAAGGAGAATCAAGCGTTTGTACAGCGGCATAAACGCAGCAGTGATAGGATTGGTGAGGATCAGTGAGCAAATGCAGACCCTTTGAAGTCATATTGCATGGTACCCATTCCATGGGTCTCAACTCTCCAGGTTTAAGGGATTCTTCCTTCAGCTAAAACATGCATGTGGAACCCAGAGTATGATCCACCGTGTGATCGGGAAACGTGTTCAAAGGTGTCTCAGTTTTCGTCCCCTGGTACTCGGGTGCAACCTTCCAGACGCTTTACTAACACTCTCCCCACTTGGAGAGTCAGTGCCTTTAACCTCCTGTTTGGCCCAGTTTGCAATTTCTGCGGAAAATGAACAGGAATAGGGAGAACCAATGAGAGACTAGCTGGAGGTGTCTGGACGGGCAAATTTAACTCTCAATTCCCACCAGGAAGAGGAATTAACCAAAGGCTCAGCGTGCCGTGACGGAACCACACTAGGGCCTGAAGCAATCCTGTGATGTTGCGGCCAGCACACAAGAAAGCGAGTTGAAGAAAGGAGCTCAGGGGCACTGTCATTCTCAAACCTGCAGAGATATAAATGACAGCTATCGTCCAAAAATATATTGAAGTAAGGCTGCCAAGAGGACTTGAAAGCGGGGCAGAATTGCAGGAAACCGATTTCAGGAGGTAGACTGGAATTGCATGTAAAACTTAGGAAAAGAGGCAGAACGTCCACAATGATGCACTTGGCCAAAAAGGGCGTATGAGTTTTTTCCTGAATATATTCAGGAAAAAACGCATATGCTCTTTTTGGCCAACCAAGCAAGCTTGCAAACGAAATCTGCACTACAATGAAGCCTCACTGCCCCCTGGTCAAAAGGGCCATCTGAAAAAAATGTAAAATCCAGAAAGGCAGGACAGGCCATGGAGACATGAGAGCATTGTTATGCTGATGGGCGGGATGTAAATTGCCAACAGCCACTCTGGAGAAGTGTATGGTGTTTCCTGAAACATCTAAAAAACAAAGCAACAGAGCCTAGGGCACTTCCGCTTATGGTCCTATAGCTTAGGGAAATTAAAATCAAAAAGACACAGCCACCCCAAAGTTTGGGACGGCTCTGTTTACAAGAACCTCGTTTACGGTACAAGTTCAATATCGCAGAAAGCAAAAAATGGATAAAGAAGTTGTGGTACTTACGTACAATGCAATATCACTCAACAATGACATCTATGTCATCAGGCCCGTAGCAGCATAATGAGTGGATTCAGGTACGATGATTCTAAGTGAAATAAGTCATACAGAAAAAGAAACATCATAAGATATCACCACTACACGGAATGTAAACTTGGCTACACAAGAACTGAATTACAAAACAGAACAGGGTCTCAAATGTAGAAAACCAACTTATGCTTGCTTAAGGGGAAAGGTGAGTTGGGGTGCTGCATAAAACCAGAGATTGAAATTAGCACAGATACCGTTCCATAAGCCAAATATGTAATAGACAAGAGCTACTCCTTGCTCAACGAAGTGGACTCAACACCCCATATTAAACGCCTAAGAATATACCTGACTAGTAAGAATCTTAAAACCTATGGATTTATATGTCTCTGAAAGAGAATCAAGCGTGTGTACAGCGGCATAAACGCAGCAGTAATAGGATTGGTGAGGATCGGTGAGCAAATGCATACTCTTTGAAGTCATATTGCATGGGACCCATTCCATGGGTCTCAACTCTCCTGGTTTAAGGGATTCTTCCTTCAGCTAAAACATGCATGTGGAACCCAGAGAATGATCCACCATGTGATTGGGAAACGTGTTCAAAGGTATCTCAGTTTTCGTCCCCTGGTACTCGGGTGCAACATTCCAGACGCTTTACTAACACTCTCCCCACTTGGAGAGTCAGTGCCTTTAACCTCCTGTTTGGCCCAGTTTGCAATTTCTGTGGAAAATGAACAGGAATAGGGAGAACCAATGAGAGACTAGCTGGAGGTGTCTGGACGGGCAAATTTAACTCTCAATTCCCACCAGGAAGAGGAATTAACCAAAGGCTCAGCGTGCCGTGACGGAACCACACTAGGGCCTGAAGCAATCCTGTGATGTTGCGGCCAGCACACAAGAAAGCGAGTTGAAGAAAGGAGCTCAGGGGCACTGTCATTCTCAAACCTGCAGAGTTATAAATGACAGCTATCGTCCAAAAATATATTGAAGTAAGGCTGCCAAGAGGACTTGAAAGTGGGGCAGAATTGCAGGAAACTGATTTCAGGAGGTAGACTGGAATTGCATGTAAAGCATAGGAAAAGAGGCAGAACGTCCATAATGATGCACTTGGCCAAAAAGACCGTATGCTTTTTTTCCTGAATATATTCAGGAAAAAACGCATACGCCCTTTTTGGCCAACCAAGCAAGCTTGCAAAGGAAATATGCACTACAATGAAGTCTCACTGCCCCCCGGTCAAAAGCACCATCTGAAAAAAGTGTAAAATCCAGAAAGGCAGGACAGGCCATGGAGAACTGGGAGCCTTGTTATGCTGATGGGCGGGATGAAAATTGCCAACAGCCACTCTGGAGAAGTGTATGGTGTTTCCTGAAACATCTACAAAACAAAACAACAGAGCCTAGGGCACTTCCACTTATGGTCCTATAGCTTAGGGAAATTAAAATCAAAAAGACACAGCCACCCAAAAGTTTGGGACGGCTCTGTTTACAAGAACCTCGATTACGGTACAAGTTCAATATCGCAGAAAGCGAAAAATGGATAAAGAAGTTGTGGTACTTACGTACAATGCAATATCACTCAGCAATGAAATCTATGTAATTAGGACCGTAGCAGCATAATCAGTGGATTCAGTTACGATGATTCTAAGTGAAATAAGTCACACAGAAAAAGAAACATCATAAGATATCACTACTACACGGAATGTAAACTTGGCTACAAAGGAACTGAATTACAAAACAGAACAGGGTCTTAAATGTAGAAAACCAACTTATGCTTGCTTAAGGGGAAAGGTGAGTTGGGGTGCTGCATAAAACCAGAGATTGAAATTAGCACAGATAAAGTTCCTGAAGCCAAATATGTAATAGACAAGAGCTACTCCTTGCTCAACGAAGTGGACTCAACACCCCATATTAAACGCCTAAGAATATAGCTGACTAGTAAGAATCTTAAAACCTATGGATTTATATGTCTCTGAAAGAGAATCAAGCGTGCGTACAGCGGCATAAACGCAGCAGTTATAGGATTGGTGAGGATCGGTGAGCAAATGCAGACCCTTTGAAGTCATACTGCATGGTCCCCATTCCATGGGTCTCAACTCTCCAGGTTTAAGGGATTCTTCCTTCAGCTAAAACATGCATGTGGAACCCAGAGTATGATCCACCATGTGATTGGGAAACGTGTTCAAAGGTGTCTCAGTTTTCGTCCGCTGGTACTCGGGTGCAACATTCCAGACGCTTTACTAACACTCTCCCCACTTGGAGAGTCAGTGCCTTTAACCTCCTGTTTGGCCCAGTTTGCAATTTCTGCGGAAAATGAACAGGAATAGGGAGAACCAATGAGAGACTAGCTGGAGGTGTGTGGATGGGCAAATTTAACTCTCAATTCCCACCAGGAAGAGGAATTAACCAAAGGCTCAGCGTGCCGTGCTGGAACAACACTAGGGCCTGAAACAATCCTGCGGTGTTGCGGCCAGCTCACAAGAAAGCGAGTTGGAGAAAGGAGCTCAGGGGCACTGTCATTCACAAACATGCAGAGTTATAAATGACAGCTATCGTCCAAAAATATATTGAAGTAAGGCTGCCAAGAGGACTTGAAAGCGGGGCAGAATTGCAGGAAACTGATTTCAGGAGGTAGACTGGAATTGCATGTAAAGCATAGGAAAAGAGGCAGAACGTCCACAATGATGCACTTGGCCAAAAAGGGCGTATGCGTTTTTTCCTGAATATATTCAGGAAAAAACGCATACGCCCTTTTTGGCCAACCAAGCAAGCTTGCAAAGGAAATCTGCACTACAATGAAGTCTCACTGCCCCCCGGTCAAAAGGGCCATCTGAAAAAAGTGTAAAATCCAGAAAGGCAGGACAGGCCATGGAGAACTGGGAGACTTGTTATGCTGATGGGCGGGATGAAAATTGCCAACAGCCACTCTGGAGAAGTGTATGGTGTTTCCTGAAACATCTACAAAACAAAGCAACAGAGCCTAGGGCACTTCCACTTATGGTCCTATAGCTTAGGGAAATTAAAATCAAAAAGACACAGCCACCCCAAAGTTTGGGACAGCTCTGTTTACAAGAACCTCGATTACGGTACAAGTTCAATATCGCAGAAAGCGAAAAATGGATAAAGAAGTTGTGGTACTTACGTACAATGCAATATCACTCAGCAATGAAATCTATGTCATCAGGCCCGTAGCAGCATGACGAGTGGATTCAGGTACGATGACTCTAAGTGAAATAAGACACAGAGAAAAAGAAACATCATAAGATATCACTAATACACGGAATGTAAACTTGGCTACACAGGAACTGAATTACAAAACAGAACAGGGTCTCAAATGTAGAAAACCAACTTATGCTTCCTTAAGGGGAAAGGTGAGTTGGGGTGCTGCATAAAACCAGAGATTGAAATTAGCACAGATACCATTCCATAAGCCAAATATGTAATAGAAAAGAGCTACTCCTTGCTCAACGAAGTGGACTCAACTCCGCATATTAAACGCCTAAGAATATACCTGACTAGTAAGAATCTTAAAACCTATGGATTTATATGTCTCCGAAAGAGAATCAAGCGTGTGTACAGCGGCATAAACGCAGCAGTGATAGGATTGGTGAGGATCGGTGAGCAAATGCAAACCCTTTGAAGTCATATTGCATGGTACCCATTCCATGGGTCTCAACTCTCCAGGTTTAAGGGATTCTTCCTTCAGCTAAAACATGCATGTGGAACCCAGAGTATGATCCACCGTGTGATTGGGAAACGTGTTCAAAGGTGTCTCAGTTTTCATCCCCTGGTACTCGGGTGGAACATTCCAGACGCTTTACTAACACTCTCCCCACTTGGAGAGTCAGTGCCTTTAACCTCCTGTTTGTCCCAGTTTGCAATTTCTGCGGAAAATGAACAGGAATAGGGAGAACCAATGAGAGACTAGCTGGAGGTGTCTGGACGGGCAAATTTAAAACTCATTTCCCACCAGGAAGAGGAATTAACCAAAGGCTCAGCGTGCCGTGCCAGTACCACACTAGGGCCTGAAGCAATCCTGCGGTGTTGCGGCCAGTTCACAAGAAAGCGAGTTGAAGAAAGGAGCTCAGGGGCACTGTCATTCACAAACCTGCAGAGTTATAAATGACAGCTATCGTCCAAAAATATATTGAAGTAAGGCTGCCAAGAGGACTTGAAAGCGGTGCAGAATTGCAGGAAACCGATTTCAGGAGGTAGACTGGATTTGCATGTAAAGCATAGGAAAAGAGGCAGAACGTCCACAATGATACACTTGGCCAAAAAGGGCACATGCGTTTTTTCCTGAATATATTCAGGAAAAAACGCATACGCCCTTTTTGGCCAACCAAGCAAGCTTGCAAAGGAAATCTACACTACAATGAAGACTCACTGCCCCCCGGTCAAAAGGGCCATCTGAAAAAAGTGTAAAATCCAGAAAGGCAGGACAGGCCATGGAGAACTGGGAGCCTTGTTATGCTGATGGGCGGGATGTAAATTGCCAACAGCCACTCTGGAGAAGTGTATGGTGTTTCCTGAAACATCTACAAAACAAAGCAACAGAGCCTAGGGCACTTCCACTTATGGTCCTATAGCTTAGGGAAATTAAAATAAAAAAGACACAGCCACCCCAAAGTTTGGGACGGCTCTGTTTACAAGAACCTCATTTACGGTACAAGTTCAATATCGCAGAAAGCGAAACATGGATAAAGAAGTTGTGGTACTTACGTACAATGCAATATCACTCAGCAATGAAATCTATGTCACCAGGCCCGTAGCAGCATAATGAGTGGATTCAGGAACGATGATTCTAAGTGAAATAAGTCACACAGAAAAAGAAACATCATAAGATATCACTACTACACGGAATGTAAACTTGGCTACACAGGAACTGAATTACAAAACAAAACAGGGTCTCAAATGTAGAAAACCAACTTATGCTTCCTTAAGGGGAAAGGTGAGTTGGGGTGCTGCATAAAACCAGAGATTGAAATTAGCACAGATACCGTTCCATAAGCCAAATATGTAATAGACAAGAGCTACTCCTTGCTCAACGAAGTGGACTCAACATCCCATATTAAACGCCTAAGAATATACCTGCCTAGTAAGAATCTTAAAACCTATGGATTTATATGTCTCCGAAAGAGAATCAAGCGTGTGTACAGCGACATAAACGCAGCAGTGATACGATTGGTGAGGTTCGTTGAGCAAATGCAGACCCTTTGAAGTCATATTGCATGGTACCCATTCCATGGGTCTCAACTCTCCAGGTTTAAGGGATTCTTCCTTCAGCTAAAACATGCATGTGGAACCCAGAGTATGATCCACCGTGTGATCGGGAAACGTGTTCAAATGTGTCTCAGTTTTCGTCCCCCGGTACTCGGGTGCAACATTCCAGATGCTTTACTAACACTCTCCCCACTTGGAGAGTCAGTGCCTTTAACCTCCTGTTTGGCCCAGTTTGCAATTTCTGCGGAAAATGAACAGAAATAGGGAGAACCAATGAGAGACTAGCTGGAGGTGTCTGGACGGGCAAATTTAACTCTCATTTCCCACCAGGAAGAGGAATTAACCAAAGGCTCAGCGTGCCATGCCGGAACCACACTAGGGCCTGAAGCAATCCTGCGGTGTTGCGGCCAGCTCACAAGAAAGCGAGTTGAAGAAAGGAGCTCAGGGGCACTGTCATTCACAAACCTGCAGAGTTATAAATGACAGCTATCGTCCAAAAATATATTGAAGTAAGGCTGCCAAGAGGACTCGAAAGCGAGGCAGAATTGCAGGAAACCGATTTCAGGAGGTAGATAGGAATTGCATTTAAAGCATAGGAAAAGAGAGAGAACTTGGAAAATAATGCACTTGGCAAAAAAGGGCATATGTGTTTTATCCAGAGCTCTCATAACCGAGGGGAGGAGATTCCCAGCAGGCTCCAACTGCCACCTGAGGGCTCATGTTGTCAAGGCAACGTGAGCAAGCCAGGCAGGAGTTACCTCACAGCAGAGATCCCACCTCACAGAAGGGTGAGAAACCCAGCCAACATCAGACTCTCACCAGAGGGCCCACATCACCAAGGGGATGGGAACCAGGCAGGAGTGTCTTCACACCAGTGGGGCCACATCATCGAAAGGTGAGGTACTCAGCACATGTGTCCTCAAACCAGAGGACCCACATCACTAAGGGCCTCGGAGTGAGGCAGGCAGGAGTAGCTTCACAACACTGGGCCCATAGAATAAAAAAGTGAGGAATCCAGCAGTTGGAACCTCCCAGCAGGGGGCCCAGAGCACCGAGGTTATGAGATCCAGGCCACAATGAACTCACAGAAAAGGACCCATGTCATGAAACTGAGCAACCCAACCATTGTGACCTCAGAGCAGGAGGCCCACATCCCCATGGGGATATAAATCTGGTAGGAGTGTCCTCGCACCACTGAAAACGTATCAGAAAATTTTGGGAGACCAGCAGTTAGAGCCTGACGCCAGAGGACCCTCATCACCAAGGGAAGGAGGCTCCCAGCAGGCTCCAACGGCCACCAGAGGGCTGACGTCGCCAAGGCGATGTGTGCCAACCAGGCACGAATGACCTCACAGCAGAGGGCCCACCTCAGAGAAGTGTGACGAACCCAGTCAGGATCAGACTCGCACCAGAGGGCCCACATCACCAAATGGATTGGAACCAGGCAGGAATGTCCTCACATGAGTAGGGCCACATCATCTAAAGGTGAGGAACCCAGAACACGTGGCTTCAAACCATAGGACACCCATCACCAAGGGGCTGGGGGTGAGGCAGGCAGGAGGAGCCTCACAACAGAGGGCCCAAAAATAAGGAAGGTGAGGAATCCAGCAGTTGCAACCTCCCAGCAGGCGGCCCAGAGCACAGAGGCTAGGGGATCCAAGCCAGAGTGAACTAACACCAGAGAGCCCACATCATGAAACTGTGAGCAACCCAGACATTGGGACCAGAGCAGAAGGCCCACATCCCCATGGTGATGGGAACATGACAGGAGTGTCCTGGCATCACTGGGCTCACATCAGAAAACGTGGGGTGCTCAGAAGTTAGGGCCTGATGCTAGAGGGCACTCATCACCGAGGGGAGGAGGCTCCCAGCAGGCTCCAGCTGCCACCAGAGGGCCAACGTCACCAAGGCGATGTGTGCCAGCCCGGCAGGAGTGACCTCACAGCAGAGGCCCCACCTCACAGAAGGGTGAGGAACACAGCCAGGATCAGACTCTCACCAGAGGGCCCACATCACCAAGGGGAAGGGAACCAGGAAGGAGTGTCCCCACATCAGTGGGACAACATCATCGAAAGGTGAGGATCCCAGCACATGTAGCCTCAAACCAGAGGAACCACATCACCAAGGGGTTCGGAATGAGGCTGGCAGGACCGGCCTCACATCACAGGGTCCATAGAATATAAAAGTTGAGGAATCCAGCAGTTGGAACCTCCCAGCAAGCGGCCCAGAGCACCGAGGCTATGGGATCCAGGCCGCAGTGAACTCACAGCAGAGGGCCCACATCATGAACCTGTGAGCAGCCCAGCCGTTGGGACCTCAGAACAGAAGGCCCACATCCCCATTGGGATGGGAACCTGGCAGGAGTGGCTTCGCACCACTTAGCACATATCAGAAAATGTTAGGAGCCCAGCAGTTAGGGCCTGACGCCAGGGGGCCCTCATAACTGAGGGGAGGAGACTCCCAGCAGGTTCCAACTGCCAACAGAGGGCCCACGTCTACAAGGTGGCATGCGCCAGCCAGGCAGTAGTGACCTCACAACACAGGGCCTATCTCACAGAAGGGTGAGGAACCGAGGTAGGATGAGACTCTTGCCAGAGGGCCCACAACACCAAGGGGATGGGAACCAGTCAGGACTGTCCTCTCACCAGTGGGGCCACATCATCGAAAGGTGAGGAACCCAGCACATGCGGCCTCATATCAGAGGACATACATCACAAAGGGGATGGGAGTGAGGCAGGTAGGAGTAGCCTAAAAACAGAGGGCCCAAAGAATAAAAAAGGTGAGGAATCCAGCATTTGGAACCTCCCAGCAGGCGGCCGAGAGCACAGAAGCTATGGGATGCAGGCAGGAGTGAACTAACAGCAGAGAGCCCACATCATGAAACTGTGAGCAACCCAGGCGTTGGGACCTCAGAGCAGAAAGCCCACATCCCCATGGGGATGGGAACCTGACAGGAGTGTCCTGGCATCACTGGGCTCACATCAGAAAACGTGGGGAGCCCAGCAGTTAGGGCCTGATGCTAGAGGGCTGTCATCACCGAGGGCAGGAGGCTCCCAGCAGGTTCCATGTGCCAACAGAGGGCCCACGTCGCCAAGGTGATGTGTGCAAGTCAGGTAGGATTGACCTCACAGAAGAGGGCCTACCTCACAGAAGAGTGAGGAACCCAGCCAGGATAAGACTGTCACCAGAAGGCCCACATCACCAAGGGGATGGGAACCAGGCAGGAGTGTCCTCAAACCAGTGGGGCCACATCATTGAAAGTTGCGGAACCCAGCATATGTGGCCTCAAACCAGAGGACCCACATCACAAAGGGGATGCGAGTGAGGCAGGCAGGAGGAGCATCGCAACACAGGCCCCATAGAATACAAAAGTTGAGGAATCGAGCAGTTGGAACCTTCCAGCAGGCGGCCCAGAGCACAGAGGCTATGGCATCCAGGCCAGAGTGAACTAACAGCAGAGAGCCCACATCATGAAACTGTGAACAACCCAGCCGTTGGGACCTCAGAACAGAAGGCCCACATCCCAATGGGTATGTGAACCTGGATGGAGTGTCTTCGAACCACTGGGCGCACATCACAAAATGTGGGGAGCCCAGCCGTTAGGGCCTGACGCCAGAGGGCCCTCATCACCGAGGGGAGGAGGCTCCCAGCAGGCTCCAAGTGCCACCAGAGGGCTCATGTCCACAAGGCAAGGTGAGCAAGCCAGGCAGGAGTGACCTCACAGCAGACGGCCCACCTCACAGATGGGTGAGGAACCCAGCCAGGATCAGACTCTCAACAGAGAGCCCACATCACCAAGGGGATGTGAACCAGGCAGGAGTCTCCTAAGACCATTGGTCCCACATCATCGAAAGGTGAGGAACCCAGCACATGTGGCCTCAAACCAGAGGACACACATCACGAAGGGACTGGGAGTGAGGCAGGCAGGAGGATCCTCACAACAGAGGGCCTAAAAAATTAAAAAAGTGAGGAATCCAGCAGTTGGAACCTTCCAGCAGGCGGCCAAGAACACAGAGGCTATGGGATCCAGGCCACAGTGAACTAACACCAGAGAGCCCACATCATGAAACTGTGATCAACCCAGCCGTTGGAACGTCAGAGCAGAAGGCCCACATCCCCATGGAGATGGGAACCTAAGAGGAGTGCCCGAGCATCACTGGGCTCACTAAGAAAAGTTGGGGAGCCCAGCAGTTAGGGCTTGACGTCAGAGGGCCCTCATCACAGAGGTGAGGAGGCTCCCAGCAGGGTCCAAGTGCCACCAGAGGGCTCATGTCAACAAGGCGAGGTGAGCAAGCCAGGCAAGAGTTACCTGATAGTAGAGGGCCCACCTCACAGATGGTTGAGGAACCCAGCCAGGATCAGACTCTCACCAGAGGGCCCACATCACAAAGGGGATGGGAACCAGTCAGGATTATCCTCACACCAGTGGGGCCTCATCATCTTAACGTGAGGAACCCAGCACATGTGTCCTCAAACCAGAGGACCCACATCACAAAGGGCCTTGGAGTGAGGCAGGCAGGAGTAGCCTCACAACACAGGGCACATAATATAAAATACGTGAGGGTTCCAGCATTTAGACCTTCCAGCAGGCAGCTCAGAACACCGAGGCTATGGGATCCAGGCCACAGTGTACTCACAGCAGAGGGCCAACATCATAAAACTGTGAGCAACCCAGGCATTGGGACCACAGAGCAGAAGGCCCACATCCCCATGGGAATGGGAACCTGGCTGGAGTGTCCTCGCACCACTGGGCGCACATCAGAAAATGTGGGGAGCCCACCATTTAGGGCCTGACGCCAGAGGGCTGTCATCACCGAGAGGAGGAGGCACCCTGCACGCTCCAACTGCCACCAGAGGGCTCACGTCTCCAAGGTGACGTGTGCCAGCCAGTCAGGAGTGACCTCACAGCAGAGGGCCTACCTCACAGAACGTTGAGGAACCCAGCCAGGATTAGACTCTCGCCAGAGGGCCCACCTCACCAAGCGGATGGTAACCAGGCAGGAGTGTCCTCACACGAGTGGGGCCACATCATCGAAAGGTGAGGAATGCAGCACATGTGGCCTCAAGCTATAGGACAGTCATCACCAAGGGGCTGGCAGCGAGGCAGGCAGGAGGAGCCTCACAACAGAGGGCACATAGAATAAAAAAGTTGAGGAATCCAGCAGTTGGAACCTCCCAGCAGGCGGCTCAGAGCACCGATGATAAGGGATCCTTGCCGGAGTGAACTCACAGCAGAGGGCCCACATCATGGTACTGTGAGCAAGCCAGCCGTTTTGACCTCAGAGCAGAAGGCCCATATCCCCATGGGGATGCGAACCTGGCAAGAGTGTCCTCACTCACTTGGCGCACATCAGAAAATGTGGGGAGCCCAGCAGTTATGGCCTAAGGCAAGAGGGCCCTCATCACCGAGGGGAGGAGGATCCCAGCACACTCCAACTGCCACCAGAGGGCCCACATCGCCAAGGTGACTTGTGCCAGACAGGCATGATTGACCTCACAGAAGAGGGCCCACCTCACAGAAGGATGAGGAACCCAGCCAGGATCAGACTCTCACCTGAGGGTCCACATCAGCAAGAGGATGGGAACCAGTCAGGACTGTCTTCCCTCCAGTGGGGCCACATCATTGAAAGGTGCGGAACCCAGCACATGTGGCCTCAAATCAGAGGACACATATCACAAAGGGAATGGGAGTGAGGCAGGCAGGAGTAGCTTAAAAACAGAGGGCCCAAAGAATAAGAAAGGTGAGGAATCCAGCAGTTGGAACCTCCCAGCAGGCAGCCGAGAGCACAGAAGCTATGGGATGCAGGCAGGAGTGAACTAACAGCAGAGAGCGCACATCATGAAACTGTGAGCAACCCAGTCGTTGGGACCTCAGAGCAGAAGGCCCACATCCCAATGGGGATGTGAACCTGGATGGAGTGTCCTCGCACCACTGGGCGCACATCACGAAATGTGGGGAGCCCAGCTCTTAGGGCCTGACGCCAGAGGGCCCTCATCACCGAGGGGAGAAGGCTCCCAGCAGGCTCCAAGTGCCACCAGAGGGCTCATGTCCACAAGGCGAGGTGAGCAAGCCAGGCAGGAGTGACCTCACAGCAGACAGCCCACCTCACAGATGGGTGAAGAACCCAGCCAGGATCAGACTCTCAACAGAGGGCCCACATCACCAAGGGGATGTGAACCAGGCAGGAGTCTCCTAAGACCATTGGTCCCACATCATTGAAAGGTGAGGAACCCAGCACATGTGGCCTCAAACCAGAGGACACACATCACGAAGGGGCTGGGAGTGAGGCAGGCAGGAGGATCATCACAACAGAGGGCCCAAAAAATTAAAAAAGTGAGGAATCCAGCAGTTGGAACCTCGCAGCAGGCAGCCAAGAACACAGAGGCTATGGGATCCAGGCCACAGTGAACTAACACCAGAGAGCCCACATCATGAAACTGTGATCAACCCAGCCGTTGGAACGTCAGAGCAGAAGGCCCACATCCCCATGGAGATGGGAACCTAAGAGGAGTGCCCGAGCATCACTGGGCTCACTAAGAAAAGTTGGGGAGCCCAGCAGTTAGGGCCTGACGTCAGAGGGCCCTCATCACCGGGGGGCGGAGATTCCCAGCACGCTCCAACTGCCACCACACAGCTGACTTCACCAAGGCATTGTGTGCCAGCCATGCAGGAGTGACCTATCAGCAGAGGGTCTCCCTCACAGAAGGGTGAGGAACACAGCCAGGAACAGACTCTCACCAGGGGGTCCGCATAACCACGTGGATGAGAACCAGGCAGGAGTGTCCTCACACTAGTGGGGCCACATCATCAAAAGGTGAGGAACCCAGCAAAGGTGGCCACAAACCAGAGGACCCACATCACCAAGGGGTTGAGAGTGAGGTAGGTGTCTGGACAGGCATATTTAACACTCATTTCCCACCAGGAAGAGGAATTAACCAAAGGCTCAGCGTGCCCTGCCAGAAGCAGATTAGGGCCTGAAGCAGTCTTGCAGGTTTGCGGCCAGCTCACAAGAATGCGAGTTGAAGAGAGGAGCTCAGGGGCCCTGTAATTCACAAACCTGCAGAGTTATAAATGACAGATAACGTCCAAAAATATATTGAAGTAAGACTGCGAAGTGGACTTGAAAGCGGGGCAGAATTTCAGGAAACCGATTTCAGGAGGTAAACTGGATTTGCATTTAAAGCATAGGAAAAGAGGCAGAACATCGACAATGATGCACTTGGCAAAAAAGGACGTATGAGTTTGTTCCTGAATATATTCAGGAAAAAACACATATGCCCTTTTTGGCAAACCAAGCAAGCTTGCAATGGAAATCCAAACTACTATGAAGTGTCATTTCCCCCCGGTCTAAAGGGCCATCTGAAAAAAGTGTAAAATCCAGAAAGGCAAGACAGGCCATGGGGAAAAAGGAGCCTTGTTATGCTGATGGGCGGGATGTAAATTGCCAACAGCCACTCTGGAGAAGTGTATGGTGTTTCCTGATACATCTGAAAAACAAAGCAACAGAGTCTAGGGCATTTCCACGTATGGTCCTATAGCTTAGGGAAATTAAAATCAAAAAGACACAGCCACCCCAAAATTTGGGATGGCTCTGTTTACAGGAACCTCTTCTACGGTACAAGTTAAATATCCCAGAGAACAAATAATTGATAAAGAAGTTGCGGTACTTACGTACAACAGAATACCACTCAGCAATGAAATCTGTGTCACCAGGCCTGTACCAGCATAATGAGTGGATTGAGGCACGATGATTCTAAGTGAAATAAGTCACACAGAAAAAGAAACATCATAAGGTATCACTAATGCACGGAATGTAAACTTGGCTACACATGAACTGAATTACAAAACAGAACAGGGTCTCAAGTTTAGAAAACCAACTTATGCTTGCTTAAGGGGAAAGGTGAGTTGGGGTGCTGCATAAAACCAGAGTTTGAAATTAGCACAGATACCGTTCCATAAGCCAAATATGTAATAGACAAGACCTACCCCTTGCTCAACGAAATGGACTCAACAATGAGGTATCACCTCACACCTGTTAGAATGGGCATCATCTGAAAATCTACAAACAACAAATGCTGGAATGGGTGTGGAGAAAAGGAAGCCTCTTCCAGTACTGTTGGGAATATAAATTGATACAGTCACTATGGAGAACAATATGGAGTTTCTTAAGAAACTAATAATAGAATTACCATATGATACAGCAATCCCAGTACTGGACATATACCCAGACAAAACCATAAATCAAAAAGAGACATTCACCGCAATGTTCATTGCATCACTATTTACAATATCGAGGTAATGGAAGCAACCTAAATGGCCACAGACAGACGAATGCATAAAGATGTGGTACATATATAAAATGGAATATTACTAAGCCATGAAAGGAATGAAATTGGGTCATTTGTAGAGACGTAGATGGATCTAGAGACTGTCATACAGAGTGAAGTAAGTCAGAAAGAGAAAAACAAATCTTGTATATTCATGCATATATGTGGAACCTAGAAAAACTGTACAGATTAACCGTTTTGCAAGGCATAAATAGAGCAACAGATGTAGACAACAATCGTATGGACAACAAGGGGGGAAAGCTCTTGGGGGGGTGGTGGTGGGAGGAGTTGAGAGATTGGGATTGGCATGTAAACATTTATATGTATAAAATAGATAACCAATAAGAACCTGCTGTATAAAAATATAAAATAAAATTAAAAATTAAAAAGAAATAAAATTTAAAAAACAAAACAGAAAAAACAATTATTCCCTTCACATACATGTATTTATATGAATAAATTATTTCCATGCTTATATCTGTAAATACAAAAAAGAGGAATAAAATCTACCTTGAACCAAAAACGAAAAAGAGAAAAAAAAAAAACAGAACCCACCAGTTACTCAGAGGAAAACCGTATCAGGGCCCTTGCTCCAGTTGTAAACAATTCTGAAGTTGGACAGTGGTGGGGAATCGTCTCCCATTCAGCCAGCAGCCCCCACACCACAAGCGTCCTCATTGCAAAGCTGGGGCACCGTGCCGAGGCATCTGTGAGTGAACGTGAGCTGAGCCCCAGGCCAGTTGCGGCTGAACTGTTCCCACCCTTCCCAGGTAAAACACCTGAATATATACAAGGACTTGAAAGCCTAGAGGAAGGGCCATGGAGCCACATGAGTGACAGCATACCAGCTGACTTGGTGCCTGTAGGCCAGCCAGGATGGCCCTGGCCCTGGGTGCTCTTCTGGAAGATTTCCATTTCCCTGCCTGAGATACCCGTCCTGTCCCTGCCCCCACTGCTTTTTTCCTTCCTCACCTCTGCCCAGGGAGAAATTCCAGCAGCAGGTATGGGTGACACATCCTCTTCTTTAGCAGGTGGCAGCCTGGCAACTGCTGCAGAAAGTCCAGCAGAGCCCCACTCACACTGGGCCACCCACAAAGCCGTGGCCTCTCACTCCCTCCCACCAGCCCAGCCCCGAGACTGCTGACAGGGCAGAGAAAATGGCGTCAGGCACAGCTGCAGGGGCTCTTGCTGCCTGGAGTGGTATTTATATTGATCTCAACCCAGGCACACCTGGGGAGGGCTGGCCGGCACCGTAAGGCTGCCCAGGTCAGCCAATCATCACCCCTCAGGGGCTCACAGTTGCAGAAAATGGAACTTGCTGAACCGGCCAGGTCCAAGGAACAGGTGTGGGCTCCTGAGAGTCAGGATAGACAAGGGGCTGCAGCTTTGGCTTGTTTTCTAATCATTTTATCTGGCCCATGAGTGAGAGACAACTTCAAGAAAAGCCTCTCCTAATGAGAGGAACCCAGGAGTCAGGGAGAGGAGGGGTGGGTGGTGGTTGGAGACAGAGGCCTGGTGCCCCGGGTGCAGTGGAAGTCTCTGGAAGACCAGGTGGAGGGAGGCCACACAGAGTGATGCCCAGGGTCACAGACCTGTCGGAGCTGCTGTTTGTTAGTTCAAGTCCTGCTCTGAGGTGCTCTGTGTCAGCTCTGAGCGACAGGTGAGATGGGGGTGCTCTGCAATGAGGGCTATGTGCACGGTTCCTGTGTGCCCAGCCCTGCCACGGTACCTGCAAGGGTAGCTCTGTATCCTGGGAGAGGCCTGACCACGAGAGCCCCGTGGGCTGGGTTGGGGGTGGGGTACCTGCCCAGGAGAGCTCCATATCCTGGGATTGGCCTGACCACGAGAGCCCCATGGGCTGCTGGGGACCTGGTAAAGGATGTCAGGACAGTCAGTGAAGCCACCGAGGATATACCTCCAGTTGCTCCTAATTCCTACACCCTGCTGGTCATTCTACCAACCACCAGGACATGGTATTCTGTATTAGTCTTCAATGATGCCTTCTTTTGTATTCCATTAGTCCCAGAGTCACAAGAAATTTTGGCTTGTGAGTGGCAGGACTCAACATACAACTAAAACAATACTTCCGGGCCGTCTTGCCCCAAGGGTTCAAAAATTCCCACATCATCTTTGGGGAAAGCTTAGCTAAAGACCGAAAAGTTCTACCTCTGGAAAAGGAAACCCTCCTTCAATATGCAGACGACATTCTGATCGCCAGCCCTACTAAGGAGGCCTCTGAACTACCAAGCCAATAAAGGATAGAAGTTGTCCAAGAAAAAGCTCAAATATCACAGACTGCGGTGACCTGCCTGGGCTTCATTCTCACACAAGGTCAGAGAAGCCCATCCCAGGAAAGGGAAGAAACCATTTGCAGCCTTACCCCTTTCTAAAACTAGAAGACAGCTTAGGGGTTCCTGGGGAGACCAGGGTTTGCTGCTTCTGGATCCCTAACTACAGTCTACTAGCTGGGCCTCTATATGAAACACTGAAAGGAAAAGATGATGATCCTTTTGAACAGAATCCAGAAGTGGCCTTTCAAGAATGGAAAGAGCAGTCAATTCAGACCCTTGCCCTGGAACTCCCTAATTGAGCTAAACCCTTTGACCTTTCCATTCCCGGTGAAAGGTGAATCGCCATTGGAGAATTAGTGCAAAAACTGGGACCACTTGAAATGGAACAACGCAAGAATGCCATCCAGGTAGGATAAACTACAGTCACCAAGGGGCTTGGCCCACTGCCACATCTGGCCAAGATACTGGCGGTATCTAAAAACCTGGAAATCAGCAGCCCAAAAGGCCACCTCCCTCCTAAGGGAAAAGGACCCCACATGGTGATCCTAATCACCAACCATGCCCTGAAGTTGCAGGGTTCGCTCCGTGGGCACACCGACCTCGAGTGAGGAGGGCCTCCAACTCCAACATCCAGAGAGATAACCGGGAGCAACAGGGCACCATGACGACTCGTGTGAACATCACTTGACCTGGAGTTTCTCTCATAAAACAACAATAGTGTGTCCCGAAGGAGTAGACTACTGCTTGCAGGACTTACTGCACCCGGAGGGGAGCTAATAATCTTGGCGGGGGAAACCTATATCACACTGTCACCATAGAAAAGCCCACAGACACCGTGATGATGGTGGCCAATAAGACCGGCTGGACTCCTGTTTACTTCAAAAGGCTGTTGACTCAGTGGTCATCATGGTCCTTGATCACCACTGACCCTGGACTGTCTGGGAGTTGAGCGGGCAGGGCTCTGACACCTGGTGCTGTTTTTACGTTAATTCAGGGGCCTAATTGAAGAAAGAGCAGACTACTGGTCAGAGCATCTAGGCTGGCAGAAACGGTCAGCCTAAGGTGACCAAACAAATGTGGGCCGGGGTGAAACCGGCCCCCACAGCGTCTCTGCACATCTCTTTCCTGGACCCTTAAAGGTCATTAGAATCTATAACACTTCCAATGCTGGTGCTCAGGCGGACGAGCAGGGAGGCAGGGGTCCTGGGGCCAATCAACGTCACCTGGAGGCTGCTGGGGAGAAGTTCTGACCCTCATCCCCTGGTATGAGGGCTCCCAACTCAGCACTCAGCAGTTACAGAAGAAGGGTCTGCACCCTCAGCACTCCAAGAATGAGGAACGGGACAAAAGGCAGAGGAGGGGTTTGTCCCCAGCAAAGCCCATTAAAAATCCCTGGGAGATAAAAATAGAATCTGGGCAATAAAGTCAAGTCTGACCTTTTTTATCCTTTGTGCTTTGTCTAATTTCACGTGCTCCTAGGGTCCCGCATGCAGAGGTTCCACACCCGGCACTTCAGACCAGATTTCCTAGTGCAGAATGGCTGGGTCGACACCTCAGCTCCTGGGGCCCAGTGCAGACTCCGAGGTATAGAGCCTGAGCTGCAGCCAACCCGGCCCTCGAGAGCTCCGCTCCCTCCCTCCCACTGACTCTGACAGGATCTCTACACAGCAGCCCAGCCCACAGCCCACGGGGTAGTGCATGCTCTCACCTCTCCATTCTCTGATCAAAATATAAAGTTTCCTTTGCTTGTGAACCAAACTCAGTCTCGATCTGTTGGCCCCAATGACGCTGGGCAGGGGGACACTTGTTGGGGTCCACTCTGGAGGATCAGTAACAGAAATTGAGACTATTGTAACTTCAATGAACAGATGTGTGAGCCAAACTGTAGTTAACATAGAACAGTTTATAAGGCTCGGGTAAAATAAGATGTTTCTAACACTTCCATTTGATATTTCCATCACTTTATTATAAGCAAGTTCAGTGAAAAGGTTTGTCTTATTTGTCAGGTCAATATTAGAGAAATGAAGTGATTTCTTTCCAAGGATGTACATCTAATAATCTTGGTTAAAGCTTCAATCTTGTTTTAAATGCTTTTCCATTGAAAATGATACCTCTCTTTCAGCTCCCCCATTTCTGAGAAGTATAAAATCTTATAATTTATTATTACCAAAGGGGAAAGGTGGGAGGAGGGATAAATTAACAGTTTGGAATTAACACATACACACTGCTATGTATAAAATAGATCATCAACAAGGAACTACTGTATAACACAGGGAACTACACTCAACATTTTGCAATAACCTATAAGGGGAAATAATCGGAAAAAGAATAGATATTTTTATTGACATCATCTATCAATGACAGTTAAAGTGTAACCTAAGGGAAGCTGGTGGTGAGTGCTTCTGACCCTGAAGACTTCAATCATCTAAAGTTTGGACTCTGCCTACTCCCCAAGGCCCTTCATGAACATATGTGTAGCCATAGCTTAAAAAATTCCCCAGTTTGGGTTTCGGGGAGACACTGATTTTGAAAAAGCTCTGGTGTTCTCCTTACATGAATGGGACTCTTCCTACTGCTAAAACATGTCTGTCACACCCAGAGGATGGTATACCGTCTGATCGGGAAGAGTTTGAAAAAGGCATCTCATCTCCTCATCTCCTGGTGCTCGGGTTCACCCCTCCAGGGTCTTTACTAACAGTCTCCCCACTTGGAGATGTCAGCACTGTCAACATCCTGTTGCGTACAGTTTGGAATTTGTCCAGAGGATGAAGCGGAAGGATGAGGAACAATGAGAGACAAGTCCTAGGTGTTCAGACAGGCACATGTCACTCTAATTTCCAATCAGGAAGACGAATTGACCAAAGGCTAGGGTTGCCCATGGAAACAGTATAGGGCTTGAGGAAATCCCACTGCTTTGTGGCCAGTTCCCATAAACACAAGTTGAACAATGGAACTCAGGGGCAGTAAAATTCACGAAACTGCAGAGTTGAAAATATCTATCACTGAAAAATGTCTTGAGGAAAGTCAGAGAAAAGGATTGGTAAGCAAGGGAGAATGGCAGGAAAGGGATTTGAGGAGGTAGAAAGGACTCGCCATTAAGCACAAGAAAAGGGGCTGAACATTGCCAACATTGCAGTTGGCCAAAAAGGCTGTATGCGTTTTTTTCTGTATATATTCAAGAAAAGGGCATACACTTTTTTAGCCAACCAAACAGGTGGGCACTGGAAATCAATACTACAAAAGATATCACTTCACATCAGTCAGAAGAGCCATCCTCATAAAGTGTAAACACCAGAAATGCAGGACAGGGCAAGGAGAAGAGGGAGCCCTGTGAGGCTTATAGTGGAAATGTATATTGCCAATGGCCATTCTGGAGAAGTGTATTGTGTTTACTAAAGCATCTAAAAAATGAGCTACAGAGCATAGGGCACTTGCACTCATGGGCGTATATCTTGGGAAAAACAAAAATCGAGAGGACACAGGCACCCCAATGTTTACTGCCTCTCTGTTTAAAAGATCCTCGACTAAGATATAACTTAAATGTCTCTGGAGGGAAAAAATGGATAGAGATGTGGTACTTATGTAGAGTGGAATATTACTCAGCCTGGAAATCAATGAAATATGGCCAGTTGTAACAACTCCGGAGGAGTTACGTATGATCATTCTAAGTGACATAATTCAAAAAGAAAAAGACACATATCATAAGATATCACTTAAAGGTGGAATCCAAAATGGCTACACATGAAATAAATTACAAAACAAAAACATAGTCAAATATGTAGAAAACACGCGTAAGGCTGCTAAACGGGAAAGGTGGGGAGGGGTGAGGCATCATCCAGGAGGTTGAAATTAGCAAAGATACCATTCCAAATACCAAACTGATAATCAACAAGGCCTACACAGTAGCTAAAAGAACTGCACTCAGCACACTCAAGTCACCGGAAAAGAATATATATGACTGGTAAGAATCTGAAAAAGAATTTATTGATGTCTCTCTGTATGTGAATCAAGTGGATGTACAGCAGCAAGAAACAGAGCTTTGAAAATCAGCTGCAACCAATATAGTAATAAATTGAAAAAAATAAACGACAGAGAGACAGAGAAAACCTCTTACAACTTTTCCTCAGAGACGGTGATGCAACATGGATTGAACACATCTAGACCCACAGCAGGATGAGACATAAGGCTGGAAACTGTTCGTGCTAAGAGAAATGTGAGGTTGGGTGAGGAAATGCACACCCTTTAAAGTAATACTACCTGGTACCCATTCAATGGGTCCCAAATCTGCAGGTTCAAGGAATCTTCCTACAGCTAAAACATGCATGGAAAACCCAGAGGACTGTACACCATGTGATCGGCAGATGTGTCTAAAATGCACCTCATTTATCCTCTCCTGGTGCTCCTGTTCATCATTCCAGCCACGTTACTTAGAATCTCCCCACTTAGAGAATCAGCACATTTAAACTTCTGTTTCACACATTTTGCAAATTGTGAGGAGGATGAACGGGAAGAGGGGGAACCAATGAGAGAATAGTTGTAGGGGTTTGGACGGGCACATGTCACTCTAATTTCCCATTAAGAATAAGAATTAAAAAAGGCTCAGCCCGCCTCGTCGGAGCCAAAATAGGACCTGAAGCAATCCTGCGGCTTTGAGGCCAGCTCACAAAAGAACAACTTAAAAAATGGAGCTCAGGGTCACTGCAATTCACAAACCTGCAGAGTTATAAATGAAAACTAACATCCAAAAATATGTTGACGTAAGGCAAAGAAGAGGATCTGAATGCAAGACAGAATTGCAAGAAATAGATTTCAAGAGATAGATTGGACTCGTCTTTAAAGCACATGAAAAGCGGCAGAATTTCGACAATGATGCAGTTGGCCCAAAAGGGAGTATGTGTTTTTTCCTGAATATATCCAGGAAAAAACGCATACGCACTTTATGGGCAACCAAGCAAGCAAGCAATGCAAATGTGCACAACAAAGAAGTCTCATTTCCCACCGGTCAAAAGGGCCATCCAAAAAAATTGTAAAAACCAGAAATGCAGGACAGGCCATGGAGAACAGGGAGCCTTTATACGCTGATGGACAGTCTGTGAACTGCCAAGAGCCACTCTGGAGAAGTGTATGGTGGTTCCTAAATCATCTAAAAAACAGAGCTACAGAGCATAGGGCACTTCCAATCACGGAAGTATATCTAGGGAAGTCTAAAAATCAACAAGACACAAGCACACCACAGTTTAGGGCTACTCTGTTTACAAGAACCTCAACTTCAGTACACCTTAAATATCCCAGGAAAGAGAACAATGGATAAAGAAAATGTGGTACTTATGTACAATGGAATATCTCTTCACCATGAAATCAATGTAATAAGGCTAGTAGAAGGATAAAGAGTGGATTTAGGTCCGATAATACTACTTGAAATAAGTCAAACAGAAAAAGAAACATATCATAAGATATCACTTATAGAGGGAGGATAAATATGGCTGCACAAAAAATGAATTACAAAACAGAACAGTGTCTCACATTTAGAAAACACACTTATGTCAGCTTAAGGGGAAAAGAGAGGTGGGATGATGCATAAAACCAGAGTTTGAAATTAGCACAGATACCATTCAATAAACCAAATAGGTATTAGACAAGATCTACACCTTGCTCAATGAACTGGCCTCAACACACCCTATACACCGCAGAGAAATATATCTGAGTAATAAGAATCTTAAAACCCATGTATTGATATATCTCCATAAGGGAATCAAGTGTGTGCAGAGCGGCCAAACACAGCAGTGAAAATGAGCTAAACCCCATTATAGAAATAAATTTTAAAACCAAAACGCAGAAACAATGAAAGAGAGAAAAATTCTTACAAAATTCGCTCAGGGGCTGTGATGCAACCTGGAATGACCACATATAAACCCACAGCTGGATAAGACATAAGGCTGGACACTTGGGGCTGAGAGGATTGGTGAGCTTTGGTGAGCAACTGCCGAAAGTTTAATGCAATACTTCATGCTACTCATTCCAAGGGTCCCAACACTCCAGGTTGAAGGGAATCTTCCTACAGCTAAACCATGCATGGGAAATCCAGCAGATGGTATACCATATGATGGGGAAAGGTTTCTAAAACGCACCTCATTTTCCTCTCTTGGGGCTCCGGATCAACATTCCAGCCACTTTACTAACAACATCCCCACATGGAGAGTCAATGCCTTTAAGTTCCGGTATCGCAGAGTCTGCAGTTAGTGCGGAGGATGAATGGGAATAGGGGTAACCAGTGAGAAAATAGCTGTAGCGGTTTCAATGGGCACATGTCACTCTAATTTCACATCAGGAAGAAGAATTAACCAAAGGCAGAGCAAGGCGCCCCAGAAGAAGAATAGGGCCTGAAGAAATCCTGTGGATATGAGGCAAGATCACAAAAATAAGAGCTGAAAAATGGAGCTAAGGGCCACTGCAATTCAAAAACCTGCAGAGTTATACAGGTCAACTATTTTCCAAAATATATATTGAGGTAAGGCTATGAAGAGGCACTGACAGCAAGGCAGAATTGCAGGAAACCGATTTCAAGAGGTAGAATAGAATTGCATTGAAAACATATGAAAAGACTCAGAATGTTGACAATGATGCACATGGCCAAAAAGGGCGTATGCGTTTTTTCCTGAATATATTCAGGAAGAAACGCATATGCACTTTCTGGCCAACCAAGCAAGCTTGCAAAGGAAATCTGCACTACAATGAAGTCTCACTTTCCCCCGGTCAAAAGGGCCATCTGAAAAAAGTGTAAAATCCAGAAAGGCAGGACAGGCCATGGAGAACTGGGAGCCTTGTCATGCTGACGGGCAGGATGTAAACTGCCAACAGCCACTCTGGAGAAGTGTATGGTGTTTCCAGAAACATCCAAAAAACAAAGCAACAGAGCCAAGGGCACTTCCACTTATGGTCCTATAGCTTAGGGAAATTAAAATCAAAAAGACACAGCCACCCCAAAGTTTGGGACGGCTCTGTTTACAAGAACCTCATTTACGGTACAAATTCAATATCACAGAAAGCGAAAAATGGAAAAAGAAGTTGTGGTACTTACGTACAATGCAATATCACTCAGCAATGAAATCTATGTCATCAGGCCCGTAGCAGCATAATGAGTGGATTCAGGTACGATGATTCTAAGTAAAATAAGTCACACAGAAAAAGAAACATGATAAGATATCACTACTACACGGAATGTAAACGTGGCTACACAGGAACTGAATTACAAAACAGAACAGGGTCTCAAGTTTAGAAAACCAACTTATGCTTGCTTAAGGGGAAAGGTGAGTTGGGGTGCTGCATAAAACCAGAGTTTGAAATTAGCACAGATACCGTTCCATAAGCCAAATATGTAATAGACAAGACCTACCCCTTGCTCAACGAAATGGACTCAACAATGAGGTATCACCTCACACCTGTTAGAATGGGCATCATCTGAAAATCTACAAACAACAAATGCTGGAATGGGTGTGGAGAAAAGGAAGCCTCTTCCAGTACTGTTGGGAATATAAATTGATACAGTCACTATGGAGAACAATATGGAGTTTCTTAAGAAACTAATAATAGAATTACCATATGATACAGCAATCCCAGTACTGGACATATACCCAGACAAAACCATAAATCAAAAAGAGACATTCACCGCAATGTTCATTGCATCACTATTTACAATATCGAGGTAATGGAAGCAACCTAAATGGCCACAGACAGACGAATGCATAAAGATGTGGTACATATATAAAATGGAATATTACTAAGCCATGAAAGGAATGAAATTGGGTCATTTGTAGAGACGTAGATGGATCTAGAGACTGTCATACAGAGTGAAGTAAGTCAGAAAGAGAAAAACAAATCTTGTATATTCATGCATATATGTGGAACCTAGAAAAACTGTACAGATTAACCGTTTTGCAAGGCATAAATAGAGCAACAGATGTAGACAACAATCGTATGGACAACAAGGGGGGAAAGCTCTTGGGGGGGTGGTGGTGGGAGGAGTTGAGAGATTGGGATTGGCATGTAAACATTTATATGTATAAAATAGATAACCAATAAGAACCTGCTGTATAAAAATATAAAATAAAATTAAAAATTAAAAAGAAATAAAATTTAAAAAACAAAACAGAAAAAACAATTATTCCCTTCACATACATGTATTTATATGAATAAATTATTTCCATGCTTATATCTGTAAATACAAAAAAGAGGAATAAAATCTACCTTGAACCAAAAACGAAAAAGAGAAAAAAAAAAACAGAACCCACCAGTTACTCAGAGGAAAACCGTATCAGGGCCCTTGCTCCAGTTGTAAACAATTCTGAAGTTGGTCAGTGGTGGGGAATCGTCTCCCATTCAGCCAGCAGCCCCCACACCACAAGCGTCCTCATTGCAAAGCTGGGGCACCGTGCCGAGGCATCTGTGAGTGAACGTGAGCTGAGCCCCAGGCCAGTTGCAGCTGAACTGTTCCCACCCTTCCCATGTAAAACACCTGAATATATACAAGGACTTGAAAGCCTAGAGGAAGGGCCATGGAGCCACATGAGTGACAGCATACCAGCTGACTTGGTGCCTGTAGGCCAGCCAGGATGGCCCTGGCCCTGGGTGCTCTTCTGGAAGATTTCCATTTCCCTGCCTGAGATACCCGTCCTGTCCCTGCCCCCACTGCTTTTTTCCTTCCTCACCTCTGCCCAGGGAGAAATTCCAGCAGCAGGTATGGGTGACACATCCTCTTCTTTAGCAGGTGGCAGCCTGGCAACTGCTGCAGAAAGTCCAGCAGAGCCCCACTCACACTGGGCCACCCACAAAGCCGTGGCCTCTCACTCCCTCCCACCAGCCCAGCCCCGAGACTGCTGACAGGGCAGAGAAAATGGCGTCAGGCACAGCTGCAGGGGCTCTTGCTGCCTGGAGTGGTATTTATATTGATCTCAACCCAGGCACACCTGGGGAGGGCTGGCCGGCACCGTAAGGCTGCCCAGGTCAGCCAATCATCACCCCTCAGGGGCTCACAGTTGCAGAAAATGGAACTTGCTGAACCGGCCAGGTCCAAGGAACAGGTGTGGGCTCCTGAGAGTCAGGATAGACAAGGGGCTGCAGCTTTGGCTTGTTTTCTAATCATTTTATCTGGCCCATGAGTGAGAGACAACTTCAAGAAAAGCCTCTCCTAATGAGAGGAACCCAGGAGTCAGGGAGAGGAGGGGTGGGTGGTGGTTGGAGACAGAGGCCTGGTGCCCCGGGTGCAGTGGAAGTCTCTGGAAGACCAGGTGGAGGGAGGCCACACAGAGTGATGCCCAGGGTCACAGACCTGTCGGAGCTGCTGTTTGTTAGTTCAAGTCCTGCTCTGAGGTGCTCTGTGTCAGCTCTGAGCGACAGGTGAGATGGGGGTGCTCTGCAATGAGGGCTATGTGCACGGTTCCTGTGTGCCCAGCCCTGCCACGGTACCTGCAAGGGTAGCTCTGTATCCTGGGAGAGGCCTGACCACGAGAGCCCCGTGGGCTGGGTTGGGGGTGGGGTACCTGCCCAGGAGAGCTCCATATCCTGGGATTGGCCTGACCACGAGAGCCCCATGGGCTGCTGGGGACCTGGTAAAGGATGTCAGGACAGTCAGTGAAGCCACCGAGGATATACCTCCAGTTGCTCCTAATTCCTACACCCTGCTGGTCATTCTACCAACCACCAGGACATGGTATTCTGTATTAGTCTTCAATGATGCCTTCTTTTGTATTCCATTAGTCCCAGAGTCACAAGAAATTTTGGCTTGTGAGTGGCAGGACTCAACATACAACTAAAACAATACTTCCGGGCCGTCTTGCCCCAAGGGTTCAAAAATTCCCACATCATCTTTGGGGAAAGCTTAGCTAAAGACCGAAAAGTTCTACCTCTGGAAAAGGAAACCCTCCTTCAATATGCAGACGACATTCTGATCGCCAGCCCTACTAAGGAGGCCTCTGAACTACCAAGCCAATAAAGGATAGAAGTTGTCCAAGAAAAAGCTCAAATATCACAGACTGCGGTGACCTGCCTGGGCTTCATTCTCACACAAGGTCAGAGAAGCCCATCCCAGGAAAGGGAAGAAACCATTTGCAGCCTTACCCCTTTCTAAAACTAGAAGACAGCTTAGGGGTTCCTGGGGAGACCAGGGTTTGCTGCTTCTGGATCCCTAACTACAGTCTACTAGCTGGGCCTCTATATGAAACACTGAAAGGAAAAGATGATGATCCTTTTGAACAGAATCCAGAAGTGGTCTTTCAAGAATGGAAAGAGCAGTCAATTCAGACCCTTGCCCTGGAACTCCCTAATTGAGCTAAACCCTTTGACCTTTCCATTCCCGGTGAAAGGTGAATCGCCATTGGGGAATTAGTGCAAAAACTGGGACCACTTGAAATGGAACAACGCAAGAATGCCATCCAGGTAGGATAAACTACAGTCACCAAGGGGCTTGGCCCACTGCCACATCTGGCCAAGATACTGGCGGTATCTAAAAACCTGGAAATCAGCAGCCCAAAAGGCCACCTCCCTCCTAAGGGAAAAGGACCCCACGTGGTGATCCTAATCACCAACCATGCCCTGAAGTTGCAGGGTTCGCTCCGTGGGCACACCGACCTCGAGTGAGGAGGCCCTCCAACTCCAACATCCAGAGAGATAACCGGGGGCAACAGGGCACCATGACGACTCGTGTGAACATCACTTGACCTGGAGTTTCTCTCATAAAACAACAATAGTGTGTCCCGAAGGAGTAGACTACTGCTTGCAGGACTTACTGCACCCGGAGGGGAGCTAATAATCTTGGCGGGGGAAACCTATATCACACTGTCACCATAGAAAAGCCTACAGACACCGTGATGATGGTGGCCAATAAGACCGGCTGGACTCCTGTTTACTTCAAAAGGCTGTTGACTCAGTGGTCATCATGGTCCTTGATCACCACTGACCCTGGACTGTCTGGGAGTTGAGCGGGCAGGGCTCTGACACCTGGTGCTGTTTTTACGTTAATTCAGGGGCCTAATTGAAGAAAGAGCAGACTACTGGTCAGAGCATCTAGGCTGGCAGAAACGGTCAGCCTAAGGTGACCAAACAAATGTGGGCCGGGGTGAAACCGGCCCCCACAGCGTCTCTGCACATCTCTTTCCTGGACCCTTAAAGGTCATTAGAATCTATAACACTTCCAATGCTGGTGCTCAGGCGGACGAGCAGGGAGGCAGGGGTCCTGGGGCCAATCAACGTCACCTGGAGGCTGCTGGGGAGAAGTTCTGACCCTCATCCCCTGGTATGAGGGCTCCCAACTCAGCACTCAGCAGTTACAGAAGAAGGGTCTGCACCCTCAGCACTCCAAGAATGAGGAACGGGACAAAAGGCAGAGGAGGGGTTTGTCCCCAGCAAAGCCCATTAAAAATCCCTGGGAGATAAAAATAGAATCTGGGCAATAAAGTCAAGTCTGACCTTTTTTATCCTTTGTGCTTTGTCTAATTTCACGTGCTCCTAGGGTCCCGCATGCAGAGGTTCCACACCCGGCACTTCAGACCAGATTTCCTAGTGCAGAATGGCTGGGTCGACACCTCAGCTCCTGGGGCCCAGTGCAGACTCCGAGGTATAGAGCCTGAGCTGCAGCCAACCCGGCCCTCGAGAGCTCCGCCCCCTCCCTCCCACTGACTCTGACAGGATCTCTACACAGCAGCCCAGCCCACAGCCCACGGGGTAGTGCATGCTCTCACCTCTCCATTCTCTGATCAAAATATAAAGTTTCCTTTGCTTGTGAACCAAACTCAGTCTCGATCTGTTGGCCCCAATGACGCTGGGCAGGGGGACACTTGTTGGGGTCCACTCTGGAGGATCAGTAACAGAAATTGAGACTATTGTAACTTCAATGAACAGATGTGTGAGCCAAACTGTAGTTAACATAGAACAGTTTATAAGGCTCGGGTAAAATAAGATGTTTCTAACACTTCCATTTGATATTTCCATCACTTTATTATAAGCAAGTTCAGTGAAAAGGTTTGTCTTATTTGTCAGGTCAATATTAGAGAAATGAAGTGATTTCTTTCCAAGGATGTACATCTAATAATCTTGGTTAAAGCTTCAATCTTGTTTTAAATGCTTTTCCATTGAAAATGATACCTCTCTTTCAGCTCCCCCATTTCTGAGAAGTATAAAATCTTATAATTTATTATTACCAAAGGGGAAAGGTGGGAGGAGGGATAAATTAACAGTTTGGAATTAACACATACACACTGCTATGTATAAAATAGATCATCAACAAGGAACTACTGTATAACACAGGGAACTACACTCAACATTTTGCAATAACCTATAAGGGGAAATAATCGGAAAAAGAATAGATATTTTTATTGACATCATCTATCAATGACAGTTAAAGTGTAACCTAAGGGAAGCTGGTGGTGAGTGCTTCTGACCCTGAAGACTTCAATCATCTAAAGTTTGGACTCTGCCTACTCCCCAAGGCCCTTCATGAACATATGTGTAGCCATAGCTTAAAAAATTCCCCAGTTTGGGTTTCGGGGAGACACTGATTTTGAAAAAGCTCTGGTGTTCTCCTTACATGAATGGGACTCTTCCTACTGCTAAAACATGTCTGTCACACCCAGAGGATGGTATACCGTCTGATCGGGAAGAGTTTGAAAAAGGCATCTCATCTCCTCATCTCCTGGTGCTCGGGTTCACCCCTCCAGGGTCTTTACTAACAGTCTCCCCACTTGGAGATGTCAGCACTGTCAACATCCTGTTGCGTACAGTTTGGAATTTGTCCAGAGGATGAAGCGGAAGGATGAGGAACAATGAGAGACAAGTCCTAGGTGTTCAGACAGGCACATGTCACTCTAATTTCCAATCAGGAAGACGAATTGACCAAAGGCTAGGGTTGCCCATGGAAACAGTATAGGGCTTGAGGAAATCCCACTGCTTTGTGGCCAGTTCCCATAAACACAAGTTGAACAATGGAACTCAGGGGCAGTAAAATTCACGAAACTGCAGAGTTGAAAATATCTATCACTGAAAAATGTCTTGAGGAAAGTCAGAGAAAAGGATTGGTAAGCAAGGGAGAATGGCAGGAAAGGGATTTGAGGAGGTAGAAAGGACTCGCCATTAAGCACAAGAAAAGGGGCTGAACATTGCCAACATTGCAGTTGGCCAAAAAGGCTGTATGCGTTTTTTTCTGTATATATTCAAGAAAAGGGCATACACTTTTTTAGCCAACCAAACAGGTGGGCACTGGAAATCAATACTACAAAAGATATCACTTCACATCAGTCAGAAGAGCCATCCTCATAAAGTGTAAACACCAGAAATGCAGGACAGGGCAAGGAGAAGAGGGAGCCCTGTGAGGCTTATAGTGGAAATGTATATTGCCAATGGCCATTCTGGAGAAGTGTATTGTGTTTACTAAAGCATCTAAAAAATGAGCTACAGAGCATAGGGCACTTGCACTCATGGGCGTATATCTTGGGAAAAACAAAAATCGAGAGGACACAGGCACCCCAATGTTTACTGCCTCTCTGTTTAAAAGATCCTCGACTAAGATATAACTTAAATGTCTCTGGAGGGAAAAAATGGATAGAGATGTGGTACTTATGTAGAGTGGAATATTACTCAGCCTGGAAATCAATGAAATATGGCCAGTTGTAACAACTCCGGAGGAGTTACGTATGATCATTCTAAGTGACATAATTCAAAAAGAAAAAGACACATATCATAAGATATCACTTAAAGGTGGAATCCAAAATGGCTACACATGAAATAAATTACAAAACAAAAACATAGTCAAATATGTAGAAAACACACGTAAGGCTGCTAAACGGGAAAGGTGGGGAGGGGTGAGGCATCATCCAGGAGGTTGAAATTAGCAAAGATACCATTCCAAATACCAAACTGATAATCAACAAGGCCTACACAGTAGCTAAAAGAACTGCACTCAGCACACTCAAGTCACCGGAAAAGAATATATATGACTGGTAAGAATCTGAAAAAGAATTTATTGATGTCTCTCTGTATGTGAATCAAGTGGATGTACAGCAGCAAGAAACAGAGCTTTGAAAATCAGCTGCAACCAATATAGTAATAAATTGAAAAAAATAAACGACAGAGAGACAGAGAAAACCTCTTACAACTTTTCCTCAGAGACGGTGATGCAACATGGATTGAACACATCTAGACCCACAGCAGGATGAGACATAAGGCTGGAAACTGTTCGTGCTAAGAGAAATGTGAGGTTGGGTGAGGAAATGCACACCCTTTAAAGTAATACTACCTGGTACCCATTCAATGGGTCCCAAATCTGCAGGTTCAAGGAATCTTCCTACAGCTAAAACATGCATGGAAAACCCAGAGGACTGTACACCATGTGATCGGGAGATGTGTCTAAAATGCACCTCATTTATCCTCTCCTGGTGCTCCTGTTCATCATTCCAGCCACGTTACTTAGAATCTCCCCACTTAGAGAATCAGCACATTTAAACTTCTGTTTCACACATTTTGCAAATTGTGAGGAGGATGAACGGGAAGAGGGGGAACCAATGAGAGAATAGTTGTAGGGGTTTGGACGGGCACATGTCACTCTAATTTCCCATTAAGAATAAGAATTAAAAAAGGCTCAGCCCGCCTCGTCGGAGCCAAAATAGGACCTGAAGCAATCCTGCGGCTTTGAGGCCAGCTCACAAAAGAACAACTTAAAAAATGGAGCTCAGGGTCACTGCAATTCACAAACCTGCAGAGTTATAAATGAAAACTAACATCCAAAAATATGTTGACGTAAGGCAAAGAAGAGGATCTGAATGCAAGACAGAATTGCAAGAAATAGATTTCAAGAGATAGATTGGACTCGTCTTTAAAGCACATGAAAAGCGGCAGAATTTCGACAATGATGCAGTTGGCCCAAAAGGGAGTATGTGTTTTTTCCTGAATATATCCAGGAAAAAACGCATACGCACTTTATGGGCAACCAAGCAAGCAAGCAATGCAAATGTGCACAACAAAGAAGTCTCATTTCCCACTGGTCAAAAGGGCCATCCAAAAAAATTGTAAAAACCAGAAATGCAGGACAGGCCATGGAGAACAGGGAGCCTTTATACGCTGATGGACAGTCTGTGAACTGCCAAGAGCCACTCTGGAGAAGTGTATGGTGGTTCCTAAATCATCTAAAAAACAGAGCTACAGAGCATAGGGCACTTCCAATCACGGAAGTATATCTAGGGAAGTCTAAAAATCAACAAGACACAAGCACACCACAGTTTAGGGCTACTCTGTTTACAAGAACCTCAACTTCAGTACACCTTAAATATCCCAGGAAAGAGAACAATGGATAAAGAAAATGTGGTACTTATGTACAATGGAATATCTCTTCACCATGAAATCAATGTAATAAGGCTAGTAGAAGGATAAAGAGTGGATTTAGGTCCGATAATACTACTTGAAATAAGTCAAACAGAAAAAGAAACATATCATAAGATATCACTTATAGAGGGAGGATAAATATGGCTGCACAAAAAATGAATTACAAAACAGAACAGTGTCTCACATTTAGAAAACACACTTATGTCAGCTTAAGGGGAAAAGAGAGGTGGGGTGATGCATAAAACCAGAGTTTGAAATTAGCACAGATACCATTCAATAAACCAAATAGGTATTAGACAAGATCTACACCTTGCTCAATGAACTGGCCTCAACACACCCTATACACCGCAGAGAAATATATCTGAGTAATAAGAATCTTAAAACCCATGTATTGATATATCTCCATAAGGGAATCAAGTGTGTGCAGAGCGGCCAAACACAGCAGTGAAAATGAGCTAAACCCCATTATAGAAATAAATTTTAAAACCAAAACGCAGAAACAATGAAAGAGAGAAAAATTCTTACAAAATTCGCTCAGGGGCTGTGATGCAACCTGGAATGACCACATATAAACCCACAGCTGGATAAGACATAAGGCTGGACACTTGGGGCTGAGAGGATTGGTGAGCTTTGGTGAGCAACTGCCGAAAGTTTAATGCAATACTTCATGCTACTCATTCCAAGGGTCCCAACACTCCAGGTTGAAGGGAATCTTCCTACAGCTAAACCATGCATGGGAAATCCAGCAGATGGTATACCATATGATGGGGAAAGGTTTCTAAAACGCACCTCATTTTCCTCTCTTGGGGCTCCGGATCAACATTCCAGCCACTTTACTAACAACATCCCCACATGGAGAGTCAATGCCTTTAAGTTCCGGTATCGCAGAGTCTGCAGTTAGTGCGGAGGATGAATGGGAATAGGGGTAACCAGTGAGAAAATAGCTGTAGCGGTTTCAATGGGCACATGTCACTCTAATTTCACATCAGGAAGAAGAATTAACCAAAGGCAGAGCAAGGCGCCCCAGAAGAAGAATAGGGCCTGAAGAAATCCTGTGGATATGAGGCAAGATCACAAAAATAAGAGCTGAAAAATGGAGCTAAGGGCCACTGCAATTCAAAAACCTGCAGAGTTATACAGGTCAACTATTTTCCAAAATATATATTGAGGTAAGGCTATGAAGAGGCACTGACAGCAAGGCAGAATTGCAGGAAACCGATTTCAAGAGGTAGAATAGAATTGCATTGAAAACATATGAAAAGACTCAGAATGTTGACAATGATGCACATGGCCAAAAAGGGCGTATGCGTTTTTTCCTGAATATATTCAGGAAGAAACGCATATGCACTTTCTGGCCAACCAAGCAAGCTTGCAAAGGAAATCTGCACTACAATGAAGTCTCACTTTCCCCCGGTCAAAAGGGCCATCTGAAAAAAGTGTAAAATCCAGAAAGGCAGGACAGGCCATGGAGAACTGGGAGCCTTGTCATGCTGACGGGCAGGATGTAAACTGCCAACAGCCACTCTGGAGAAGTGTATGGTGTTTCCAGAAACATCCAAAAAACAAAGCAACAGAGCCAAGGGCACTTCCACTTATGGTCCTATAGCTTAGGGAAATTAAAATCAAAAAGACACAGCCACCCCAAAGTTTGGGACGGCTCTGTTTACAAGAACCTCATTTACAGTACAAATTCAATATCACAGAAAGCGAAAAATGGAAAAAGAAGTTGTGGTACTTACGTACAATGCAATATCACTCAGCAATGAAATCTATGTCATCAGGCCCGTAGCAGCATAATGAGTGGATTCAGGTACGATGATTCTAAGTGAAATAAGTCACACAGAAAAAGAAACATGATAAGATATCACTACTACACGGAATGTAAACGTGGCTACACAGGAACTGAATTACAAAACAGAACAGGGTCTCAAGTTTAGAAAACCAACTTATGCTTGCTTAAGGGGAAAGGTGAGTTGGGGTGCTGCATAAAACCAGAGTTTGAAATTAGCACAGATACCGTTCCATAAGCCAAATATGTAATAGACAAGACCTACCCCTTGCTCAACGAAATGGACTCAACAATGAGGTATCACCTCACACCTGTTAGAATGGGCATCATCTGAAAATCTACAAACAACAAATGCTGGAATGGGTGTGGAGAAAAGGAAGCCTCTTCCAGTACTGTTGGGAATATAAATTGATACAGTCACTATGGAGAACAATATGGAGTTTCTTAAGAAACTAATAATAGAATTACCATATGATACAGCAATCCCAGTACTGGACATATACCCAGACAAAACCATAAATCAAAAAGAGACATTCACCGCAATGTTCATTGCATCACTATTTACAATATCGAGGTAATGGAAGCAACCTAAATGGCCACAGACAGACGAATGCATAAAGATGTGGTACATATATAAAATGGAATATTACTAAGCCATGAAAGGAATGAAATTGGGTCATTTGTAGAGACGTAGATGGATCTAGAGACTGTCATACAGAGTGAAGTAAGTCAGAAAGAGAAAAACAAATCTTGTATATTCATGCATATATGTGGAACCTAGAAAAACTGTACAGATTAACCGTTTTGCAAGGCATAAATAGAGCAACAGATGTAGACAACAATCGTATGGACAACAAGGGGGGAAAGCTCTTGGGGGGGTGGTGGTGGGAGGAGTTGAGAGATTGGGATTGGCATATAAACATTTATATGTATAAAATAGATAACCAATAAGAACCTGCTGTATAAAAATATAAAATAAAATTAAAAATTAAAAAGAAATAAAATTTAAAAAACAAAACAGAAAAAACAATTATTCCCTTCACATACATGTATTTATATGAATAAATTATTTCCATGCTTATATCTGTAAATACAAAAAAGAGGAATAAAATCTACCTTGAACCAAAAACGAAAAAGAGAAAAAAAAAAAACAGAACCCACCAGTTACTCAGAGGAAAACCGTATCAGGGCCCTTGCTCCAGTTGTAAACAATTCTGAAGTTGGTCAGTGGTGGGGAATCGTCTCCCATTCAGCCAGCAGCCCCCACACCACAAGCGTCCTCATTGCAAAGCTGGGGCACCGTGCCGAGGCATCTGTGAGTGAACGTGAGCTGAGCCCCAGGCCAGTTGCGGCTGAACTGTTCCCACCCTTCCCATGTAAAACACCTGAATATATACAAGGACTTGAAAGCCTAGAGGAAGGGCCATGGAGCCACATGAGTGACAGCATACCAGCTGACTTGGTGCCTGTAGGCCAGCCAGGATGGCCCTGGCCCTGGGTGCTCTTCTGGAAGATTTCCATTTCCCTGCCTGAGATACCCGTCCTGTCCCTGCCCCCACTGCTTTTTTCCTTCCTCACCTCTGCCCAGGGAGAAATTCCAGCAGCAGGTATGGGTGACACATCCTCTTCTTTAGCAGGTGGCAGCCTGGCAACTGCTGCAGAAAGTCCAGCAGAGCCCCACTCACACTGGGCCACCCACAAAGCCGTGGCCTCTCACTCCCTCCCACCAGCCCAGCCCCGAGACTGCTGACAGGGCAGAGAAAATGGCGTCAGGCACAGCTGCAGGGGCTCTTGCTGCCTGGAGTGGTATTTATATTGATCTCAACCCAGGCACACCTGGGGAGGGCTGGCCGGCACCGTAAGGCTGCCCAGGTCAGCCAATCATCACCCCTCAGGGGCTCACAGTTGCAGAAAATGGAACTTGCTGAACCGGCCAGGTCCAAGGAACAGGTGTGGGCTCCTGAGAGTCAGGATAGACAAGGGGCTGCAGCTTTGGCTTGTTTTCTAATCATTTTATCTGGCCCATGAGTGAGAGACAACTTCAAGAAAAGCCTCTCCTAATGAGAGGAACCCAGGAGTCAGGGAGAGGAGGGGTGGGTGGTGGTTGGAGACAGAGGCCTGGTGCCCCGGGTGCAGTGGAAGTCTCTGGAAGACCAGGTGGAGGGAGGCCACACAGAGTGATGCCCAGGGTCACAGACCTGTCGGAGCTGCTGTTTGTTAGTTCAAGTCCTGCTCTGAGGTGCTCTGTGTCAGCTCTGAGCGACAGGTGAGATGGGGGTGCTCTGCAATGAGGGCTATGTGCACGGTTCCTGTGTGCCCAGCCCTGCCACGGTACCTGCAAGGGTAGCTCTGTATCCTGGGAGAGGCCTGACCACGAGAGCCCCGTGGGCTGGGTTGGGGGTGGGGTACCTGCCCAGGAGAGCTCCATATCCTGGGATTGGCCTGACCACGAGAGCCCCATGGGCTGCTGGGGACCTGGTAAAGGATGTCAGGACAGTCAGTGAAGCCACCGAGGATATACCTCCAGTTGCTCCTAATTCCTACACCCTGCTGGTCATTCTACCAACCACCAGGACATGGTATTCTGTATTAGTCTTCAATGATGCCTTCTTTTGTATTCCATTAGTCCCAGAGTCACAAGAAATTTTGGCTTGTGAGTGGCAGGACTCAACATACAACTAAAACAATACTTCCGGGCCGTCTTGCCCCAAGGGTTCAAAAATTCCCACATCATCTTTGGGGAAAGCTTAGCTAAAGACCGAAAAGTTCTACCTCTGGAAAAGGAAACCCTCCTTCAATATGCAGACGACATTCTGATCGCCAGCCCTACTAAGGAGGCCTCTGAACTACCAAGCCAATAAAGGATAGAAGTTGTCCAAGAAAAAGCTCAAATATCACAGACTGCGGTGACCTGCCTGGGCTTCATTCTCACACAAGGTCAGAGAAGCCCATCCCAGGAAAGGGAAGAAACCATTTGCAGCCTTACCCCTTTCTAAAACTAGAAGACAGCTTAGGGGTTCCTGGGGAGACCAGGGTTTGCTGCTTCTGGATCCCTAACTACAGTCTACTAGCTGGGCCTCTATATGAAACACTGAAAGGAAAAGATGATGATCCTTTTGAACAGAATCCAGAAGTGGTCTTTCAAGAATGGAAAGAACAGTCAATTCAGACCCTTGCCCTGGAACTCCCTAATTGAGCTAAACCCTTTGACCTTTCCATTCCCGGTGAAAGGTGAATCGCCATTGGAGAATTAGTGCAAAAACTGGGACCACTTGAAATGGAACAACGCAAGAATGCCATCCAGGTAGGATAAACTACAGTCACCAAGGGGCTTGGCCCACTGCCACATCTGGCCAAGATACTGGCGGTATCTAAAAACCTGGAAATCAGCAGCCCAAAAGGCCACCTCCCTCCTAAGGGAAAAGGACCCCACGTGGTGATCCTAATCACCAACCATGCCCTGAAGTTGCAGGGTTCGCTCCGTGGGCACACCGACCTCGAGTGAGGAGGCCCTCCAACTCCAACATCCAGAGAGATAACCGGGGGCAACAGGGCACCATGACGACTCGTGTGAACATCACTTGACCTGGAGTTTCTCTCATAAAACAACAATAGTGTGTCCCGAAGGAGTAGACTACTGCTTGCAGGACTTACTGCACCCGGAGGGGAGCTAATAATCTTGGCGGGGGAAACCTATATCACACTGTCACCATAGAAAAGCCTACAGACACCGTGATGATGGTGGCCAATAAGACCGGCTGGACTCCTGTTTACTTCAAAAGGCTGTTGACTCAGTGGTCATCATGGTCCTTGATCACCACTGACCCTGGACTGTCTGGGAGTTGAGCGGGCAGGGCTCTGACACCTGGTGCTGTTTTTACGTTAATTCAGGGGCCTAATTGAAGAAAGAGCAGACTACTGGTCAGAGCATCTAGGCTGGCAGAAACGGTCAGCCTAAGGTGACCAAACAAATGTGGGCCGGGGTGAAACCGGCCCCCACAGCGTCTCTGCACATCTCTTTCCTGGACCCTTAAAGGTCATTAGAATCTATAACACTTCCAATGCTGGTGCTCAGGCGGACGAGCAGGGAGGCAGGGGTCCTGGGGCCAATCAACGTCACCTGGAGGCTGCTGGGGAGAAGTTCTGACCCTCATCCCCTGGTATGAGGGCTCCCAACTCAGCACTCAGCAGTTACAGAAGAAGGGTCTGCACCCTCAGCACTCCAAGAATGAGGAACGGGACAAAAGGCAGAGGAGGGGTTTGTCCCCAGCAAAGCCCATTAAAAATCCCTGGGAGATAAAAATAGAATCTGGGCAATAAAGTCAAGTCTGACCTTTTTTATCCTTTGTGCTTTGTCTAATTTCACGTGCTCCTAGGGTCCCGCATGCAGAGGTTCCACACCCGGCACTTCAGACCAGATTTCCTAGTGCAGAATGGCTGGGTCGACACCTCAGCTCCTGGGGCCCAGTGCAGACTCCGAGATATAGAGCCTGAGCTGCAGCCAACCCGGCCCTCGAGAGCTCCGCCCCCTCCCTCCCACTGACTCTGACAGGATCTCTACACAGCAGCCCAGCCCACAGCCCACGGGGTAGTGCATGCTCTCACCTCTCCATTCTCTGATCAAAATATAAAGTTTCCTTTGCTTGTGAACCAAACTCAGTCTCGATCTGTTGGCCCCAATGACGCTGGGCAGGGGGACACTTGTTGGGGTCCACTCTGGAGGATCAGTAACAGAAATTGAGACTATTGTAACTTCAATGAACAGATGTGTGAGCCAAACTGTAGTTAACATAGAACAGTTTATAAGGCTCGGGTAAAATAAGATGTTTCTAACACTTCCATTTGATATTTCCATCACTTTATTATAAGCAAGTTCAGTGAAAAGGTTTGTCTTATTTGTCAGGTCAATATTAGAGAAATGAAGTGATTTCTTTCCAAGGATGTACATCTAATAATCTTGGTTAAAGCTTCAATCTTGTTTTAAATGCTTTTCCATTGAAAATGATACCTCTCTTTCAGCTCCCCCATTTCTGAGAAGTATAAAATCTTATAATTTATTATTACCAAAGGGGAAAGGTGGGAGGAGGGATAAATTAACAGTTTGGAATTAACACATACACACTGCTATGTATAAAATAGATCATCAACAAGGAACTACTGTATAACACAGGGAACTACACTCAACATTTTGCAATAACCTATAAGGGGAAATAATCGGAAAAAGAATAGATATTTTTATTGACATCATCTATCAATGACAGTTAAAGTGTAACCTAAGGGAAGCTGGTGGTGAGTGCTTCTGACCCTGAAGACTTCAATCATCTAAAGTTTGGACTCTGCCTACTCCCCAAGGCCCTTCATGAACATATGTGTAGCCATAGCTTAAAAAATTCCCCAGTTTGGGTTTCGGGGAGACACTGATTTTGAAAAAGCTCTGGTGTTCTCCTTACATGAATGGGACTCTTCCTACTGCTAAAACATGTCTGTCACACCCAGAGGATGGTATACCGTCTGATCGGGAAGAGTTTGAAAAAGGCATCTCATCTCCTCATCTCCTGGTGCTCGGGTTCACCCCTCCAGGGTCTTTACTAACAGTCTCCCCACTTGGAGATGTCAGCACTGTCAACATCCTGTTGCGTACAGTTTGGAATTTGTCCAGAGGATGAAGCGGAAGGATGAGGAACAATGAGAGACAAGTCCTAGGTGTTCAGACAGGCACATGTCACTCTAATTTCCAATCAGGAAGACGAATTGACCAAAGGCTAGGGTTGCCCATGGAAACAGTATAGGGCTTGAGGAAATCCCACTGCTTTGTGGCCAGTTCCCATAAACACAAGTTGAACAATGGAACTCAGGGGCAGTAAAATTCACGAAACTGCAGAGTTGAAAATATCTATCACTGAAAAATGTCTTGAGGAAAGTCAGAGAAAAGGATTGGTAAGCAAGGGAGAATGGCAGGAAAGGGATTTGAGGAGGTAGAAAGGACTCGCCATTAAGCACAAGAAAAGGGGCTGAACATTGCCAACATTGCAGTTGGCCAAAAAGGCTGTATGCGTTTTTTTCTGTATATATTCAAGAAAAGGGCATACACTTTTTTAGCCAACCAAACAGGTGGGCACTGGAAATCAATACTACAAAAGATATCACTTCACATCAGTCAGAAGAGCCATCCTCATAAAGTGTAAACACCAGAAATGCAGGACAGGGCAAGGAGAAGAGGGAGCCCTGTGAGGCTTATAGTGGAAATGTATATTGCCAATGGCCATTCTGGAGAAGTGTATTGTGTTTACTAAAGCATCTAAAAAATGAGCTACAGAGCATAGGGCACTTGCACTCATGGGCGTATATCTTGGGAAAAACAAAAATCGAGAGGACACAGGCACCCCAATGTTTACTGCCTCTCTGTTTAAAAGATCCTCGACTAAGATATAACTTAAATGTCTCTGGAGGGAAAAAATGGATAGAGATGTGGTACTTATGTAGAGTGGAATATTACTCAGCCTGGAAATCAATGAAATATGGCCAGTTGTAACAACTCCGGAGGAGTTACGTATGATCATTCTAAGTGACATAATTCAAAAAGAAAAAGACACATATCATAAGATATCACTTAAAGGTGGAATCCAAAATGGCTACACATGAAATAAATTACAAAACAAAAACATAGTCAAATATGTAGAAAACACACGTAAGGCTGCTAAACGGGAAAGGTGGGGAGGGGTGAGGCATCATCCAGGAGGTTGAAATTAGCAAAGATACCATTCCAAATACCAAACTGATAATCAACAAGGCCTACACAGTAGCTAAAAGAACTGCACTCAGCACACTCAAGTCACCGGAAAAGAATATATATGACTGGTAAGAATCTGAAAAAGAATTTATTGATGTCTCTCTGTATGTGAATCAAGTGGATGTACAGCAGCAAGAAACAGAGCTTTGAAAATCAGCTGCAACCAATATAGTAATAAATTGAAAAAAATAAACGACAGAGAGACAGAGAAAACCTCTTACAACTTTTCCTCAGAGACGGTGATGCAACATGGATTGAACACATCTAGACCCACAGCAGGATGAGACATAAGGCTGGAAACTGTTCGTGCTAAGAGAAATGTGAGGTTGGGTGAGGAAATGCACACCCTTTAAAGTAATACTACCTGGTACCCATTCAATGGGTCCCAAATCTGCAGGTTCAAGGAATCTTCCTACAGCTAAAACATGCATGGAAAACCCAGAGGACTGTACACCATGTGATCGGGAGATGTGTCTAAAATGCACCTCATTTATCCTCTCCTGGTGCTCCTGTTCATCATTCCAGCCACGTTACTTAGAATCTCCCCACTTAGAGAATCAGCACATTTAAACTTCTGTTTCACACATTTTGCAAATTGTGAGGAGGATGAACGGGAAGAGGGGGAACCAATGAGAGAATAGTTGTAGGGGTTTGGACGGGCACATGTCACTCTAATTTCCCATTAAGAATAAGAATTAAAAAAGGCTCAGCCCGCCTCGTCGGAGCCAAAATAGGACCTGAAGCAATCCTGCGGCTTTGAGGCCAGCTCACAAAAGAACAACTTAAAAAATGGAGCTCAGGGTCACTGCAATTCACAAACCTGCAGAGTTATAAATGAAAACTAACATCCAAAAATATGTTGACGTAAGGCAAAGAAGAGGATCTGAATGCAAGACAGAATTGCAAGAAATAGATTTCAAGAGATAGATTGGACTCGTCTTTAAAGCACATGAAAAGCGGCAGAATTTCGACAATGATGCAGTTGGCCCAAAAGGGAGTATGTGTTTTTTCCTGAATATATCCAGGAAAAAACGCATACGCACTTTATGGGCAACCAAGCAAGCAAGCAATGCAAATGTGCACAACAAAGAAGTCTCATTTCCCACTGGTCAAAAGGGCCATCCAAAAAAATTGTAAAAACCAGAAATGCAGGACAGGCCATGGAGAACAGGGAGCCTTTATACGCTGATGGACAGTCTGTGAACTGCCAAGAGCCACTCTGGAGAAGTGTATGGTGGTTCCTAAATCATCTAAAAAACAGAGCTACAGAGCATAGGGCACTTCCAATCACGGAAGTATATCTAGGGAAGTCTAAAAATCAACAAGACACAAGCACACCACAGTTTAGGGCTACTCTGTTTACAAGAACCTCAACTTCAGTACACCTTAAATATCCCAGGAAAGAGAACAATGGATAAAGAAAATGTGGTACTTATGTACAATGGAATATCTCTTCACCATGAAATCAATGTAATAAGGCTAGTAGAAGGATAAAGAGTGGATTTAGGTCCGATAATACTACTTGAAATAAGTCAAACAGAAAAAGAAACATATCATAAGATATCACTTATAGAGGGAGGATAAATATGGCTGCACAAAAAATGAATTACAAAACAGAACAGTGTCTCACATTTAGAAAACACACTTATGTCAGCTTAAGGGGAAAAGAGAGGTGGGATGATGCATAAAACCAGAGTTTGAAATTAGCACAGATACCATTCAATAAACCAAATAGGTATTAGACAAGATCTACACCTTGCTCAATGAACTGGCCTCAACACACCCTATACACCGCAGAGAAATATATCTGAGTAATAAGAATCTTAAAACCCATGTATTGATATATCTCCATAAGGGAATCAAGTGTGTGCAGAGCGGCCAAACACAGCAGTGAAAATGAGCTAAACCCCATTATAGAAATAAATTTTAAAACCAAAACGCAGAAACAATGAAAGAGAGAAAAATTCTTACAAAATTCGCTCAGGGGCTGTGATGCAACCTGGAATGACCACATATAAACCCACAGCTGGATAAGACATAAGGCTGGACACTTGGGGCTGAGAGGATTGGTGAGCTTTGGTGAGCAACTGCCGAAAGTTTAATGCAATACTTCATGCTACTCATTCCAAGGGTCCCAACACTCCAGGTTGAAGGGAATCTTCCTACAGCTAAACCATGCATGGGAAATCCAGCAGATGGTATACCATATGATGGGGAAAGGTTTCTAAAACGCACCTCATTTTCCTCTCTTGGGGCTCCGGATCAACATTCCAGCCACTTTACTAACAACATCCCCACATGGAGAGTCAATGCCTTTAAGTTCCGGTATCGCAGAGTCTGCAGTTAGTGCGGAGGATGAATGGGAATAGGGGTAACCAGTGAGAAAATAGCTGTAGCGGTTTCAATGGGCACATGTCACTCTAATTTCACATCAGGAAGAAGAATTAACCAAAGGCAGAGCAAGGCGCCCCAGAAGAAGAATAGGGCCTGAAGAAATCCTGTGGATATGAGGCAAGATCACAAAAATAAGAGCTGAAAAATGGAGCTAAGGGCCACTGCAATTCAAAAACCTGCAGAGTTATACAGGTCAACTATTTTCCAAAATATATATTGAGGTAAGGCTATGAAGAGGCACTGACAGCAAGGCAGAATTGCAGGAAACCGATTTCAAGAGGTAGAATAGAATTGCATTGAAAACATATGAAAAGACTCAGAATGTTGACAATGATGCACATGGCCAAAAAGGGCGTATGCGTTTTTTCCTGAATATATTCAGGAAGAAACGCATATGCACTTTCTGGCCAACCAAGCAAGCTTGCAAAGGAAATCTGCACTACAATGAAGTCTCACTTTCCCCCGGTCAAAAGGGCCATCTGAAAAAAGTGTAAAATCCAGAAAGGCAGGACAGGCCATGGAGAACTGGGAGCCTTGTCATGCTGACGGGCAGGATGTAAACTGCCAACAGCCACTCTGGAGAAGTGTATGGTGTTTCCAGAAACATCCAAAAAACAAAGCAACAGAGCCAAGGGCACTTCCACTTATGGTCCTATAGCTTAGGGAAATTAAAATCAAAAAGACACAGCCACCCCAAAGTTTGGGACGGCTCTGTTTACAAGAACCTCATTTACGGTACAAATTCAATATCACAGAAAGCGAAAAATGGAAAAAGAAGTTGTGGTACTTACGTACAATGCAATATCACTCAGCAATGAAATCTATGTCATCAGGCCCGTAGCAGCATAATGAGTGGATTCAGGTACGATGATTCTAAGTAAAATAAGTCACACAGAAAAAGAAACATGATAAGATATCACTACTACACGGAATGTAAACGTGGCTACACAGGAACTGAATTACAAAACAGAACAGGGTCTCAAGTTTAGAAAACCAACTTATGCTTGCTTAAGGGGAAAGGTGAGTTGGGGTGCTGCATAAAACCAGAGTTTGAAATTAGCACAGATACCGTTCCATAAGCCAAATATGTAATAGACAAGACCTACCCCTTGCTCAACGAAATGGACTCAACAATGAGGTATCACCTCACACCTGTTAGAATGGGCATCATCTGAAAATCTACAAACAACAAATGCTGGAATGGGTGTGGAGAAAAGGAAGCCTCTTCCAGTACTGTTGGGAATATAAATTGATACAGTCACTATGGAGAACAATATGGAGTTTCTTAAGAAACTAATAATAGAATTACCATATGATACAGCAATCCCAGTACTGGACATATACCCAGACAAAACCATAAATCAAAAAGAGACATTCACCGCAATGTTCATTGCATCACTATTTACAATATCGAGGTAATGGAAGCAACCTAAATGGCCACAGACAGACGAATGCATAAAGATGTGGTACATATATAAAATGGAATATTACTAAGCCATGAAAGGAATGAAATTGGGTCATTTGTAGAGACGTAGATGGATCTAGAGACTGTCATACAGAGTGAAGTAAGTCAGAAAGAGAAAAACAAATCTTGTATATTCATGCATATATGTGGAACCTAGAAAAACTGTACAGATTAACCGTTTTGCAAGGCATAAATAGAGCAACAGATGTAGACAACAATCGTATGGACAACAAGGGGGGAAAGCTCTTGGGGGGGTGGTGGTGGGAGGAGTTGAGAGATTGGGATTGGCATGTAAACATTTATATGTATAAAATAGATAACCAATAAGAACCTGCTGTATAAAAATATAAAATAAAATTAAAAATTAAAAAGAAATAAAATTTAAAAAACAAAACAGAAAAAACAATTATTCCCTTCACATACATGTATTTATATGAATAAATTATTTCCATGCTTATATCTGTAAATACAAAAAAGAGGAATAAAATCTACCTTGAACCAAAAACGAAAAAGAGAAAAAAAAAAAACAGAACCCACCAGTTACTCAGAGGAAAACCGTATCAGGGCCCTTGCTCCAGTTGTAAACAATTCTGAAGTTGGTCAGTGGTGGGGAATCGTCTCCCATTCAGCCAGCAGCCCCCACACCACAAGCGTCCTCATTGCAAAGCTGGGGCACCGTGCCGAGGCATCTGTGAGTGAACGTGAGCTGAGCCCCAGGCCAGTTGCGGCTGAACTGTTCCCACCCTTCCCATGTAAAACACCTGAATATATACAAGGACTTGAAAGCCTAGAGGAAGGGCCATGGAGCCACATGAGTGACAGCATACCAGCTGACTTGGTGCCTGTAGGCCAGCCAGGATGGCCCTGGCCCTGGGTGCTCTTCTGGAAGATTTCCATTTCCCTGCCTGAGATACCCGTCCTGTCCCTGCCCCCACTGCTTTTTTCCTTCCTCACCTCTGCCCAGGGAGAAATTCCAGCAGCAGGTATGGGTGACACATCCTCTTCTTTAGCAGGTGGCAGCCTGGCAACTGCTGCAGAAAGTCCAGCAGAGCCCCACTCACACTGGGCCACCCACAAAGCCGTGGCCTCTCACTCCCTCCCACCAGCCCAGCCCCGAGACTGCTGACAGGGCAGAGAAAATGGCGTCAGGCACAGCTGCAGGGGCTCTTGCTGCCTGGAGTGGTATTTATATTGATCTCAACCCAGGCACACCTGGGGAGGGCTGGCCGGCACCGTAAGGCTGCCCAGGTCAGCCAATCATCACCCCTCAGGGGCTCACAGTTGCAGAAAATGGAACTTGCTGAACCGGCCAGGTCCAAGGAACAGGTGTGGGCTCCTGAGAGTCAGGATAGACAAGGGGCTGCAGCTTTGGCTTGTTTTCTAATCATTTTATCTGGCCCATGAGTGAGAGACAACTTCAAGAAAAGCCTCTCCTAATGAGAGGAACCCAGGAGTCAGGGAGAGGAGGGGTGGGTGGTGGTTGGAGACAGAGGCCTGGTGCCCCGGGTGCAGTGGAAGTCTCTGGAAGACCAGGTGGAGGGAGGCCACACAGAGTGATGCCCAGGGTCACAGACCTGTCGGAGCTGCTGTTTGTTAGTTCAAGTCCTGCTCTGAGGTGCTCTGTGTCAGCTCTGAGCGACAGGTGAGATGGGGGTGCTCTGCAATGAGGGCTATGTGCACGGTTCCTGTGTGCCCAGCCCTGCCACGGTACCTGCAAGGGTAGCTCTGTATCCTGGGAGAGGCCTGACCACGAGAGCCCCGTGGGCTGGGTTGGGGGTGGGGTACCTGCCCAGGAGAGCTCCATATCCTGGGATTGGCCTGACCACGAGAGCCCCATGGGCTGCTGGGGACCTGGTAAAGGATGTCAGGACAGTCAGTGAAGCCACCGAGGATATACCTCCAGTTGCTCCTAATTCCTACACCCTGCTGGTCATTCTACCAACCACCAGGACATGGTATTCTGTATTAGTCTTCAATGATGCCTTCTTTTGTATTCCATTAGTCCCAGAGTCACAAGAAATTTTGGCTTGTGAGTGGCAGGACTCAACATACAACTAAAACAATACTTCCGGGCCGTCTTGCCCCAAGGGTTCAAAAATTCCCACATCATCTTTGGGGAAAGCTTAGCTAAAGACCGAAAAGTTCTACCTCTGGAAAAGGAAACCCTCCTTCAATATGCAGACGACATTCTGATCGCCAGCCCTACTAAGGAGGCCTCTGAACTACCAAGCCAATAAAGGATAGAAGTTGTCCAAGAAAAAGCTCAAATATCACAGACTGCGGTGACCTGCCTGGGCTTCATTCTCACACAAGGTCAGAGAAGCCCATCCCAGGAAAGGGAAGAAACCATTTGCAGCCTTACCCCTTTCTAAAACTAGAAGACAGCTTAGGGGTTCCTGGGGAGACCAGGGTTTGCTGCTTCTGGATCCCTAACTACAGTCTACTAGCTGGGCCTCTATATGAAACACTGAAAGGAAAAGATGATGATCCTTTTGAACAGAATCCAGAAGTGGTCTTTCAAGAATGGAAAGAACAGTCAATTCAGACCCTTGCCCTGGAACTCCCTAATTGAGCTAAACCCTTTGACCTTTCCATTCCCGGTGAAAGGTGAATCGCCATTGGAGAATTAGTGCAAAAACTGGGACCACTTGAAATGGAACAACGCAAGAATGCCATCCAGGTAGGATAAACTACAGTCACCAAGGGGCTTGGCCCACTGCCACATCTGGCCAAGATACTGGCGGTATCTAAAAACCTGGAAATCAGCAGCCCAAAAGGCCACCTCCCTCCTAAGGGAAAAGGACCCCACGTGGTGATCCTAATCACCAACCATGCCCTGAAGTTGCAGGGTTCGCTCCGTGGGCACACCGACCTCGAGTGAGGAGGCCCTCCAACTCCAACATCCAGAGAGATAACCGGGGGCAACAGGGCACCATGACGACTCGTGTGAACATCACTTGACCTGGAGTTTCTCTCATAAAACAACAATAGTGTGTCCCGAAGGAGTAGACTACTGCTTGCAGGACTTACTGCACCCGGAGGGGAGCTAATAATCTTGGCGGGGGAAACCTATATCACACTGTCACCATAGAAAAGCCTACAGACACCGTGATGATGGTGGCCAATAAGACCGGCTGGACTCCTGTTTACTTCAAAAGGCTGTTGACTCAGTGGTCATCATGGTCCTTGATCACCACTGACCCTGGACTGTCTGGGAGTTGAGCGGGCAGGGCTCTGACACCTGGTGCTGTTTTTACGTTAATTCAGGGGCCTAATTGAAGAAAGAGCAGACTACTGGTCAGAGCATCTAGGCTGGCAGAAACGGTCAGCCTAAGGTGACCAAACAAATGTGGGCCGGGGTGAAACCGGCCCCCACAGCGTCTCTGCACATCTCTTTCCTGGACCCTTAAAGGTCATTAGAATCTATAACACTTCCAATGCTGGTGCTCAGGCGGACGAGCAGGGAGGCAGGGGTCCTGGGGCCAATCAACGTCACCTGGAGGCTGCTGGGGAGAAGTTCTGACCCTCATCCCCTGGTATGAGGGCTCCCAACTCAGCACTCAGCAGTTACAGAAGAAGGGTCTGCACCCTCAGCACTCCAAGAATGAGGAACGGGACAAAAGGCAGAGGAGGGGTTTGTCCCCAGCAAAGCCCATTAAAAATCCCTGGGAGATAAAAATAGAATCTGGGCAATAAAGTCAAGTCTGACCTTTTTTATCCTTTGTGCTTTGTCTAATTTCACGTGCTCCTAGGGTCCCGCATGCAGAGGTTCCACACCCGGCACTTCAGACCAGATTTCCTAGTGCAGAATGGCTGGGTCGACACCTCAGCTCCTGGGGCCCAGTGCAGACTCCGAGGTATAGAGCCTGAGCTGCAGCCAACCCGGCCCTCGAGAGCTCCGCCCCCTCCCTCCCACTGACTCTGACAGGATCTCTACACAGCAGCCCAGCCCACAGCCCACGGGGTAGTGCATGCTCTCACCTCTCCATTCTCTGATCAAAATATAAAGTTTCCTTTGCTTGTGAACCAAACTCAGTCTCGATCTGTTGGCCCCAATGACGCTGGGCAGGGGGACACTTGTTGGGGTCCACTCTGGAGGATCAGTAACAGAAATTGAGACTATTGTAACTTCAATGAACAGATGTGTGAGCCAAACTGTAGTTAACATAGAACAGTTTATAAGGCTCGGGTAAAATAAGATGTTTCTAACACTTCCATTTGATATTTCCATCACTTTATTATAAGCAAGTTCAGTGAAAAGGTTTGTCTTATTTGTCAGGTCAATATTAGAGAAATGAAGTGATTTCTTTCCAAGGATGTACATCTAATAATCTTGGTTAAAGCTTCAATCTTGTTTTAAATGCTTTTCCATTGAAAATGATACCTCTCTTTCAGCTCCCCCATTTCTGAGAAGTATAAAATCTTATAATTTATTATTACCAAAGGGGAAAGGTGGGAGGAGGGATAAATTAACAGTTTGGAATTAACACATACACACTGCTATGTATAAAATAGATCATCAACAAGGAACTACTGTATAACACAGGGAACTACACTCAATATTTTGCAATAACCTATAAGGGGAAATAATCGGAAAAAGAATAGATATTTTTATTGACATCATCTATCAATGACAGTTAAAGTGTAACCTAAGGGAAGCTGGTGGTGAGTGCTTCTGACCCTGAAGACTTCAATCATCTAAAGTTTGGACTCTGCCTACTCCCCAAGGCCCTTCATGAACATATGTGTAGCCATAGCTTAAAAAATTCCCCAGTTTGGGTTTCGGGGAGACACTGATTTTGAAAAAGCTCTGGTGTTCTCCTTACATGAATGGGACTCTTCCTACTGCTAAAACATGTCTGTCACACCCAGAGGATGGTATACCGTCTGATCGGGAAGAGTTTGAAAAAGGCATCTCATCTCCTCATCTCCTGGTGCTCGGGTTCACCCCTCCAGGGTCTTTACTAACAGTCTCCCCACTTGGAGATGTCAGCACTGTCAACATCTTGTTGCGTACAGTTTGGAATTTGTCCAGAGGATGAAGCGGAAGGATGAGGAACAATGAGAGACAAGTCCTAGGTGTTCAGACAGGCACATGTCACTCTAATTTCCAATCAGGAAGACGAATTGACCAAAGGCTAGGGTTGCCCATGGAAACAGTATAGGGCTTGAGGAAATCCCACTGCTTTGTGGCCAGTTCCCATAAACACAAGTTGAACAATGGAACTCAGGGGCAGTAAAATTCACGAAACTGCAGAGTTGAAAATATCTATCACTGAAAAATGTCTTGAGGAAAGTCAGAGAAAAGGATTGGTAAGCAAGGGAGAATGGCAGGAAAGGGATTTGAGGAGGTAGAAAGGACTCGCCATTAAGCACAAGAAAAGGGGCTGAACATTGCCAACATTGCAGTTGGCCAAAAAGGCTGTATGCGTTTTTTTCTGTATATATTCAAGAAAAGGGCATACACTTTTTTAGCCAACCAAACAGGTGGGCACTGGAAATCAATACTACAAAAGATATCACTTCACATCAGTCAGAAGAGCCATCCTCATAAAGTGTAAACACCAGAAATGCAGGACAGGGCAAGGAGAAGAGGGAGCCCTGTGAGGCTTATAGTGGAAATGTATATTGCCAATGGCCATTCTGGAGAAGTGTATTGTGTTTACTAAAGCATCTAAAAAATGAGCTACAGAGCATAGGGCACTTGCACTCATGGGCGTATATCTTGGGAAAAACAAAAATCGAGAGGACACAGGCACCCCAATGTTTACTGCCTCTCTGTTTAAAAGATCCTCGACTAAGATATAACTTAAATGTCTCTGGAGGGAAAAAATGGATAGAGATGTGGTACTTATGTAGAGTGGAATATTACTCAGCCTGGAAATCAATGAAATATGGCCAGTTGTAACAACTCCGGAGGAGTTACGTATGATCATTCTAAGTGACATAATTCAAAAAGAAAAAGACACATATCATAAGATATCACTTAAAGGTGGAATCCAAAATGGCTACACATGAAATAAATTACAAAACAAAAACATAGTCAAATATGTAGAAAACACGCGTAAGGCTGCTAAACGGGAAAGGTGGGGAGGGGTGAGGCATCATCCAGGAGGTTGAAATTAGCAAAGATACCATTCCAAATACCAAACTGATAATCAACAAGGCCTACACAGTAGCTAAAAGAACTGCACTCAGCACACTCAAGTCACCGGAAAAGAATATATATGACTGGTAAGAATCTGAAAAAGAATTTATTGATGTCTCTCTGTATGTGAATCAAGTGGATGTACAGCAGCAAGAAACAGAGCTTTGAAAATCAGCTGCAACCAATATAGTAATAAATTGAAAAAAATAAACGACAGAGAGACAGAGAAAACCTCTTACAACTTTTCCTCAGAGACGGTGATGCAACATGGATTGAACACATCTAGACCCACAGCAGGATGAGACATAAGGCTGGAAACTGTTCGTGCTAAGAGAAATGTGAGGTTGGGTGAGGAAATGCACACCCTTTAAAGTAATACTACCTGGTACCCATTCAATGGGTCCCAAATCTGCAGGTTCAAGGAATCTTCCTACAGCTAAAACATGCATGGAAAACCCAGAGGACTGTACACCATGTGATCGGGAGATGTGTCTAAAATGCACCTCATTTATCCTCTCCTGGTGCTCCTGTTCATCATTCCAGCCACGTTACTTAGAATCTCCCCACTTAGAGAATCAGCACATTTAAACTTCTGTTTCACACATTTTGCAAATTGTGAGGAGGATGAACGGGAAGAGGGGGAACCAATGAGAGAATAGTTGTAGGGGTTTGGACGGGCACATGTCACTCTAATTTCCCATTAAGAATAAGAATTAAAAAAGGCTCAGCCCGCCTCGCCGGAGCCAAAATAGGACCTGAAGCAATCCTGCGGCTTTGAGGCCAGCTCACAAAAGAACAACTTAAAAAATGGAGCTCAGGGTCACTGCAATTCACAAACCTGCAGAGTTATAAATGAAAACTAACATCCAAAAATATGTTGACGTAAGGCAAAGAAGAGGATCTGAATGCAAGACAGAATTGCAAGAAATAGATTTCAAGAGATAGATTGGACTCGTCTTTAAAGCACATGAAAAGCGGCAGAATTTCGACAATGATGCAGTTGGCCCAAAAGGGAGTATGCGTTTTTTCCTGAATATATCCAGGAAAAAACGCATACGCACTTTATGGGCAACCAAGCAAGCAAGCAATGCAAATGTGCACAACAAAGAAGTCTCATTTCCCACTGGTCAAAAGGGCCATCCAAAAAAATTGTAAAAACCAGAAATGCAGGGCAGGCCATGGAGAACAGGGAGCCTTTATACGCTGATGGACAGTCTGTGAACTGCCAAGAGCCACTCTGGAGAAGTGTATGGTGGTTCCTAAATCATCTAAAAAACAGAGCTACAGAGCATAGGGCACTTCCAATCACGGAAGTATATCTAGGGAAGTCTAAAAATCAACAAGACACAAGCACACCACAGTTTAGGGCTACTCTGTTTACAAGAACCTCAACTTCAGTACACCTTAAATATCCCAGGAAAGAGAACAATGGATAAAGAAAATGTGGTACTTATGTACAATGGAATATCTCTTCACCATGAAATCAATGTAATAAGGCTAGTAGAAGGATAAAGAGTGGATTTAGGTCCGATAATACTACTTGAAATAAGTCAAACAGAAAAAGAAACATATCATAAGATATCACTTATAGAGGGAGGATAAATATGGCTGCACAAAAAATGAATTACAAAACAGAACAGTGTCTCACATTTAGAAAACACACTTATGTCAGCTTAAGGGGAAAAGAGAGGTGGGATGATGCATAAAACCAGAGTTTGAAATTAGCACAGATACCATTCAATAAACCAAATAGGTATTAGACAAGATCTACACCTTGCTCAATGAACTGGCCTCAACACACCCTATACACCGCAGAGAAATATATCTGAGTAATAAGAATCTTAAAACCCATGTATTGATATATCTCCATAAGGGAATCAAGTGTGTGCAGAGCGGCCAAACACAGCAGTGAAAATGAGCTAAACCCCATTATAGAAATAAATTTTAAAACCAAAACGCAGAAACAATGAAAGAGAGAAAAATTCTTACAAAATTCGCTCAGGGGCTGTGATGCAACCTGGAATGACCACATATAAACCCACAGCTGGATAAGACATAAGGCTGGACACTTGGGGCTGAGAGGATTGGTGAGCTTTGGTGAGCAACTGCCGAAAGTTTAATGCAATACTTCATGCTACTCATTCCAAGGGTCCCAACACTCCAGGTTGAAGGGAATCTTCCTACAGCTAAACCATGCATGGGAAATCCAGCAGATGGTATACCATATGATGGGGAAAGGTTTCTAAAACGCACCTCATTTTCCTCTCTTGGGGCTCCGGATCAACATTCCAGCCACTTTACTAACAACATCCCCACATGGAGAGTCAATGCCTTTAAGTTCCGGTATCGCAGAGTCTGCAGTTAGTGCGGAGGATGAATGGGAATAGGGGTAACCAGTGAGAAAATAGCTGTAGCGGTTTCAATGGGCACATGTCACTCTAATTTCACATCAGGAAGAAGAATTAACCAAAGGCAGAGCAAGGCGCCCCAGAAGAAGAATAGGGCCTGAAGAAATCCTGTGGATATGAGGCAAGATCACAAAAATAAGAGCTGAAAAATGGAGCTAAGGGCCACTGCAATTCAAAAACCTGCAGAGTTATACAGGTCAACTATTTTCCAAAATATATATTGAGGTAAGGCTATGAAGAGGCACTGACAGCAAGGCAGAATTGCAGGAAACCGATTTCAAGAGGTAGAATAGAATTGCATTGAAAACATATGAAAAGACTCAGAATGTTGACAATGATGCACATGGCCAAAAAGGGCGTATGCGTTTTTTCCTGAATATATTCAGGAAGAAACGCATATGCACTTTCTGGCCAACCAAGCAAGCTTGCAAAGGAAATCTGCACTACAATGAAGTCTCACTTTCCCCCGGTCAAAAGGGCCATCTGAAAAAAGTGTAAAATCCAGAAAGGCAGGACAGGCCATGGAGAACTGGGAGCCTTGTCATGCTGACGGGCAGGATGTAAACTGCCAACAGCCACTCTGGAGAAGTGTATGGTGTTTCCAGAAACATCCAAAAAACAAAGCAACAGAGCCAAGGGCACTTCCACTTATGGTCCTATAGCTTAGGGAAATTAAAATCAAAAAGACACAGCCACCCCAAAGTTTGGGACGGCTCTGTTTACAAGAACCTCATTTACAGTACAAATTCAATATCACAGAAAGCGAAAAATGGAAAAAGAAGTTGTGGTACTTACGTACAATGCAATATCACTCAGCAATGAAATCTATGTCATCAGGCCCGTAGCAGCATAATGAGTGGATTCAGGTACGATGATTCTAAGTGAAATAAGTCACACAGAAAAAGAAACATGATAAGATATCACTACTACACGGAATGTAAACGTGGCTACACAGGAACTGAATTACAAAACAGAACAGGGTCTCAAGTTTAGAAAACCAACTTATGCTTGCTTAAGGGGAAAGGTGAGTTGGGGTGCTGCATAAAACCAGAGTTTGAAATTAGCACAGATACCGTTCCATAAGCCAAATATGTAATAGACAAGACCTACCCCTTGCTCAACGAAATGGACTCAACAATGAGGTATCACCTCACACCTGTTAGAATGGGCATCATCTGAAAATCTACAAACAACAAATGCTGGAATGGGTGTGGAGAAAAGGAAGCCTCTTCCAGTACTGTTGGGAATATAAATTGATACAGTCACTATGGAGAACAATATGGAGTTTCTTAAGAAACTAATAATAGAATTACCATATGATACAGCAATCCCAGTACTGGACATATACCCAGACAAAACCATAAATCAAAAAGAGACATTCACCGCAATGTTCATTGCATCACTATTTACAATATCGAGGTAATGGAAGCAACCTAAATGGCCACAGACAGACGAATGCATAAAGATGTGGTACATATATAAAATGGAATATTACTAAGCTATGAAAGGAATGAAATTGGGTCATTTGTAGAGACGTAGATGGATCTAGAGACTGTCATACAGAGTGAAGTAAGTCAGAAAGAGAAAAACAAATCTTGTATATTCATGCATATATGTGGAACCTAGAAAAACTGTACAGATTAACCGTTTTGCAAGGCATAAATAGAGCAACAGATGTAGACAACAATCGTATGGACAACAAGGGGGGAAAGCTCTTGGGGGGGTGGTGGTGGGAGGAGTTGAGAGATTGGGATTGGCATATAAACATTTATATGTATAAAATAGATAACCAATAAGAACCTGCTGTATAAAAATATAAAATAAAATTAAAAATTAAAAAGAAATAAAATTTAAAAAACAAAACAGAAAAAACAATTATTCCCTTCACATACATGTATTTATATGAATAAATTATTTCCATGCTTATATCTGTAAATACAAAAAAGAGGAATAAAATCTACCTTGAACCAAAAACGAAAAAGAGAAAAAAAAAAAACAGAACCCACCAGTTACTCAGAGGAAAACCGTATCAGGGCCCTTGCTCCAGTTGTAAACAATTCTGAAGTTGGTCAGTGGTGGGGAATCGTCTCCCATTCAGCCAGCAGCCCCCACACCACAAGCGTCCTCATTGCAAAGCTGGGGCACCGTGCCGAGGCATCTGTGAGTGAACGTGAGCTGAGCCCCAGGCCAGTTGCGGCTGAACTGTTCCCACCCTTCCCATGTAAAACACCTGAATATATACAAGGACTTGAAAGCCTAGAGGAAGGGCCATGGAGCCACATGAGTGACAGCATACCAGCTGACTTGGTGCCTGTAGGCCAGCCAGGATGGCCCTGGCCCTGGGTGCTCTTCTGGAAGATTTCCATTTCCCTGCCTGAGATACCCGTCCTGTCCCTGCCCCCACTGCTTTTTTCCTTCCTCACCTCTGCCCAGGGAGAAATTCCAGCAGCAGGTATGGGTGACACATCCTCTTCTTTAGCAGGTGGCAGCCTGGCAACTGCTGCAGAAAGTCCAGCAGAGCCCCACTCACACTGGGCCACCCACAAAGCCGTGGCCTCTCACTCCCTCCCACCAGCCCAGCCCCGAGACTGCTGACAGGGCAGAGAAAATGGCGTCAGGCACAGCTGCAGGGGCTCTTGCTGCCTGGAGTGGTATTTATATTGATCTCAACCCAGGCACACCTGGGGAGGGCTGGCCGGCACCGTAAGGCTGCCCAGGTCAGCCAATCATCACCCCTCAGGGGCTCACAGTTGCAGAAAATGGAACTTGCTGAACCGGCCAGGTCCAAGGAACAGGTGTGGGCTCCTGAGAGTCAGGATAGACAAGGGGCTGCAGCTTTGGCTTGTTTTCTAATCATTTTATCTGGCCCATGAGTGGGAGACAACTTCAAGAAAAGCCTCTCCTAATGAGAGGAACCCAGGAGTCAGGGAGAGGAGGGGTGGGTGGTGGTTGGAGACAGAGGCCTGGTGCCCCGGGTGCAGTGGAAGTCTCTGGAAGACCAGGTGGAGGGAGGCCACACAGAGTGATGCCCAGGGTCACAGACCTGTCACAGCTGCTGTTTGTTAGTTCAAGTCCTGCTCTGAGGTGCTCTGTGTCAGCTCTGAGCGACAGGTGAGATGGGGGTGCTCTGCAATGAGGGCTATGTGCACGGTTCCTGTGTGCCCAGCCCTGCCACGGTACCTGCAAGGGTAGCTCTGTATCCTGGGAGAGGCCTGACCACGAGAGCCCCGTGGGCTGGGTTGGGGGTGGGGTACCTGCCCAGGAGAGCTCCATATCCTGGGATTGGCCTGACCACGAGAGCCCCATGGGCTGCTGGGGACCTGGTAAAGGATGTCAGGACAGTCAGTGAAGCCACCGAGGATATACCTCCAGTTGCTCCTAATTCCTACACCCTGCTGGTCATTCTACCAACCACCAGGACATGGTATTCTGTATTAGTCTTCAATGATGCCTTCTTTTGTATTCCATTAGTCCCAGAGTCACAAGAAATTTTGGCTTGTGAGTGGCAGGACTCAACATACAACTAAAACAATACTTCCGGGCCGTCTTGCCCCAAGGGTTCAAAAATTCCCACATCATCTTTGGGGAAAGCTTAGCTAAAGACCGAAAAGTTCTACCTCTGGAAAAGGAAACCCTCCTTCAATATGCAGACGACATTCTGATCGCCAGCCCTACTAAGGAGGCCTCTGAACTACCAAGCCAATAAAGGATAGAAGTTGTCCAAGAAAAAGCTCAAATATCACAGACTGCGGTGACCTGCCTGGGCTTCATTCTCACACAAGGTCAGAGAAGCCCATCCCAGGAAAGGGAAGAAACCATTTGCAGCCTTACCCCTTTCTAAAACTAGAAGACAGCTTAGGGGTTCCTGGGGAGACCAGGGTTTGCTGCTTCTGGATCCCTAACTACAGTCTACTAGCTGGGCCTCTATATGAAACACTGAAAGGAAAAGATGATGATCCTTTTGAACAGAATCCAGAAGTGGTCTTTCAAGAATGGAAAGAACAGTCAATTCAGACCCTTGCCCTGGAACTCCCTAATTGAGCTAAACCCTTTGACCTTTCCATTCCCGGTGAAAGGTGAATCGCCATTGGAGAATTAGTGCAAAAACTGGGACCACTTGAAATGGAACAACGCAAGAATGCCATCCAGGTAGGATAAACTACAGTCACCAAGGGGCTTGGCCCACTGCCACATCTGGCCAAGATACTGGCGGTATCTAAAAACCTGGAAATCAGCAGCCCAAAAGGCCACCTCCCTCCTAAGGGAAAAGGACCCCACGTGGTGATCCTAATCACCAACCATGCCCTGAAGTTGCAGGGTTCGCTCCGTGGGCACACCGACCTCGAGTGAGGAGGCCCTCCAACTCCAACATCCAGAGAGATAACCGGGGGCAACAGGGCACCATGACGACTCGTGTGAACATCACTTGACCTGGAGTTTCTCTCATAAAACAACAATAGTGTGTCCCGAAGGAGTAGACTACTGCTTGCAGGACTTACTGCACCCGGAGGGGAGCTAATAATCTTGGCGGGGGAAACCTATATCACACTGTCACCATAGAAAAGCCTACAGACACCGTGATGATGGTGGCCAATAAGACCGGCTGGACTCCTGTTTACTTCAAAAGGCTGTTGACTCAGTGGTCATCATGGTCCTTGATCACCACTGACCCTGGACTGTCTGGGAGTTGAGCGGGCAGGGCTCTGACACCTGGTGCTGTTTTTACGTTAATTCAGGGGCCTAATTGAAGAAAGAGCAGACTACTGGTCAGAGCATCTAGGCTGGCAGAAACGGTCAGCCTAAGGTGACCAAACAAATGTGGGCCGGGGTGAAACCGGCCCCCACAGCGTCTCTGCACATCTCTTTCCTGGACCCTTAAAGGTCATTAGAATCTATAACACTTCCAATGCTGGTGCTCAGGCGGACGAGCAGGGAGGCAGGGGTCCTAGGGCCAATCAACGTCACCTGGAGGCTGCTGGGGAGAAGTTCTGACCCTCATCCCCTGGTATGAGGGCTCCCAACTCAGCACTCAGCAGTTACAGAAGAAGGGTCTGCACCCTCAGCACTCCAAGAATGAGGAACGGGACAAAAGGCAGAGGAGGGGTTTGTCCCCAGCAAAGCCCATTAAAAATCCCTGGGAGATAAAAATAGAATCTGGGCAATAAAGTCAAGTCTGACCTTTTTTATCCTTTGTGCTTTGTCTAATTTCACGTACTCCTAGGGTCCCGCATGCAGAGGTTCCACACCCGGCACTTCAGACCAGATTTCCTAGTGCAGAATGGCTGGGTCGACACCTCAGCTCCTGGGGCCCAGTGCAGACTCCGAGATATAGAGCCTGAGCTGCAGCCAACCCGGCCCTCGAGAGCTCCGCCCCCTCCCTCCCACTGACTCTGACAGGATCTCTACACAGCAGCCCAGCCCACAGCCCACGGGGTAGTGCATGCTCTCACCTCTCCATTCTCTGATCAAAATATAAAGTTTCCTTTGCTTGTGAACCAAACTCAGTCTCGATCTGTTGGCCCCAATGACGCTGGGCAGGGGGACACTTGTTGGGGTCCACTCTGGAGGATCAGTAACAGAAATTGAGACTATTGTAACTTCAATGAACAGATGTGTGAGCCAAACTGTAGTTAACATAGAACAGTTTATAAGGCTCGGGTAAAATAAGATGTTTCTAACACTTCCATTTGATATTTCCATCACTTTATTATAAGCAAGTTCAGTGAAAAGGTTTGTCTTATTTGTCAGGTCAATATTAGAGAAATGAAGTGATTTCTTTCCAAGGATGTACATCTAATAATCTTGGTTAAAGCTTCAATCTTGTTTTAAATGCTTTTCCATTGAAAATGATACCTCTCTTTCAGCTCCCCCATTTCTGAGAAGTATAAAATCTTATAATTTATTATTACCAAAGGGGAAAGGTGGGAGGAGGGATAAATTAACAGTTTGGAATTAACACATACACACTGCTATGTATAAAATAGATCATCAACAAGGAACTACTGTATAACACAGGGAACTACACTCAATATTTTGCAATAACCTATAAGGGGAAATAATCGGAAAAAGAATAGATATTTTTATTGACATCATCTATCAATGACAGTTAAAGTGTAACCTAAGGGAAGCTGGTGGTGAGTGCTTCTGACCCTGAAGACTTCAATCATCTAAAGTTTGGACTCTGCCTACTCCCCAAGGCCCTTCATGAACATATGTGTAGCCATAGCTTAAAAAATTCCCCAGTTTGGGTTTCGGGGAGACACTGATTTTGAAAAAGCTCTGGTGTTCTCCTTACATGAATGGGACTCTTCCTACTGCTAAAACATGTCTGTCACACCCAGAGGATGGTATACCGTCTGATCGGGAAGAGTTTGAAAAAGGCATCTCATCTCCTCATCTCCTGGTGCTCGGGTTCACCCCTCCAGGGTCTTTACTAACAGTCTCCCCACTTGGAGATGTCAGCACTGTCAACATCCTGTTGCGTACAGTTTGGAATTTGTCCAGAGGATGAAGCGGAAGGATGAGGAACAATGAGAGACAAGTCCTAGGTGTTCAGACAGGCACATGTCACTCTAATTTCCAATCAGGAAGACGAATTGACCAAAGGCTAGGGTTGCCCATGGAAACAGTATAGGGCTTGAGGAAATCCCACTGCTTTGTGGCCAGTTCCCATAAACACAAGTTGAACAATGGAACTCAGGGGCAGTAAAATTCACGAAACTGCAGAGTTGAAAATATCTATCACTGAAAAATGTCTTGAGGAAAGTCAGAGAAAAGGATTGGTAAGCAAGGGAGAATGGCAGGAAAGGGATTTGAGGAGGTAGAAAGGACTCGCCATTAAGCACAAGAAAAGGGGCTGAACATTGCCAACATTGCAGTTGGCCAAAAAGGCTGTATGCGTTTTTTTCTGTATATATTCAAGAAAAGGGCATACACTTTTTTAGCCAACCAAACAGGTGGGCACTGGAAATCAATACTACAAAAGATATCACTTCACATCAGTCAGAAGAGCCATCCTCATAAAGTGTAAACACCAGAAATGCAGGACAGGGCAAGGAGAAGAGGGAGCCCTGTGAGGCTTATAGTGGAAATGTATATTGCCAATGGCCATTCTGGAGAAGTGTATTGTGTTTACTAAAGCATCTAAAAAATGAGCTACAGAGCATAGGGCACTTGCACTCATGGGCGTATATCTTGGGAAAAACAAAAATCGAGAGGACACAGGCACCCCAATGTTTACTGCCTCTCTGTTTAAAAGATCCTCGACTAAGATATAACTTAAATGTCTCTGGAGGGAAAAAATGGATAGAGATGTGGTACTTATGTAGAGTGGAATATTACTCAGCCTGGAAATCAATGAAATATGGCCAGTTGTAACAACTCCGGAGGAGTTACGTATGATCATTCTAAGTGACATAATTCAAAAAGAAAAAGACACATATCATAAGATATCACTTAAAGGTGGAATCCAAAATGGCTACACATGAAATAAATTACAAAACAAAAACATAGTCAAATATGTAGAAAACACACGTAAGGCTGCTAAACGGGAAAGGTGGGGAGGGGTGAGGCATCATCCAGGAGGTTGAAATTAGCAAAGATACCATTCCAAATACCAAACTGATAATCAACAAGGCCTACACAGTAGCTAAAAGAACTGCACTCAGCACACTCAAGTCACCGGAAAAGAATATATATGACTGGTAAGAATCTGAAAAAGAATTTATTGATGTCTCTCTGTATGTGAATCAAGTGGATGTACAGCAGCAAGAAACAGAGCTTTGAAAATCAGCTGCAACCAATATAGTAATAAATTGAAAAAAATAAACGACAGAGAGACAGAGAAAACCTCTTACAACTTTTCCTCAGAGACGGTGATGCAACATGGATTGAACACATCTAGACCCACAGCAGGATGAGACATAAGGCTGGAAACTGTTCGTGCTAAGAGAAATGTGAGGTTGGGTGAGGAAATGCACACCCTTTAAAGTAATACTACCTGGTACCCATTCAATGGGTCCCAAATCTGCAGGTTCAAGGAATCTTCCTACAGCTAAAACATGCATGGAAAACCCAGAGGACTGTACACCATGTGATCGGGAGATGTGTCTAAAATGCACCTCATTTATCCTCTCCTGGTGCTCCTGTTCATCATTCCAGCCACGTTACTTAGAATCTCCCCACTTAGAGAATCAGCACATTTAAACTTCTGTTTCACACATTTTGCAAATTGTGAGGAGGATGAACGGGAAGAGGGGGAACCAATGAGAGAATAGTTGTAGGGGTTTGGACGGGCACATGTCACTCTAATTTCCCATTAAGAATAAGAATTAAAAAAGGCTCAGCCCGCCTCGTCGGAGCCAAAATAGGACCTGAAGCAATCCTGCGGCTTTGAGGCCAGCTCACAAAAGAACAACTTAAAAAATGGAGCTCAGGGTCACTGCAATTCACAAACCTGCAGAGTTATAAATGAAAACTAACATCCAAAAATATGTTGACGTAAGGCAAAGAAGAGGATCTGAATGCAAGACAGAATTGCAAGAAATAGATTTCAAGAGATAGATTGGACTCGTCTTTAAAGCACATGAAAAGCGGCAGAATTTCGACAATGATGCAGTTGGCCCAAAAGGGAGTATGCGTTTTTTCCTGAATATATCCAGGAAAAAACGCATACGCACTTTATGGGCAACCAAGCAAGCAAGCAATGCAAATGTGCACAACAAAGAAGTCTCATTTCCCACCGGTCAAAAGGGCCATCCAAAAAAATTGTAAAAACCAGAAATGCAGGACAGGCCATGGAGAACAGGGAGCCTTTATACGCTGATGGACAGTCTGTGAACTGCCAAGAGCCACTCTGGAGAAGTGTATGGTGGTTCCTAAATCATCTAAAAAACAGAGCTACAGAGCATAGGGCACTTCCAATCACGGAAGTATATCTAGGGAAGTCTAAAAATCAACAAGACACAAGCACACCACAGTTTAGGGCTACTCTGTTTACAAGAACCTCAACTTCAGTACACCTTAAATATCCCAGGAAAGAGAACAATGGATAAAGAAAATGTGGTACTTATGTACAATGGAATATCTCTTCACCATGAAATCAATGTAATAAGGCTAGTAGAAGGATAAAGAGTGGATTTAGGTCCGATAATACTACTTGAAATAAGTCAAACAGAAAAAGAAACATATCATAAGATATCACTTATAGAGGGAGGATAAATATGGCTGCACAAAAAATGAATTACAAAACAGAACAGTGTCTCACATTTAGAAAACACACTTATGTCAGCTTAAGGGGAAAGGAGAGGTGGGGTGATGCATAAAACCAGAGTTTGAAATTAGCACAGATACCATTCAATAAACCAAATAGGTATTAGACAAGATCTACACCTTGCTCAATGAACTGGCCTCAACACACCCTATACACCGCAGAGAAATATATCTGAGTAATAAGAATCTTAAAACCCATGTATTGATATATCTCCATAAGGGAATCAAGTGTGTGCAGAGCGGCCAAACACAGCAGTGAAAATGAGCTAAACCCCATTATAGAAATAAATTTTAAAACCAAAACGCAGAAACAATGAAAGAGAGAAAAATTCTTACAAAATTCGCTCAGGGGCTGTGATGCAACCTGGAATGACCACATATAAACCCACAGCTGGATAAGACATAAGGCTGGACACTTGGGGCTGAGAGGATTGGTGAGCTTTGGTGAGCAACTGCCGAAAGTTTAATGCAATACTTCATGCTACTCATTCCAAGGGTCCCAACACTCCAGGTTGAAGGGAATCTTCCTACAGCTAAACCATGCATGGGAAATCCAGCAGATGGTATACCATATGATGGGGAAAGGTTTCTAAAACGCACCTCATTTTCCTCTCTTGGGGCTCCGGATCAACATTCCAGCCACTTTACTAACAACATCCCCACATGGAGAGTCAATGCCTTTAAGTTCCGGTATCGCAGAGTCTGCAGTTAGTGCGGAGGATGAATGGGAATAGGGGTAACCAGTGAGAAAATAGCTGTAGCGGTTTCAATGGGCACATGTCACTCTAATTTCACATCAGGAAGAAGAATTAACCAAAGGCAGAGCAAGGCGCCCCAGAAGAAGAATAGGGCCTGAAGAAATCCTGTGGATATGAGGCAAGATCACAAAAATAAGAGCTGAAAAATGGAGCTAAGGGCCACTGCAATTCAAAAACCTGCAGAGTTATACAGGCCAACTATTTTCCAAAATATATATTGAGGTAAGGCTATGAAGAGGCACTGACAGCAAGGCAGAATTGCAGGAAACCGATTTCAAGAGGTAGAATAGAATTGCACTGAAAACATATGAAAAGACTCAGAATGTTGACAATGATGCACATGGCCAAAAAGGGCGTATGCGTTTTTTCCTGAATATATTCAGGAAGAAACGCATATGCACTTTCTGGCCAACCAAGCAAGCTTGCAAAGGAAATCTGCACTACAATGAAGTCTCACTTTCCCCCGGTCAAAAGGGCCATCTGAAAAAAGTGTAAAATCCAGAAAGGCATGACAGGCCATGGAGAACTGGGAGCCTTCTCATGCTGACGGGCAGGATGTAAACTGCCAAGAGCCACTCTGGAGAAGTGTATGGTGTTTCCTGAAACATCCAAAAAACAAAGCAACAGAGCCAAGGGCACTTCCACTTATGGTCCTATAGCTTAGGGAAATTAAAATCAAAAAGACACAGCCACCCCAAAGTTTGGGACGGCTCTGTTTACAAGAACCTCATTTACGGTACAAATTCAATATCAAAAAAAGCGAAAAATGGAAAAAGAAGTTGTGGTACTTACGTACAATGCAATATCACTCAGCAATGAAATCTATGTCATCAGGCCCGTAGCAGCATAATGAGTGGATTCAGGTACGATGATTCTAAGTGAAATAAGTCACACAGAAAAAGAAACATCATAAGATATCACTACTACACGGAATGTAAACGTGGCTACAAAGGAAATGAATTACAAAACAGAACAGGGTCTCAAATGTAGAAAACCAACTTACGCTTGCTTAAGGGGAAAGGTGAGTTGGGGTGCTGCATAAAACCAGAGATTGAAATTAGCACAGATACCGTTCCATAAGCCAAATATGTAATAGACAAGAGCTACTCCTTGCTCAACGATGTGGACTCAACACCCCATATTAAACGCCTAAGAATATACCTGACTAGTAAGAATCTTAAAACCTATGGATTTATATGTCTCCGAAAGAGAATCAAACGTGTGTACAGCGCCATAAACGCAGCAGTGATAGGATTGGTGAGGATCGGTGAGCAAATGCAGAAACTTTCAAGTCATATTGCATGATACCCATTCCATGGGTCTCAACTCTCCAGGTTTAAGGGATTCTTCCTTCAGCTAAAACATGCATGTGGAACCCAGAGTATGATCCACCATGTGATTGGGAAACGTGTTCAAAGGTGTCTCAGTTTTCGTCCCCTGGTACTCGGGTGCAACATTCCAGACGCTTTACTGACACTCTCCCCACTTGGAGAGTCAGTGCCTTTAACCTCCTGTTTGGCCCAGTTTGCAATTTCTGCCGAAGATGAACAGGAATAGGGAGAACCAATGAGAGACTAGCTGGAGGTGTCTGGACGGGCAAATTTAACTCTCATTTCCCACCAGGAAGAGGAATTAACCAAAGGCTCAGCGTGCCATGCCGGAACCACACTAGGGCCTGAAGCAATCCTGCGGTGTTGCGGCCAGCTCACAAGAAAGCGAGTTGAAGAAAGGAGCTCAGGGGCACTGTCATTCACAAACCTGCAGAGTTATAAATGACAGCTATCGTCCAAAACTATATTGAAGTAAGGCTGCCAAGAGGACTTGAAAGCGGGGCAGAATTGCAGGAAACCGATTTCAGGAGGTAGACTGGAATTGCATGTAAAGCATAGGGAAAGAGGTAGAACGTCCACAATGATGCACTTGGCCAAAAAGGGTGTATGCGTTTTTTCCTGAATATATTCAGGAAAAAACGCATACGCCCTTTTTAGCCAACCAAGCAAGCTTGCAAAGGAAATCTGCACTACAATGAAGTCTCACTGCCCCCCGGTCAAAAGGGCCATCTGAAAAAAGTGTATAATCCAGAAAGGCAGGACAGGCCATGGAGAACTGGGAGACTTGTTATGCTGATGGGCGGGATGTAAATTGCCAACATCCACTCTGGAGAAGTGTATAGTGTTTCCAGAAACATCTAAAAAACAAAGCAACAGAGCCTAGGGCACTTCCACTTATGGTCCTATAGCTTAGGGAAATTAAAATCAAAAAGACACAGCCACCCCAAAGTTTGGGACGGCTCTGTTTACAAGAACCTCGTTTACGGTACAAGTTCAATAGTGCAGAAAGCGAAAAATGGATAAAGAAGTTGTGGTACTTATGTACAATGCAATATCACTCAGCAATGAAATCTATGTCATCAGGGCCGTAGCAACATAATGAGTGGATTCAGGTACGATGATTCTAAGTGAAATAAGTCACACAGAAAAAGAAACATCATAAGATATCACTACTACACGGAATGTAAACTTGGCTACACAGGAACTGAATTACAAAACAGAACAGGGTCTCAAATGTAGAAAACCAACTTATGCTTGCTTAAGGGGAAAGGTGAGTTGGGGTGCTGCATAAAACCAGAGATTGAAATTAGCACAGATACCGTTCCATAAGCCAAATATGTAATAGACAAGAGCTACTCCTTGCTCAACGAAGTGGACTCAACACCCCATATTAAACGCCTAAGAATATACCCGACTAGTAAGAATCTTAAATCCTATGGATTTATATGTCTCCGAAAGAGAATCAAGCGTGTGTACAGCGGCATAAATGCAGCAGTGATAGGATTGGTGAGGATCGGTGAGCAAATGCAGACCCTTTGAAGTCATATTGCATGGTACCCATTCCATGGGTCTCAACTCTCCAGGTTTAAGGGATTCTTCCTTCAGCTAAAACATGCATGTGGAACCCAGACTATGATCCACCGTGTGATCGGGAAACGTGTTCAAAGGTGTCTCAGTTTTCGTCCCCCGGTACTCGGGTGCAACATGCCAGACGCTTTACTAACACTCTCCCCACTTAAAGAGTCAGTGCCTTTAAACTCCTGTTTGGCCCAGTTTGCAATTTCTGCGGAAAATGAACAGGAATAGGGATAACCAATGAGAGACTAGCTGGAGGTGTCTGGACGGGCAAATTTAACTCTTATTTCCCACCAGGAAGAGGAATTAACCAAAGGCTCAGCGTGCCGTGCCGGAACCACACTAGGGCCTGAAGCAATCCTGCGGTGTTGCGGCCAGCTCACAAGAAAGCGAGTTGAAGAAAGGAGCTCAGGGGCACTGTCATTCACAAACCTGCAGAGTTATAAATGACAGCTATCGTCCAAAAATATATTGAAGTAAGGCTGCCAAGAGGACTTGAAATCGGGGCAGAATTGCAGGAAACAGATTTCAGGAGGTAGACTGGAATTACATGTAAAGCATAGGAAAAGAGGCAGAACGTCCACAATGATGCACTTGGCCAAAAAGGGCGTATGCGTTTTTTCCTGAATATATTCAGGAAAAAACGCATACGCCCTTTTTGGCCAACCAAGCAAGCTTGCCAAGGAAATCTGCACTACAATGAAGTCTCACTGCCCCCCGGTCAAAAGGGCCATCTGAAAAAAGTGTAAAATCTAGAAAGGCAGGACAGGCCATGGAGAACTGGGAGCCTTGTTATGATGATGGCCTGGATGTAAATTGCCAACAGCCACTTTGGAGAAGTGTATGGTGTTTCCTGAAACGTCTACAAAACAAAGCAACAGAGCCTAGGGCACTTCCACTTATGGTCCTATAGCTTAGGGAAATTAAAATCAAAAAGACACAGCCACCCCAAAGTTTGGGACGGCTCTGTTTACAAGAACCTCATTTACGGTACAAGGTCAATATCGCAGAAAGCGAAAAATGGATAAAGAAGTTGTGGTACTTACGTACAATGCAATATCACTCAGCAATGAAATCTATGTCATCAGGCCCGTAGCAGCATAACGAGTGGATTCAGGTACGATGATTCTAAGTGAAATAAGTCACACAGAAAAAGAAACATCATAAGATATCACTACTACACGGAATGTAAACTTGGCTACACAGGAACTGAATTACAAAACAGAACAGGGTCTCAAATGTAGAAAACCAACTTATGCTTGTTTAAGGGGAAAGGTGAGTTGGGGTGCTGCATAAAACCAGAGATTGAAATTAGCACAGATACCGTTCCATAAGCCAAATATGTAATAGACAAGAGCTACTCCTTGCTCAACGAAGTGGACTCAACACCCCATATCAAACGCCTAAGAATATACCTGACTAGTAAGAATCTTAAAACCTATGGATTTATATGTCACTGAAAGAGAATCAAGCATGTGTACAGTGTCATAAACGCAGCAGTGATAGGATTGGTGAGGATCGGTGAGCAAATGCAGACCCTTTGAAGTCATATTGCATGGTACCCATTCCATGGGTCTCAACTCTCCAGGTATAAGGGATTCTTCCTTCAGCTAAAACATGCATGTGGAACCCAGAGTATGATCCATCGTGTGATCGGGAAACGTGTTCAAATGTGTCTAAGTTTTCGTCCCCCGGTACTCGGGTGCAACATGCCAGACGCTTTACTAACACTCTCCCCACTTAAAGAGTCAGTGCCTTTAAACTCCTGTTTGGCCCAGTTTGCAATTTCTGCGGAAAATGAACAGGAATAGGGATAACCAATGAGAGACTAGCTGGAGGTGTCTGGACGGGCAAATTTAACTCTCATTTCCCACCAGGAAGAGGAATTAACCAAAGGCTCAGCGTGCCGTGCCGGAACCACACTAGGGCCTGAAGCAATCCTGCGGTGTTGCGGCCAGCTCACAAGAAAGCGAGTTGAAGAAAGGAGCTCAGGGGCACTGTCATTCACAAACCTGCAGAGTTATAAATGACAGCTATCGTCCAAAAATATATTGAAGTAAGGCTGCCAAGAGGACTTGAAAGCGGGGCAGAATTGCAGGAAACCGATTTCAGGAGGTAGACTGGAATTACATGTAAAGCATAGGAAAAGAGGCAGAACGTCCACAATGATGCACTTGGCCAAAAAGGGCGTATGCGTTTTTTCCTGAATATATTCAGGAAAAAACGCATACGCCCTTTTTGGCCAACCAAGCAAGCTTGCCAAGGAAATCTGCACTAAAATGAAGTCTCACTGCCCCCTGGTCAAAAGGGCCATCTGAAAAAAGTGTAAAATCTAGAAAGGCAGGACAGGCCATGGAGAACTGGGAGCCTTGTTATGATGATGGCCTGGATGTAAATTGCCAACAGCCACTTTGGAGAAGTGTATGGTGTTTCCTGAAACATCTACAAAACAAAGTAACAGAGCCTAGCTCACTTCCACTTATGGTCCTATAGCTTAGGGAAATTAAAATCAAAAAGACACAGCCACCCCAAAGTTTGGGACGGCTCTGTTTACAAGAACCTCATTTACGGTACAAGGTCAATATCGCAGAAAGCAAAAAATGGATAAAGAAGTTTTGGTACTTACGTACAATGCAATATCACTCAGCAATGAAATCTATGTCATCAGGCCCGTAGCAGCATAACGAGTGGATTCAGGTACGATGATTCTAAGTGAAATAAGTCACACAGAAAAAGAAACATCATAAGATATCACTACTACACGGAATGTAAACTTGGCTACACAGGAACTGAATTACAAAACAGAACAGGGTCTCAAATGTAGAAAACCAACTTATGCTTGCTTAAGGGGAAAGGTGAGTTGGGGTGCTGCATAAAACCAGAGATTGAAATTAGCACAGATACCGTTCCATAAGCCAAATATGTAATAGACAAGAGCTACTCCTTGCTCAACGAAGTGGACTCAACACCCCATATTAAACGCGTAAGAATATACCTGACTAGTAAGAATCTTAAAACCTATGGATTTATATGTCTCCGAAAGAGAATCAAGCGTGTGTACAGCGGCATAAACGCAGCAGTGATAGGATTGGTGAGGTTCGGTGAGCAAATACAGACCCTTTGAAGTCATATTGCATGGTACCCATTCCATGGGTCTCAACTCTCCAGGTTTAAGGGTTTCTTCCTTCAGCTAAAACATGCATGTGGAACCCAGAGTATGATCCATCGTGTGATCGGGAAACGTGTTCAAATGTGTCTCAGTTTTCGTCCCCCGGTACTCGGGTGCAACATTCCAGACGCTTTACTAACACTCTCCCCACTTAGAGAGTCAGTGCCTTTAACCTCCTGTTTGGCGCAGTTTGCAATTTCTGCGGAAAATGAACAGGAATAGGGATTACCAATGAGAGACTAGCTGGAGGTGTCTGGACGGGCAAATTTAACTCTCATTTCCCACCAGGAAGAGGAATTAACCAAAGGCTCAGCGTGCCGTGCCGGAACCACACTAGGGTCTGAAGCAATCCTGCGGTGTTGCGGCCAGCTCACAAGAAAGCGAGTTGAAGAAAGGAGCTCAGGGGCACTGTCATTCACAAACCTGCAGAGTTATAAATGACAGCTATCGTCCAAAAATATATTGAAGTAAGGCTGCCAAGAGGACTTGAAAGCGGGGCAGAATTGCAGGAAACCGATTTCAGGAGGTAGACTGGAATTACATGTAAAGCATAGGAAAAGAGGCAGAACGTCCACAATGATGCACTTGGCCAAAAAGGGCGTATGCGTTTTTTCCTGAATATATTCAGGAAAAAACGCATACGCCCTTTTTGGCCAACCAAGCAAGCTTGCCAAGGAAATCTGCACTACAATGAAGTCTCACTGCCCCCTGGTCAAAAGGGCCATCTGAAAAAAGTGTAAAATCTAGAAAGGCAGGACAGGCCATTGAGAACTGGGAGCCTTGTTATGCTGATGGGCGTGATGTAAATTGCCAACAGCCACTCTGGAGAAGTGTATGGTGTTTCCTGAAACATCTACAAAACAAAGCAACAGAGCCTAGGGCAATTCCACTTATGGTCCTATAGCTTAGGGAAATTAAAATCAAAAAGACACAGCCACCCCAAAGTTTGGGACGGCTCTGTTTACAAGAACCTCATTTACAGTACAAGGTCAATATCGCAGAAAGCGAAAAATGGATAAAGAAGTTGTGGTACTTACGTACAATGCAATATCACTCAGCAATGAAATCTATGTCATCAGGCCCGTAGCAGCATAACGAGTGGATTCAGGTACGATGATTCTAAGTGAAATAAGTCACACAGAAAAAGAAACATCATAAGATATCACTACTACACGGAATGTAAACTTGGCTACACAGGAACTGAATTACAAAACAGAACAGGGTCTCAAATGTAGAAAACCAACTTATGCTTGCTTAAGGGGAAAGGTGAGTTGGGGTGCTGCATAAAACCAGAGATTGAAATTAGCACAGATACCGTTCCATAAGCCAAATATGTAATAGACAAGAGCTACTCCTTGCTCAACGAAGTGGACTCAACACCCCATATTAAACGCGTAAGAATATACCTGACTAGTAAGAATCTTAAAACCTATGGATTTATATGTCTCCGAAAGAGAATCAAGCGTGTGTACAGCGGCATAAACGCAGCAGTGATAGGATTGGTGAGGTTCGGTGAGCAAATACAGACCCTTTGAAGTCATATTGCATGGTACCCATTCCATGGGTCTCAACTCTCCAGGTTTAAGGGTTTCTTCCTTCAGCTAAAACATGCATGTGGAACCCAGAGTATGATCCACCATGTGATCGGGAAAAGTGTTCAAATGTGTCTCAGTTTTTGTCCCCTGGTACTCGGGTGCAACATTCCAGACGCTTTACTAACACTCTCCCCACTTAGAGAGTCAGTGCCTTTAACCTCCTGTTTGGCCCAGTTTGCAATTTCTGCGGAAAATGAACAGGAATAGGGATAACCAATGAGAGACTAGCTGGAGGTGTCTGGACGGGCAAATTTAACTCTCATTTCCCACCAGGAAGAGGAATTAACCAAAGGCTCAGCGTGCCGTGCCGGAACCACACTAGGGCCTGAAGCAATCCTGCGGTGTTGCGGCCAGCTCACAAGAAAGCGAGTTGAAGAAAGGAGCTCAGGGGCACTGTCATTCACAAACCTGCAGAGTTATAAATGACAGCTATCGTCCAAAAATATATTGAAGTAAGGCTGCCAAGAGGACTTGAAAGCGGGGCAGAATTGCAGGAAACCGATTTCAGGAGGTAGACTGGAATTACATGTAAAGCATAGGAAAAGAGGCAGAACGTCCACAATGATGCACTTGGCCAAAAAGGGCGTATGCGTTTTTTCCTGAATATATTCAGGAAAAAACGCATACGCCCTTTTTGGCCAACCAAGCAAGCTTGCCAAGGAAATCTGCACTACAATGAAGTCTCACTGCCCTCTGGTCAAAAGGGCCATCTGAAAAAAGTGTAAAATCTAGAAAGGCAGGACAGGCCATGGAGAACTGGGAGCCTTGTTATGATGATGGCCTGGATGTAAATTGCCAACAGCCACTTTGGAGAAGTGTATGGTGTTTCCTGAAACATCTACAAAACAAAGCAACAGAGCCTAGGGCAATTCCACTTATGGTCCTATAGCTTAGGGAAATTAAAATCAAAAAGACACAGCCACCCCAAAGTTTGGGACGGCTCTGTTTACAAGAACCTCATTTACGGTACAAGGTCAATATCGCAGAAAGCGAAAAATGGATAAAGAAGTTGTGGTACTTACGTACAATGCAATATCACTCAGCAATGAAATCTATGTCATCAGGCCCGTAGCAGCATAACGAGTGGATTCAGGTACGATGATTCTAAGTGAAATAAGTCACACAGAAAAAGAAACATCATAAGATATCACTACTACACGGAATGTAAACTTGGCTACACAGGAACTGAATTACAAAACAGAACAGGGTCTCAAATGTAGAAAACCAACTTATGCTTGCTTAAGGGGAAAGGTGAGTTGGGGTGCTGCATAAAACCAGAGATTGAAATTAGCACAGATACCGTTCCATAAGCCAAATATGTAATAGACAAGAGCTACTCCTTGCTCAACGAAGTGGACTCAACACCCCATATTAAACGCGTAAGAATATACCTGACTAGTAAGAATCTTAAAACCTATGGATTTATATGTCTCCGAAAGAGAATCAAGCGTGTGTACAGCGGCATAAACGCAGCAGTGATAGGATTGGTGAGGTTCGGTGAGCAAATACAGACCCTTTGAAGTCATATTGCATGGTACCCATTCCATGGGTCTCAACTCTCCAGGTTTAAGGGTTTCTTCCTTCAGCTAAAACATGCATGTGGAACCCAGAGTATGATCCACCGTGTGATCGGGAAAAGTGTTCAAATGTGTCTCAGTTTTTGTCCCCTGGTACTCGGGTGCAACATTCCAGACGCTTTACTAACACTCTCCCCACTTAGAGAGTCAGTGCCTTTAACCTCCTGTTTGGCCCAGTTTGCAATTTCTGCGGAAAATGAACAGGAATAGGGATAACCAATGAGAGACTAGCTGGAGGTGTCTGGACGGGCAAATTTAACTCTCATTTCCCACCAGGAAGAGGAATTAACCAAAGGCTCAGCGTGCCGTGCCGGAACCACACTAGGGCCTGAAGCAATCCTGCGGTGTTGCGGCCAGCTCACAAGAAAGCGAGTTGAAGAAAGGAGCTCAGGGGCACTGTCATTCACAAACCTGCAGAGTTATAAATGACAGCTATCGTCCAAAAATATATTGAAGTAAGGCTGCCAAGAGGACTTGAAAGCGGGGCAGAATTGCAGGAAACCGATTTCAGGAGGTAGACTGGAATTACATGTAAAGCATAGGAAAAGAGGCAGAACGTCCACAATGATGCACTTGGCCAAAAAGGGCGTATGCGTTTTTTCCTGAATATATTCAGGAAAAAACGCATACGCCCTTTTTGGCCAACCAAGCAAGCTTGCCAAGGAAATCTGCACTAAAATGAAGTCTCACTGCCCCCTGGTCAAAAGGGCCATCTGAAAAAAGTGTAAAATCTAGAAAGGCAGGACAGGCCATGGAGAACTGGGAGCCTTGTTATGATGATGGCCTGGATGTAAATTGCCAACAGCCACTTTGGAGAAGTGTATGGTGTTTCCTGAAACATCTACAAAACAAAGTAACAGAGCCTAGCTCACTTCCACTTATGGTCCTATAGCTTAGGGAAATTAAAATCAAAAAGACACAGCCACCCCAAAGTTTGGGACGGCTCTGTTTACAAGAACCTCATTTACGGTACAAGGTCAATATCGCAGAAAGCAAAAAATGGATAAAGAAGTTTTGGTACTTACGTACAATGCAATATCACTCAGCAATGAAATCTATGTCATCAGGCCCGTAGCAGCATAACGAGTGGATTCAGGTACGATGATTCTAAGTGAAATAAGTCACACAGAAAAAGAAACATCATAAGATATCACTACTACACGGAATGTAAACTTGGCTACACAGGAACTGAATTACAAAACAGAACAGGGTCTCAAATGTAGAAAACCAACTTATGCTTGCTTAAGGGGAAAGGTGAGTTGGGGTGCTGCATAAAACCAGAGATTGAAATTAGCACAGATACCGTTCCATAAGCCAAATATGTAATAGACAAGAGCTACTCCTTGCTCAACGAAGTGGACTCAACACCCCATATTAAACGCGTAAGAATATACCTGACTAGTAAGAATCTTAAAACCTATGGATTTATATGTCTCCGAAAGAGAATCAAGCGTGTGTACAGCGGCATAAACGCAGCAGTGATAGGATTGGTGAGGTTCGGTGAGCAAATACAGACCCTTTGAAGTCATATTGCATGGTACCCATTCCATGGGTCTCAACTCTCCAGGTTTAAGGGTTTCTTCCTTCAGCTAAAACATGCATGTGGAACCCAGAGTATGATCCATTGTGTGATCGGGAAACGTGTTCAAATGTGTCTCAGTTTTCGTCCCCCGGTACTCGGGTGCAACATTCCAGACGCTTTACTAACACTCTCCCCACTTAGAGAGTCAGTGCCTTTAACCTCCTGTTTGGCGCAGTTTGCAATTTCTGCGGAAAATGAACAGGAATAGGGATTACCAATGAGAGACTAGCTGGAGGTGTCTGGACGGGCAAATTTAACTCTCATTTCCCACCAGGAAGAGGAATTAACCAAAGGCTCAGCGTGCCGTGCCGGAACCACACTAGGGTCTGAAGCAATCCTGCGGTGTTGCGGCCAGCTCACAAGAAAGCGAGTTGAAGAAAGGAGCTCAGGGGCACTGTCATTCACAAACCTGCAGAGTTATAAATGACAGCTATCGTCCAAAAATATATTGAAGTAAGGCTGCCAAGAGGACTTGAAAGCGGGGCAGAATTGCAGGAAACCGATTTCAGGAGGTAGACTGGAATTACATGTAAAGCATAGGAAAAGAGGCAGAACGTCCACAATGATGCACTTGGCCAAAAAGGGCGTATGCGTTTTTTCCTGAATATATTCAGGAAAAAACGCATACGCCCTTTTTGGCCAACCAAGCAAGCTTGCCAAGGAAATCTGCACTACAATGAAGTCTCACTGCCCCCTGGTCAAAAGGGCCATCTGAAAAAAGTGTAAAATCTAGAAAGGCAGGACAGGCCATTGAGAACTGGGAGCCTTGTTATGCTGATGGGCGTGATGTAAATTGCCAACAGCCACTCTGGAGAAGTGTATGGTGTTTCCTGAAACATCTACAAAACAAAGCAACAGAGCCTAGGGCAATTCCACTTATGGTCCTATAGCTTAGGGAAATTAAAATCAAAAAGACACAGCCACCCCAAAGTTTGGGACGGCTCTGTTTACAAGAACCTCATTTACGGTACAAGGTCAATATCGCAGAAAGCGAAAAATGGATAAAGAAGTTGTGGTACTTACGTACAATGCAATATCACTCAGCAATGAAATCTATGTCATCAGGCCCGTAGCAGCATAACGAGTGGATTCAGGTACGATGATTCTAAGTGAAATAAGTCACACAGAAAAAGAAACATCATAAGATATCACTACTACACGGAATGTAAACTTGGCTACACAGGAACTGAATTACAAAACAGAACAGGGTCTCAAATGTAGAAAACCAACTTATGCTTGCTTAAGGGGAAAGGTGAGTTGGGGTGCTGCATAAAACCAGAGATTGAAATTAGCACAGATACCGTTCCATAAGCCAAATATGTAATAGACAAGAGCTACTCCTTGCTCAACGAAGTGGACTCAACACCCCATATTAAACGCGTAAGAATATACCTGACTAGTAAGAATCTTAAAACCTATGGATTTATATGTCTCCGAAAGAGAATCAAGCGTGTGTACAGCGGCATAAACGCAGCAGTGATAGGATTGGTGAGGTTCGGTGAGCAAATACAGACCCTTTGAAGTCATATTGCATGGTACCCATTCCATGGGTCTCAACTCTCCAGGTTTAAGGGTTTCTTCCTTCAGCTAAAACATGCATGTGGAACCCAGAGTATGATCCACCATGTGATCGGGAAAAGTGTTCAAATGTGTCTCAGTTTTTGTCCCCTGGTACTCGGGTGCAACATTCCAGACGCTTTACTAACACTCTCCCCACTTAGAGAGTCAGTGCCTTTAACCTCCTGTTTGGCCCAGTTTGCAATTTCTGCGGAAAATGAACAGGAATAGGGATAACCAATGAGAGACTAGCTGGAGGTGTCTGGACGGGCAAATTTAACTCTCATTTCCCACCAGGAAGAGGAATTAACCAAAGGCTCAGCGTGCCGTGCCGGAACCACACTAGGGCCTGAAGCAATCCTGCGGTGTTGCGGCCAGCTCACAAGAAAGCGAGTTGAAGAAAGGAGCTCAGGGGCACTGTCATTCACAAACCTGCAGAGTTATAAATGACAGCTATCGTCCAAAAATATATTGAAGTAAGGCTGCCAAGAGGACTTGAAAGCGGGGCAGAATTGCAGGAAACCGATTTCAGGAGGTAGACTGGAATTACATGTAAAGCATAGGAAAAGAGGCAGAACGTCCACAATGATGCACTTGGCCAAAAAGGGCGTATGCGTTTTTTCCTGAATATATTCAGGAAAAAACGCATACGCCCTTTTTGGCCAACCAAGCAAGCTTGCCAAGGAAATCTGCACTACAATGAAGTCTCACTGCCCTCTGGTCAAAAGGGCCATCTGAAAAAAGTGTAAAATCTAGAAAGGCAGGACAGGCCATGGAGAACTGGGAGCCTTGTTATGATGATGGCCTGGATGTAAATTGCCAACAGCCACTTTGGAGAAGTGTATGGTGTTTCCTGAAACATCTACAAAACAAAGCAACAGAGCCTAGGGCAATTCCACTTATGGTCCTATAGCTTAGGGAAATTAAAATCAAAAAGACACAGCCACCCCAAAGTTTGGGACGGCTCTGTTTACAAGAACCTCATTTACGGTACAAGGTCAATATCGCAGAAAGCGAAAAATGGATAAAGAAGTTGTGGTACTTACGTACAATGCAATATCACTCAGCAATGAAATCTATGTCATCAGGCCCGTAGCAGCATAACGAGTGGATTCAGGTACGATGATTCTAAGTGAAATAAGTCACACAGAAAAAGAAACATCATAAGATATCACTACTACACGGAATGTAAACTTGGCTACACAGGAACTGAATTACAAAACAGAACAGGGTCTCAAATGTAGAAAACCAACTTATGCTTGCTTAAGGGGAAAGGTGAGTTGGGGTGCTGCATAAAACCAGAGATTGAAATTAGCACAGATACCGTTCCATAAGCCAAATATGTAATAGACAAGAGCTACTCCTTGCTCAACGAAGTGGACTCAACACCCCATATTAAACGCGTAAGAATATACCTGACTAGTAAGAATCTTAAAACCTATGGATTTATATGTCTCCGAAAGAGAATCAAGCGTGTGTACAGCGGCATAAACGCAGCAGTGATAGGATTGGTGAGGTTCGGTGAGCAAATACAGACCCTTTGAAGTCATATTGCATGGTACCCATTCCATGGGTCTCAACTCTCCAGGTTTAAGGGTTTCTTCCTTCAGCTAAAACATGCATGTGGAACCCAGAGTATGATCCACCGTGTGATCGGGAAAAGTGTTCAAATGTGTCTCAGTTTTTGTCCCCTGGTACTCGGGTGCAACATTCCAGACGCTTTACTAACACTCTCCCCACTTAGAGAGTCAGTGCCTTTAACCTCCTGTTTGGCCCAGTTTGCAATTTCTGCGGAAAATGAACAGGAATAGGGATAACCAATGAGAGACTAGCTGGAGGTGTCTGGACGGGCAAATTTAACTCTCATTTCCCACCAGGAAGAGGAATTAACCAAAGGCTCAGCGTGCCGTGCCGGAACCACACTAGGGCCTGAAGCAATCCTGCGGTGTTGCGGCCAGCTCACAAGAAAGCGAGTTGAAGAAAGGAGCTCAGGGGCACTGTCATTCACAAACCTGCAGAGTTATAAATGACAGCTATCGTCCAAAAATATATTGAAGTAAGGCTGCCAAGAGGACTTGAAAGCGGGGCAGAATTGCAGGAAACCGATTTCAGGAGGTAGACTGGAATTACATGTAAAGCATAGGAAAAGAGGCAGAACGTCCACAATGATGCACTTGGCCAAAAAGGGCGTATGCGTTTTTTCCTGAATATATTCAGGAAAAAACGCATACGCCCTTTTTGGCCAACCAAGCAAGCTTGCCAAGGAAATCTGCACTACAATGAAGTCTCACTGCCCTCTGGTCAAAAGGGCCATCTGAAAAAAGTGTAAAATCTAGAAAGGCAGGACAGGCCATGGAGAACTGGGAGCCTTGTTATGATGATGGCCTGGATGTAAATTGCCAACAGCCACTTTGGAGAAGTGTATGGTGTTTCCTGAAACATCTACAAAACAAAGCAACAGAGCCTAGCTCACTTCCACTTATGGTCCTATAGCTTAGGGAAATTAAAATCAAAAAGACACAGCCACCCCAAAGTTTGGGACGGCTCTGTTTACAAGAACCTCATTTACGGTACAAGGTCAATATCGCAGAAAGCGAAAAATGGATAAAGAAGTTTTGGTACTTACGTACAATGCAATATCACTCAGCAATGAAATCTATGTCATCAGGCCCGTAGCAGCATAAGGAGTGGATTCAGGTACAATGATTCTAAGTGAAATAAGTCACACAGAAAAAGAAACATCATAAGATATCACTACTACACGGAATGTAAACTTGGCTACACAGGAACTGAATTACAAAACAGAACAGGGTCTCAAATGTAGAAAACCAACTTATGCTTGCTTAAGGGGAAAGGTGAGTTGGGGTGCTGCATAAAACCAGAGATTGAAATTAGCACAGATACCGTTCCATAAGCCAAATATGTAATAGACAAGAGCTACTCCTTGCTCAACGAAGTGGACTCAACACCCCATATTAAACGCGTAAGAATATACCTGACTAGTAAGAATCTTAAAACCTATGGATTTATATGTCTCCGAAAGAGAATCAAGCGTGTGTACAGCGGCATAAACGCAGCAGTGATAGGATTGGTGAGGTTCGGTGAGCAAATACAGACCCTTTGAAGTCATATTGCATGGTACCCATTCCATGGGTCTCAACTCTCCAGGTTTAAGGGTTTCTTCCTTCAGCTAAAACATGCATGTGGAACCCAGAGTATGATCCATCGTGTGATCGGGAAACGTGTTCAAATGTGTCTCAGTTTTCGTCCCCCGGTACTCGGGTGCAACATTCCAGACGCTTTACTAACACTCTCCCCACTTAGAGAGTCAGTGCCTTTAACCTCCTGTTTGGCCCAGTTTGCAATTTCTGCGGAAAATGAACAGGAATAGGGATTACCAATGAGAGACTAGCTGGAGGTGTCTGGACGGGCAAATTTAACTCTCATTTCCCACCAGGAAGAGGAATTAACCAAAGGCTCAGCATGCCGTGCCGGAACCACACTAGGGTCTGAAGCAATCCTGCGGTGTTGCGGCCAGCTCACAAGAAAGCGAGTTGAAGAAAGGAGCTCAGGGGCACTGTCATTCACAAACCTGCAGAGTTATAAATGACAGCTATCGTCCAAAAATATATTGAAGTAAGGCTGCCAAGAGGACTTGAAAGCGGGGCAGAATTGCAGGAAACCGATTTCAGGAGGTAGACTGGAATTACATGTAAAGCATAGGAAAAGAGGCAGAACGTCCACAATGATGCACTTGGCCAAAAAGGGCGTATGCGTTTTTTCCTGAATATATTCAGGAAAAAACGCATACGCCCTTTTTGGCCAACCAAGCAAGCTTGCCAAGGAAATCTGCACTACAATGAAGTCTCACTGCCCCCTGGTCAAAAGGGTCATCTGAAAAAAGTGTAAAATCTAGAAAGGCAGGACAGGCCATTGAGAACTGGGAGCCTTGTTATGCTGATGGGCGTGATGTAAATTGCCAACAGCCACTCTGGAGAAGTGTATGGTGTTTCCTGAAACATCTACAAAACAAAGCAACAGAGCCTAGGGCACTTCCACTTATGGTCCTATAGCTTAGGGAAATTAAAATCAAAAAGACACAGCCACCCCAAAGTTTGGGACGGCTCTGTTTACAAGAACCTCATTTACGGTACAAGGTCAATATCGCAGAAAGCGAAAAATGGATAAAGAAGTTGTGGTACTTACGTACAATGCAATATCACTCAGCAATGAAATCTATGTCATCAGGCCCGTAGCAGCATAACGAGTGGATTCAGGTACGATGATTCTAAGTGAAATAAGTCACACAGAAAAAGAAACATCATAAGATATCACTACTACACGGAATGTAAACTTGGCTACACAGGAACTGAATTACAAAACAGAACAGGGTCTCAAATGTAGAAAACCAACTTATGCTTGCTTAAGGGGAAAGGTGAGTTGGGGTGCTGCATAAAACCAGAGATTGAAATTAGCACAGATACCGTTCCATAAGCCAAATATGTAATAGACAAGAGCTACTCCTTGCTCAACGAAGTGGACTCAACACCCCATATCAAACGCCTAAGAATATACCTGACTAGTAAGAATCTTAAAACCTATGGATTTATATGTCTCTGAAAGAGAATCAAGCATGTGTACAGTGTCATAAACGCAGCAGTGATAGGATTGGTGAGGATCGGTGAGCAAATGCAGACCCTTTGAAGTCATATTGCATGGTACCCATTCCATGGGTCTCAACTCTCCAGGTATAAGGGATTCTTCCTTCAGCTAAAACATGCATGTGGAACCCAGAGTATGATCCATCGTGTGATCGGGAAACGTGTTCAAATGTGTCTCAGTTTTCGTCCCCCGGTACTCGGGTGCAACATGCCAGACGCTTTACTAACACTCTCCCCACTTAAAGAGTCAGTGCCTTTAAACTCCTGTTTGGCCCAGTTTGCAATTTCTGCGGAAAATGAACAGGAATAGGGATAACCAATGAGAGACTAGCTGGAGGTGTCTGGACGGGCAAATTTAACTCTCATTTCCCACCAGGAAGAGGAATTAACCAAAGGCTCAGCGTGCCGTGCCGGAACCACACTAGGGCCTGAAGCAATCCTGCGGTGTTGCGGCTAGCTCACAAGAAAGCGAGTTGAAGAAAGGAGCTCAGGGGCACTGTCATTCACAAACCTGCAGAGTTATAAATGACAGCTATCGTCCAAAAATATATTGAAGTAAGGCTGCCAAGAGGACTTGAAAGCGGGGCAGAATTGCAGGAAACCGATTTCAGGAGGTAGACTGGAATTACATGTAAAGCATAGGAAAAGAGGCAGAACGTCCAAAATGATGCACTTGGCCAAAAAGGGCGTATGCGTTTTTTCCTGAATATATTCAGGAAAAAACGCATACGCCCTTTTTGGCCAACCAAGCAAGCTTGCCAAGGAAATCTGCACTACAATGAAGTCTCACTGCCCCCTGGTCAAAAGGGCCATCTGAAAAAAGTGTAAAATCTAGAAAGGCAGGACAGGCCATGGAGAACTGGGAGCCTTGTTATGATGATGGCCTGGATGTAAATTGCCAACAGCCACTTTGGAGAAGTGTATGGTGTTTCCTGAAACATCTACAAAACAAAGTAACAGAGCCTAGCTCACTTCCACTTATGGTCCTATAGCTTAGGGAAATTAAAATCAAAAAGACACAGCCACCCCAAAGTTTGGGACGGCTCTGTTTACAAGAACCTCTTTTACGGTACAAGGTCAATATCGCAGAAAGCGAAAAATGGATAAAGAAGTTTTGGTACTTACGTACAATGCAATATCACTCAGCAATGAAATCTATGTCATCAGGCCCGTAGCAGCATAACGAGTGGATTCAGGTACGATGATTCTAAGTGAAATAAGTCACACAGAAAAAGAAACATCATAAGATATCACTACTACACGGAATGTAAACTTGGCTACACAGGAACTGAATTACAAAACAGAACAGGGTCTCAAATGTAGAAAACCAACTTATGCTTGCTTAAGGGGAAAGGTGAGTTGGGGTGCTGCATAAAACCAGAGATTGAAATTAGCACAGATACCGTTCCATAAGCCAAATATGTAATAGACAAGAGCTACTCCTTGCTCAACGAAGTGGACTCAACACCCCATATTAAACGCCTAAGAATATACCTGACTAGTAAGAATCTTAAAACCTATGGATTTATATGTCTCCGAAAGAGAATCAAGCGTGTGTACAGCGCCATAAACGCAGCAGTGATAGGATTGGTGAGGATCGGTGAGCAAATGTATACTCTCTGAAGTCATATTGCATGGTACCCATTCCATGGGTCTTAACTCTCCAGGTATAAGGGATTCTTCCTTCAGCTAAAACATGCATGTGGAACCCAGAGTATGATCCATCGTGTGATCGGGAAACGTGTTCAAATGTGTCTCAGTTTTCGTCCCCCGGTACTCGGGTGCAACATTCCAGACGCTTTATTAACACTCTCCCCACTTAAAGAGTCAGTGCCTTTAAACTCCTGTTTGGCCCAGTTTGCAATTTCTGCGGAAAATGAACAGGAATAGGGATAACCAATGAGAGACTAGCTGGAGGTGTCTGGACGGGCAAATTTAACTCTCATTTCCCACCAGGAAGAGGAATTAACCAAAGGCTCAGCGTGCCATGCCGGAACCACACTAGGGCCTGAAGCAATCCTGCGGTGTTGCGGCCAGCTCACAAGAAAGCGAGTTGAAGAAAGGAGCTCAGGGGCACTGTCATTCACAAACCTGCAGAGTTATAAATGACAGATATCGTCCAAAAATATATTGAAGTAAGGCCGCCAAGAGGACTCGAAAGCGGGGCAGAATTGCAGGAAACCGATTTCAGGAGGTAGATAGGAATTGCATTTAAAGCATAGGAAAAGAGACAGAACTTGGAAAATAATGCACTTGGCAAAAAAGGGCATATGTGTTTTATCCAGAGCTCTCATAACCGAGGGGAGGAGATTCCCAGCAGGCTCCAACTGCCACCTGAGGGCTCATGTTGTCAAGGCAACGTGAGCAAGCCAGGCAGGAGTTACCTCACAGCAGAGATCCCACCTCACAGAAGGGTGAGAAACCCAGCCAACATCAGACTCTCACCAGAGGGCCCACATCACCAAGGGGATGGGAACCAGGCAGGAGTGTCTTCACACCAGTGGGGCCACATCATCGAAAGGTGAGGTACTCAGCACATGTGTCCTCAAACCAGAGGACCCACATCACTAAGGGTCTCGGAGTGAGGCAGGCAGGAGTAGCCTCACAACACTGGGCCCATAGAATAAAAAAGTGAGGAATCCAGCAGTTGGAACCTCCCAGCAGGGGGCCCAGAGCACCGAGGCTATGGGATCCAGGCCACAGTGAACTCACAGCAGAGGGCCCATGTCATGAAACTGAGCAACCCAGTCATTGGGACCTCAGAGCAGGAGGCCCACATCCCCATGGGGATATAAATCTGGTAGGAGTGTCCTCGCACCACTGAAAACGTATCAGAAAATTTTGGGAGACCAGCAGTTAGAGCCTGACGCCAGAAGACCCTCATCATCAAGGGAAGGAGGCTCCCAGCAGGCTCCAACGGCCACCAGAGGGCTGACGTCGCCAAGGCGATGTGTGCCAACCAGGCACGAATGACCTCACAGCAGAGGGCCCACCTCAGAGAAGTGTGACGAACCCAGTCAGGATCAGACTCGCACCAGAGGGCCCACATCACCAAATGGATTGGAACCAGGCAGGAGTGTCCTCACATGAGTAGGGCCACATCATCTAAAGGTGAGGAACCCAGAACACGTGGCTTCAAACCATAGGACACACATCACCAAGAGGCTGGGGGTGAGGCAGGCAGGAGGAGCCTCACAACAGAGGGCCCAAAAATAAGGAAGGTGAGGAATCCAGCAGTTGCAACCTCCCAGCAGGCGGCCCAGAGCACAGAGGCTAGGGGATCCAAGCCAGAGTGAACTAACACCAGACAGCCCACATCATGAAACTGTGAGCAACCCAGACATTGGGACCTCAGAGCAGAAGGCCCACATCCCCATGGTGATGGGAACATGACAGGAGTGTCCTGGCATCACTGGGCTCACATCAGAAAACGTGGGGTGCTCAGAAGTTAGGGCCTGACGCTAGAGGGCACTCATCACCGAGGGGAGGAGGCTCCCAGCAGGCTCCAGCTGCCACCAGAGGGCCAACGTCACCAAGGCGATGTGTGCCAGCCCGGCAGGAGTGACCTCACAGCAGAGGCCCCACCTCACAGAAGGGTGAGGAACACAGCCAGGATCAGACTCTCACCAGAGGGCCCACATCACCAAGGGGAAGGGAATCAGGCAGGAGTGTCCCCACATCAGTGGGACAACATCATCGAAAGGTGAGGATCCCAGCACATGTAGCCTCAAACCAGAGGAACCACATCACCAAGGGGTTCGGAATGAGGCTGGCAGGACCGGCCTCACAACACAGGGTCCATAGAATATAAAAGTTGAGGAATCCAGCAGTTGGAACCTCCCAGCAAGCGGCCCAGAGCACCGAGGCTATGGGATCCAGGCCGCAGTGAACTCACAGCAGAGGGCCCACATCATGAACCTGTGAGCAGCCCAGCCGTTGGGACCTCAGAACAGAAGGCCCACATCCCCATTGGGATGGGAACCTGGCAGGAGTGGCTTCGCACCACTTAGCACATATCAGAAAATGTTAGGAGCCCAGCAGTTAGGGCCTGACGCCAGGGGGCCCTCATAACTGAGGGGAGGAGACTCCCAGCAGGTTCCAACTGCCAACAGAGGGCCCACGTCTACAAGGTGGCATGCGCCAGCCAGGCAGTAGTGACCTCACAACAGAGGGCCTATCTCACAGAAGGGTGAGGAACCGAGGTAGGATGAGACTCTTGCCAGAGGGCCCACAACACCAAGGGGATGGGAACCAGTCAGGACTGTCCTCTCACCAGTGGGGCCACATCATCGAAAGGTGAGGAACCCAGCACATGCGGCCTCATATCAGAGGACATACATCACAAAGGGGATGGGAGTGAGGCAGGTAGGAGTAGCCTAAAAACAGAGGGCCCAAAGAATAAAAAAGGTGAGGAATCCAGCATTTGGAACCTCCCAGCAGGCGGCCGAGAGCACAGAAGCTATGGGATGCAGGCAGGAGTGAACTAACAGCAGAGAGCCCACATCATGAAACTGTGAGCAACCCAGGCGTTGGGACCTCAGAGCAGAAAGCCCACATCCCCATGGGGATGGGAACCTGACAGGAGTGTCCTGGCATCACTGGGCTCACATCAGAAAACGTGGGGAGCCCAGCAGTTAGGGCCTGATGCTAGAGGGCTGTCATCACCGAGGGCAGGAGGCTCCCAGCAGGTTCCATGTGCCAACAGAGGGCCCACGTCGCCAAGGTGATGTGTGCAAGTCAGGTAGGATTGACCTCACAGCAGAGGGCCTACCTCACAGAAGAGTGAGGAACCCAGCCAGGATAAGACTGTCACCAGAAGGCCCACATCACCAAGGGGATGGGAACCAGGCAGGAGTGTCCTCACACCAGTGGGGCCACATCATTGAAAGTTGCGGAACCCAGCATATGTGGCCTCAAACCAGAGGACCCACATCACAAAGGGGATGCGAGTGAGGCAGGCAGGAGGAACATCGCAACACAGGCCCCATAGAATACAAAAGTTGAGGAATCGAGCAGTTGGAACCTTCCAGCAGGCGGCCCAGAGCACAGAGGCTATGGCATCCAGGCCAGAGTGAACTAACAGCAGAGAGCCCACATCATGAAACTGTGAACAACCCAGCCGTTGGGACCTCAGAACAGAAGGCCCACATCCCAATGGGTATGTGAACCTGGATGGAGTGTCTTCGAACCACTGGGCGCACATCACAAAATGTGGGGAGCCCAGCCGTTAGGGCCTGACGCCAGAGGCCCCTCATCACCGAGGGGAGGAGGCTCCCAGCAGGCTCCAAGTGTCACCAGAGGGCTCATGTCCACAAGGTGAGGTGAGCAAGCCAGGCAGGAGTGACCTCACAGCAGACGGCCCATCTCACAGATGAGTGAGGAACCCAGCCAGGATCAGACTCTCAACAGAGAGCCCACATCACCAAGGGGATGTGAACCAGGCAGGAGTCTCCTAAGACCATTGGTCCCACATCATCGAAAGGTGAGGAACCCAGCACATGTGGCCTCAAACCAGAGGACACACATCACGAAGGGACTGGGAGTGAGGCAGGCAGGAGGATCCTCACAACAGAGGGCCTAAAAAATTAAAAAAGTGAGGAATCCAGCAGTTGGAACCTTCCAGCAGGCGGCCAAGAACACAGAGGGTATGGGATCCAGGCCACAGTGAACTAACACCAGAGAGCCCACATCATGAAACTGTGATCAACCCAGCCGTTGGAACGTCAGAGCAGAAGGCCCACATCCCCATGGAGATGGGAACCTAAGAGGAGTGCCCGAGCATCACTGGGCTCACTAAGAAAAGTTGGGGAGCCCAGCAGTTAGGGCTTGACATCAGAGGGCCCTCATCACAGAGGTGAGGAGGCTCCCAGCAGGGTCCAAGTGCCACCAGAGGGCTCATGTCAACAAGGCGAGGTGAGCAAGCCAGGCAAGAGTTACCTGATAGTAGAGGGCCCACCTCACAGATGGTTGAGGAACCCAGCCAGGATCAGACTCTCACCAGAGGGCCCACATCACAAAGGGGATGGGAACCAGTCAGGATTATCCTCACACCAGTGGGGCCTCATCATCTTAACGTGAGGAACCCAGCACATGTGTCCTCAAACCAGAGGACCCACATCACAAAGGGCCTTGGAGTGAGGCAGGCAGGAGTAGCCTCACAACACAGGGGCACATAATATAAAATACGTGAGGGTTCCAGCATTTAGACCTTCCAGCAGGCAGCTCAGAACACCGAGGCTATGGGATCCAGGCCACAGTGAACTCACAGCAGAGGGCCAACATCATAAAACTGTGAGCAACCCAGGCGTTGGGACCACAGAGCAGAAGGCCCACATCCCCATGGGAATGGGAACCTGGCTGGAGTGTCCTCGCACCACTGGGCGCACATCAGAAAATGTGGGGAGCCCACCATTTAGGGCCTGATGCCAGAGGGCCGTCATCACCGAGAGGAGGAGGCACCCTGCACGCTCCAACTGCCACCAGAGGGCTCACGTCTCCAAGGTGACGTGTGCCAGCCAGTCAGGAGTGACCGCACAGCAGAGGGCCTACCTCACAGAACGTTGAGGAACCCAGCCAGGATTAGACTCTGGCCAGAGGGCCCACCTCACCAAGGGGATGGTAACCAGGCAGGAGTGTCCTCACACGAGTGGGGCCACATCATCGAAAGGTGAGGAACGCAGCACATGTGGCCTCAAGCTATAGGACAGTCATCACCAAGGGGCTGGCAGCGAGGCAGGCAGGAGGAGCCTCACAACAGAGGGCACATAGAATAAAAAAGTTGAGGAATCCAGCAGTTGGAACCTCCCAGCAGGCGGCTCAAAGCACCGATGATAAGGGATCCTTGCCGGAGTGAACTCACAGCAGAGGACCCACATCATGGTACTGTGAGCAAGCCAGCCGTTTTGACCTCAGAGCAGAAGGCCCATATCCCCATGGGGATGCGAACCTGGCAAGAGTGTCCTCACTCACTTGGCGCACATCAGAAAATGTGGGGAGCCCAGCAGTTATGGCCTAAGGCAAGAGGGCCCTCATCACCGAGGGGAGGAGGATCCCAGCACACTCCAACTGCCACCAGAGGGCCCACGTCGCCAAGGTGACTTGTGCCAGACAGGCATGATTGACCTCACAGCAGAGGGCCCACCTCACAGAAGGGTGAGGAACCCAGCCAGGATCAGACTCTCACCTGAGGGCCCACATCAGCAAGGGGATGGGAACCAGTCACGACTGTCTTCCCTCCAGTGGGGCCACATCATCGAAAGGTGCGGAACCCAGCACATGTGGCCTCAAATCAGAGGACACATATCACAAAGGGAAGGGGAGTGAGGCAGGCAGGAGTAGCCTAAAAACAGAGGGCCCAAAGAATAAGAAAGGTGAGGAATCCAGCAGTTGGAACCTCCCAGCAGGCAGCCGAGAGCACAGAAGCTATGGGATGCAGGCAGGAGTGAACTAACAGCAGAGAGCCCACATCATGAAACTGTGAGCAACCCAGGCGTTGGGACCTCAGAGCAGAAGGCCCACATCCCAATGGGGATGTGAACCTGGATGGAGTGTCCTCGCACCACTGGGCCGCACATCACGAAATGTGGGGAGCACAGCTCTTAGGGCCTGACGCCAGAGGGCCCTCATCACCGAGGGGAGGAGGCTCCCAGCAGGCTCCAAGTGCCACCAGAGGGCTCATGTCCACAAGGAGAGGTGAGCAAGCCAGGCAGGAGTGACCTCACAGCAGACGGCCCACCTCACAGATGGGTGAAGAACCCAGCCAGGATCAGACTCTCAACAGAGGGCCCACATCACCAAGGGGATGTGAACCAGGCAGGAGTCTCCTAAGACCATTGGTCCCACATCATTGAAAGGTGAGGAACCCAGCACATGTGGCCTCAAACCAGAGGACACACATCACGAAGGGGCTGGGAGTGAGGCAGGCAGGAGGATCCTCACAACAGAGGGCCCAAAAAATTAAAAAAGTGAGGAATCCAGCAGTTGGAACCTCCCAGCAGGCGGCCAAGAACACAGAGGCTATGGGATCCAGACCACAGTGAACTAACACCAGAGAGCCCACATCATGAAACTGTGATCAACCCAGCCGTTGGAACGTCAGAGCAGAAGGCCCACATCCCCATGGAGATGGGAACCTAAGAGGCGTGCCCGAGCATCACTGGGCTCACTAAGAAAAGTTGGGGAGCCCAGCAGTTAGGGCCTGACGTCAGAGGGCCCTCATCACCGGGGGGCGGAGATTCCCAGCACGCTCCAACTGCCACCACACAGCTGACTTCACCAAGGCATTGTGTGCCAGCCATGCAGGAGTGACCTATCAGCAGAGGGTCTCCCTCACAGAAGGGTGAGGAACACAGCCAGGAACAGACTCTCACCAGGGGGTCCGCATAACCACGTGGATGAGAAGCAGTCAGGAGTGTCCTCACACTAGTGGGGCCACATCATCGAAAGGTGAGGAACCCAGCAAAGGTGGCCACAAACCAGAGTACCCACATCACCAGGGGGTTGAGAGTGAGGTAGGTGTCTGGACAGGCATATTTAACTCGCATTTCCCACCAGGAAGAGGAATTAACCAAAGGCTCAGCGTGCCATGCCGGAACCACACTAGGGCCTGAAGCAATCCTGCGGTGTTGCGACCAGCTCACAAGAAAGCGAGTTGAAGAAAGGAGCTCAGGGGCACTGTCATTCACAAACCTGCAGAGTTATAAATGACAGCTATCTCCAAAAATATATTGAAGTAAGGCTGCCAAGAGGACTTGAAAGCGGGGCAGAATTGCAGGAAACCGATTTCAGGAGGTAGACTGGAATTGCATGTAAAGCATAGGAAAAGAGGCAGAAGGTCCACAATGATGCACTTGGCCAAAAAGGGCGTGTGCGTTTTTTCCTGAATATATTCAGGAAAAAACGCATACGCCCTTTTTTGCCAACCAAGCAAGCTTGCAAAGGAAATCTGCACTACAATGAAGTCTCACTGCCCCCTGGTCAAAAGGGCCATCTGAACAAAGTGTAAAATCCAGAAAGGCAGGACAGGCCATGGAGAACTGGGAGCCTTGTTATGCTGATGGGCGGGATGTAAATTGCCAACAGCCACTCTGGAGAAGTGTATGGTGTTTCCTGAAACATCTACAAAACAAAGCAACAGAGCCTAGGGCACTTCCACTTATGGTCCTATAGCTTAGGGAAATTAAAATCAAAAAGACACAGCCACCCCAAAGTTTGGGATGGCTCTGTTTCCAAGAACCTCGTTTACAGTACAAGTTCAATATCGCAGAAAGCGAAAAATGGATAAAGAAGTTGTGGTACATACGTACAATGCAATATCACTCAGCAATGAAATCTATGTCATCAGGCCCGTAGCAGCATAATGAGTGGATTCAGGTACGATGATTCTAAGTGAAATAAGTCACCCAGAAAAAGAAACATCATAAGATATCACTAATACACGGAATGTAAACTTGGCTACACAGGAACTGAATTACAAAACAGAACAGGGTCTCAAATGTAGAAAACCAACTTATGCTTGCTTAAGGGGAAAGGTGAGTTGGGGTGCTGCATAAAACCAGAGATTGAAATTAGCACAGATACCGTTCCATAAGCCAAATATATAATAGACAAGAGCTACTCCTTGCTCAACGAAGTGGACACAACACCTCATATTAAACGCCTAATAATATACCTGACTAGTAAGAATCTTAAAACCTATGGATTTATATGTCTCCGAAAGAGAATCAAGCGTGTGTACAGCGGCATAAACACAGCAGTGATAGGATTGGTGAGGATCGGTGAGCAAATGCAGACCCTTTGAAGTCATATTGCATGGTACCCATACCATGGGTCTCAACTCTCCAGGTTTAAGGGATTCTTCCTTCAGCTAAAACATGCATGTGGAACCCAGACTATGATCCACCGTGTGATTGGGAAACGTGTTCCAAGGTGTCTCAGTTTTCGTCCCCTGGTACTCGGGTGCAACATTCCAGACGCTTTACTAACACTCTCCCCACTTGGAGAGTCAGTGCCTTTAACCTCCTGTTTGGCCCAGTTTGCAATTTCTGCGGAAAATGAACAGGAATAGGGAGAACCAATGAGAGACTAGCTGGAGGTGTCTGGACGGGCAAATTTAACTCTCATTTCCAACCAGGAAGAGGAATTAACCAAAGGCTCAGCGTGCCGTGCCGGAACCACACTAGGGCCTGAAGCAATCCTGCGGTGTTGCGGCCAGCTCACAAGAAAGCGAGTTGAAGAAAGGAGCTCAGGGGCACTGTCATTCACAAACCTGCAGAGTTATAAATGACAGCTATCGTCCAAAAATATATTGAAGTAAGGCTGCCAAGAGGACTTGAAAGCGGGGCAGAATTGCAGGAAATCGATTTCAGGAGGTAGACTGGAATTGCATGTAAAGCATAGGAAAAGAGGCAGAACGTCCACAATGATGCACTTGGCCAAAAAGAGCATATGCGTTTTTTCCTGAATATATTCAGGAAAAAACGCATACGCCCTTTCTGGCCAACCAAGCAAGCTTGCAAAGGAAATCTGCACTACAATGAAGTCTCACTGCCCCCCGGTCAAAAGGGCCATCTGAAAAAAGTGTAAAATCCAGAAAGGCAGGACAGGCCATGGAGAACTGGGAGCCTTGTTATGCTGATGGGCGGGATGTAAATTGCCAACAGCCACTCTGGAGAAGTGTATGGTGTTTCATGAAACATCTAAAAAACAAAGCAACAGAGCTTAGGGCACTTCCACTTATGGTCCTATAGCTTAGGGAAATTAAAATCAAAAAGACACAGCCACCCCAAAGTTTGGGATGGCTCTGTTTACAAGAACCTCGTTTACAGTACAAGTTCAATATCGCAGAAAGCGAAAAATGGATAAAGAAGTTGTGGTACTTACGTACAATGCAATACCACTCAGCAATGACATCTATGTCATCAGGGCCGTAGCACAATAATGAGTGGATTCAGGTACGATGATTCTAAGTGAAATAAGCCACCCAGAAAAAGAAACATCATAAGATATCACTAACACACGGAATGTAAACTTGGCTACACAGGAACTGAATTACAAAACAGAACAGGGTCTCAAATGTAGAAATCCAACTTATGCTTGCTTAAGGGGAAAGGTGAGTTGGGGTGCTGCATAAAACCAGAGATTGAAATTAGCACAGATACCGTTCCATAAGCCAAATATATAATAGACAAGAGCTACTCCTTGCTCAACGAAGTGGACACAACACCCCATATTAAACGCCTAAGAATATACCTGACTAGTAAGAATCTTACAACCTATGGATTTATATGTCTCCGAAAGAGAATCAAGCGTGTGTACAGCGGCATAAACGCAGCAGTGATAGGATTGGTGAGGATCGGTGAGCAAATGCAGACCCTTTGAAGTCATATTGCATGGTACCCATTCCATGGTTCTCAACTCTCAATGTTTAAGGGATTCTTCCTTCAGCTAAATCATGCATGTGGAACCCAGACTATGATCCACCGTGTGATTGGGAAACGTGTTCAAAGGTGTCTCAGTTTTCGTCCCCTGGTACTCGGGTGCAACATTCCAGACGCTTTACTAACACTCTCCCCACTTGGAGAGTCAGTGCCTTTAACCTCCTGTTTGTCCCAGTTTGCAATTTCTGCGGAAAATGAACAGGAATAGGGAGAACCAATGAGAGACTAGCTGGAGGTGTCTGGACGGGCAAATTTAACTCTCATTTCCCACCAGGAAGAGGAATTAACCAAAGGCTCAGCGTGCCATGCCGGAACCACACTAGGGCCTGAAGCAATCCTGCGGTGTTGCGGCCAGCTCACAAGAAAGCGAGTTGAAGAAAGGAGCTCAGGGGCACTGTCATTCACAAACCTGCAGAGTTATAAATGACAGCTATCGTCCAAAAATATATTGAAGTAAGGCTGCCAAGAGGACTTGAAAGTGGGGCAGAATTGCAGGAAACCGATTTCAGGAGGTAGAATGGAATTGCATGTAAAGCATAGGAAAAGAGGCAGAACGTCCACAATGATGCACTTGGCCAAAAAGGGCGTATGCGTTTTTTCCTGAATATATTCAGGAAAAAACGCATACGCACTTTTTGGCCAACCAAGCAAGCTTGCAAATGAAATCTGCACTACAATGAAGTCTCACTGCCCCCCGGTCAAAAGGGCCATCTGAAAAAAGTGTAAAATCCAGAAAGGCACGACAGGCCATGGAGACCAGGGAGCCTTGTTATGCTGATGGGCGGGATGTAAATTGCCAACATGCACTCTGGAGAAGTGTATGGTGTTTCCTGAGACATGTAAAAAACAAAGCAACAGAGCCTAGGGCACTTCCACTTATGGTCCTATAGCTTAGGGAAATTAAAATCAAAAAGACACAGCCACCCCAAAGTTTGGGACGGCTCTGTTTACAAGAACCTCGTTTACGGTACAAGTTCAATATCGCAGAAAGTGAAAAATCGATAAAGAAGTTGTGGTACTTACGTAAAATGCAATATCACTCAGCAATGAAATCTATGTCATCAGGCCCGTAGCAGCATAATGAGTGGATTCAGGTACGATGATTCTAAGTGAAATAAGTCACACAGAAAAAAACATCATAAGATATCACTAATAAACGGAATGTAAACTTGGCTACACAGGAACTGAATTACAAAACAGAGCAGGGTCTCAAATGTAGAAAACCAACTTATGCTTGCTTAAGGGGAAAGGTGAGTTGGGGTGCTGCATAAAACCAGAGATTGAAATTAGCACAGATACCGTTCCATAAGCCAAATATGTAATAGACAAGAGCTACTCCTTGCTCAACGAAGTGGACTCAACACCCCATTTTAAACGCCTAAGAATATACCCGACTAGTAAGAATCTTAAAACCTATGGATTTATATGTCTCCGAAAGAGAATCAAGCATGTGTACAGCGGCATAAACGAAGCAGTGATAGGATTGGTGAAGATCGGTGAGCAAATGCAGACCCTTTGAAGTCATATTGCATGGTACCCATTCCATGGGTCTCAACTCTCCAGGTTTAAGGGATTCTTCCTTCAGCTAAAACATGCATGAGAAACCCAGACTATGATCCACCGTGTGATTGGGAAACGTGTTCAAAGGTGTCTCAGTTTTCGTCCCCTGGTACTCGGGTGCAACATTCCAGACGCTTTACTAACACTCTCCCCACTTGGAGAGTCAGTGCCTTTAACCTCCTGTTTGTCCCAGTTAGCAATTTCTGCGGAAAATGAACAGGAATAGGGAGAACCAATGAGAGACTAGCTGGAGGTGTCTGGACGGGCAAATTTACCTCTCATTTCCAACCAGGAAGAGGAATTAACCAAATGCTCAGCGTGCCATGACGGAACCACACTAGGGCCTGAAGCAATCGTGCGGTGTTGCAGCCAGCTCACAAGAAAGCGAGTTGAATAAAGGAGCTCAGGGGCACTGTCATTCACAAACCTGCAGAGTTATAAATGACAGCTATCGTCCAAAAATATATTGAAGTAAGGCTGCCAAGAGGACTTGAAAGCGGGGCAGAATTGCAGGAAACCGATTTCAGGAGGTAGACTGGAATTGCATGTAAAGCATAGGAAAAGAGGCAGAACGTCCACAATGATGCACTTGGCCAAAAAGGGCGTATGCGTTTTTTCCTGAATATATTCAGGAAAAAACGCATACGCCCTTTTTGGCCAACCAAGCAAGCTTGCAAATGAAATCTGCACTACAATGAAGTCTCACTGCCCCCCGGTCAAAAGGGCCATCTGAAAAAAGTGTAAAATCCAGAAAGGCACGACAGGCCATGGAGACCAGGGAGCCTTGTAATGCTGATGGGCGGGATGTAAATTGCCAACATGCACTCTGGAGAAGTGTATGGTGTTTCCTGAGACATCTACAAAACAAAGTAACAGAGCCTAGGGCACTTCCACTTATGGTCCTATAGCTTAGGGAAATTAAAATCAAAAAGACACAGCCACCCCAAAGTTTGGGACGGCTCTGTTTACAAGAACCTCGTTTACGGTACAAGTTCAATATCGCAGAAAGCGAAAAATCGATAAAGAAGTTGTGGTACTTACGTACAATGCAATATCACTCAGCAATGAAATCTATGTCATCAGGCCCGTAGCAGCATAATGAGTGGATTCAGGTACGATGATTCTAAGTGAAATAAGTCACACAGAAAAAAACATCATAAGATATCACTAATAAACGGAATGTAAACTTGGCTACACAGGAACTGAATTACAAAACAGAGCAGGGTCTCAAATGTAGAAAACCAACTTATGCTTGCTTAAGGGGAAAGGTGAGTTGGGGTGCTGCATAAAACCAGAGATTGAAATTAGCACAGATACCGTTCCATAAGCCAAATATGTAATAGACAAGAGCTACTCCTTGCTCAACGAAGTGGACTCAACACCCCATTTTAAACGCCTAAGAATGTACCCGACTAGTAAGAATCTTAAAACCTATGGATTTATATGTCTCCGAAAGAGAATCAAGCGTCTGTACAGCGGCATAAACGAAGCAGTGATAGGATTGGTGAAGATCGGTGAGCAAATGCAGACCCTTTGAAGTCATATTGCATGGTACCCATTCCATGGGTCTCAACTCTCCAGGTTTAAGGGATTCTTCCTTCAGCTAAAACATGCATGAGAAACCCAGACTATGATCCACCGTGTGATTGGGAAACGTGTTCAAAGGTGTCTCAGTTTTCGTCCCCTGGTACTCGGGTGCAACATTCCAGACGCTTTACTAACACTCTCCCCACTTGGAGAGTCAGTGCCTTTAACCTCCTGTTTGTCCCAGTTAGCAATTTCTGCGGAAAATGAACAGGAATAGGGAGAACCAATGAGAGACTAGCTGGAGGTGTCTGGACGGGCAAATTTACCTCTCATTTCCCACCAGGAAGAGGAATTAACCAAATGCTCAGCGTGCCATGATGGAACCACACTAGGGCCTGAAGCAATCGTGCGCTGTTGCAGCCAGCTCACAAGAAAGCGAGTTGAAGAAAGGAGCTCAGGGGCACTGTCATTCACAAACCTGCAGAGTTATAAATGACAGCTATCGTCCAAAAATATATTGAAGTAAGGCTGCCAAGAGGACTTGAAAGCGGGGCAGAATTGCAGGAAACCGATTTCAGGAGGTAGACTGGAATTGCATGTAAAGCATAGGAAAAGACGCAGAACGTCCACAATGATGCACTTGGCCAAAAAGGGCGTATGAGTTTTTTCCTGAATATATTCAGGAAAAAACGCATACGCCCTTTTTGGCCAACCAAGCAAGATTGCAAATGAAATCTGCACTACAATGAAGTCTCACTGCCCTCCGGTCAAAAGGGCCATCTGAAAAAAGTGTAAAATCCAGAAAGGCACGACAGGCCATGGAGACCAGGGAGCCTTGTTATGCTGATGGGCGGGATGTAAATTGCCAACATGCACTCTGGAGAAGTGTATGGTGTTTCCTGAGACATGTAAAAAACAAAGCAACAGAGCCTAGGGCACTTCCACTTATGGTCCTATAGCTTAGGGAAATTAAAATCAAAAAGACACAGCCACCCCAAAGTTTGGGACGGCTCTGTTTACAAGAACCTCGTTTACGGTACAAGTTCAATATCGCAGAAAGTGAAAAATCGATAAAGAAGTTGTGGTACTTACGTACAATGCAATATCACTCAGCAATGAAATCTATGTCATCAGGCCCGTAGCAGCATAATGAGTGGATTCAGGTACGATGATTCTAAGTGAAATAAGTCACACAGAAAAAAACATCATAAGATATCACTAATAAACGGAATGTAAACTTGGCTACACAGGAACTGAATTACAAAACAGAGCAGGGTCTCAAATGTAGAAAACCAACTTATGCTTGCTTAAGGGGAAAGGTGAGTTGGGGTGCTGCATAAAACCAGAGATTGAAATTAGCACAGATACCGTTCCATAAGCCAAATATGTAATAGACAAGAGCTACTCCTTGCTCAACGAAGTGGACTCAACACCCCATTTTAAACGCCTAAGAATGTACCTGACTAGTAAGAATCTTAAAACCTATGGATTTATATGTCTCCGAAAGAGAATCAAGCGTGTGTACAGCGGCATAAACGAAGCAGTGATAGGATTGGTGAAGATCGGTGAGCAAATGCAGACCCTTTGAAGTCATATTGCATGGTACCCATTCCATGGGTCTCAACTCTCCAGGTTTAAGGGATTCTTCCTTCAGCTAAAACATGCATGAGAAACCCAGACTATGATCCACCGTGTGATTGGGAAACGTGTTCAAATGTGTCTCAGTTTTCGTCCCCCGGTACTCGGGTGCAACATTCCAGACGCTTTACTAACACTCTCCCCACTTAGAGAGTCAGTGCCTTTAACCTCCTGTTTGGCCCAGTTTGCAATTTCTGCGGAAAATGAACAGGAATAGGGATTACCAATGAGAGACTAGCTGGAGGTGTCTGGACGGGCAAATTTAACTCTCATTTCCCACCAGGAAGAGGAATTAACCAAAGGCTCAGCGTGCCGTGCCGGAACCACACTAGGGTCTGAAGCAATCCTGCGGTGTTGCGGCCAGCTCACAAGAAAGCGAGTTGAAGAAAGGAGCTCAGGGGCACTGTCATTCACAAACCTGCAGAGTTATAAATGACAGCTATCGTCCAAAAATATATTGAAGTAAGGCTGCCAAGAGGACTTGAAAGCGGGGCAGAATTGCAGGAAACCGATTTCAGGAGGTAGACTGGAATTGCATGTAAAGCATAGGAAAAGACGCAGAACGTCCACAATGATGCACTTGGCCAAAAAGGGCGTATGAGTTTTTTCCTGAATATATTCAGGAAAAAACGCATACGCCCTTTTTGGCCAACCAAGCAAGATTGCAAATGAAATCTGCACTACAATGAAGTCTCACTGCCCTCCGGTCAAAAGGGCCATCTGAAAAAAGTGTAAAATCCAGAAAGGCACGACAGGCCATGGAGACCAGGGAGCCTTGTTATGCTGATGGGCGGGATGTAAATTGCCAACATGCACTCTGGAGAAGTGTATGGTGTTTCCTGAGACATGTAAAAAACAAAGCAACAGAGCCTAGGGCACTTCCACTTATGGTCCTATAGCTTAGGGAAATTAAAATCAAAAAGACACAGCCACCCCAAAGTTTGGGACGGCTCTGTTTACAAGAACCTCGTTTACGGTACAAGTTCAATATTGCAGAAAGTGAAAAATCGATAAAGAAGTTGTGGTACTTACGTACAATGCAATATCACTCAGCAATGAAATCTATGTCATCAGGCCCGTAGCAGCATAATGAGTGGATTCAGGTACGATGATTCTAAGTGAAATAAGTCACACAGAAAAAAACATCATAAGATATCACTAATAAACGGAATGTAAACTTGGCTACACAGGAACTGAATTACAAAACAGAGCAGGGTCTCAAATGTAGAAAACCAACTTATGCTTGCTTAAGGGGAAAGGTGAGTTGGGGTGCTGCATAAAACCAGAGATTGAAATTAGCACAGATACCGTTCCATAAGCCAAATATGTAATAGACAAGAGCTACTCCTTGCTCAACGAAGTGGACTCAACACCCCATTTTAAACGCCTAAGAATGTACCCGACTAGTAAGAATCTTAAAACCTATGGATTTATATGTCTCCGAAAGAGAATCAAGCGTGTGTACAGCGGCATAAACGAAGCAGTGATAGGATTGGTGAAGATCGGTGAGCAAATGCAGACCCTTTGAAGTCATATTGCATGGTACCCATTCCATGGGTCTCAACTCTCCAGGTTTAAGGGATTCTTCCTTCAGCTAAAACATGCATGAGAAACCCAGACTATGATCCACCGTGTGATTGAGAAACGTGTTCAAATGTGTCTCAGTTTTCGTCCCCGGGTACTCGGGTGCAACATTCCAGACGCTTTACTAACACTCTCCCCACTTAGAGAGTCAGTGCCTTTAACCTCCTGTTTGGCCCAGTTTGCAATTTCTGCGGAAAATGAACAGGAATAGGGATTACCAATGAGAGACTAGCTGGAGGTGTCTGGACGGGCAAATTTAACTCTCATTTCCCACCAGGAAGAGGAATTAACCAAAGGCTCAGCGTGCCGTGCCGGAACCACACTAGGGTCTGAAGCAATCCTGCGGTGTTGCGGCCAGCTCACAAGAAAGCGAGTTGAAGAAAGGAGCTCAGGGGCACTGTCATTCACAAACCTGCAGAGTTATAAATGACAGCTATCGTCCAAAAATATATTGAAGTAAGGCTGCCAAGAGGACTTGAAAGCAGGGCAGAATTGCAGGAAACCGATTTCAGGAGGTAGACTGGAATTACATGTAAAGCATAGGAAAAGAGGCAGAACGTCCACAATGATGCACTTGGCCAAAAAGGGCGTATGCGTTTTTTCCTGAATATATTCAGGAAAAAACGCATACGCCCTTTTTGGCCAACCAAGCAAGCTTGCCAAGGAAATCTGCACTACAATGAAGTCTCACTGCCCCCTGGTCAAAAGGGCCATCTGAAAAAAGTGTAAAATCTAGAAAGGCAGGACAGGCCATTGAGAACTGGGAGCCTTGTTATGCTGATGGGCGTGATGTAAATTGCCAACAGCCACTCTGGAGAAGTGTATGGTGTTTCCTGAAACATCTACAAAACAAAGCAACAGAGCCTAGGGCACTTCCACTTATGGTCCTATAGCTTAGGGAAATTAAAATCAAAAAGACACAGCCACCCCAAAGTTTGGGACGGCTCTGTTTACAAGAACCTCATTTACGGTACAAGGTCAATATCGCAGAAAGCGAAAAATGGATAAAGAAGTTGTGGTACTTACGTACAATGCAATATCACTCAGCAATGAAATCTATGTCATCAGGCCCGTAGCAGCATAACGAGTGGATTCAGGTACGATGATTCTAAGTGAAATAAGTCACACAGAAAAAGAAACATCATAAGATATCACTACTACACGGAATGTAAACTTGGCTACACAGGAACTGAATTACAAAACAGAACAGGGTCTCAAATGTAGAAAACCAACTTATGCTTTCTTAAGATGAAAGGTGAGTTCGGGTGCTGCATAAAACCAGAGATTGAAATTAGCACAGATACCGTTCCATAAGCCAAATATGTAATAGACAAGAGCTACTCCTTGCTCAACAAAGTGGACTCCACACCCCATATTAAACGCCTAAGAATATACCTGACTAGTAAGAATCTTAAAACCTATGGATTTATATGTCTCCGAAAGAGAATCAAGCGTGTGTACAGCGCCATAAACGCAGCAGTGATAGGATTGGTGAGGATCGGTGAGCAAATGTATACTCTTTGAAGTCATATTGCATGGTACCCATTCCATGGGTCTTAACTCTCCAGGTATAAGGGATTCTTCCTTCAGCTAAAACATGCATGTGGAACCCAGAGTATGATCCATCGTGTGATCGGGAAACGTGTTCAAATGTGTCTCAGTTTTCGTCCCCCGGTACTCGGGTGCAACATTCCAGACGCTTTATTAACACTCTCCCCACTTAAAGAGTCAGTGCCTTTAAACTCCTGTTTGGCCCAGTTTGCAATTTCTGCGGAAAATGAACAGGAATAGGTATAACCAATGAGAGACTAGCTGGAGGTGTCTGGACGGGCAAATTTAACTCTCATTTCCCACCAGGAAGAGGAATTAACCAAAGGCTCAGCGTGCCGTGCCGGAACCACACTAGGGCCTGAAGCAATCCTGCGGTGTTGCGGCCAGCTCACAAGAAAGCGAGTTGAAGAAAGGAGCTCAGGGGCACTGTCATTCACAAACCTGCAGAGTTATAAATGACAGCTATCGTCCAAAAATATATTGAAGTAAGGCCGCCAAGAGGACTCGAAAGCGGTGCAGAATTGCAGGAAACCGATTTCAGGAGGTAGGTAGGAATTGCATTTAAAGCATAGGAAAAGAGACAGAACTTGGAAAATAATGCACTTGGCAAAAAAGGGCATATGTGTTTTATCCAGAGCTCTCATAACCGAGGGGAGGAGATTCCCAGCAGGCTCCAACTGCCACCTGAGGGCTCATGTTGTCAAGGCAACGTGAGCAAGCCAGGCAGGAGTTACCTCACAGCAGAGATCCCACCTCACAGAAGGGTGAGAAACCCAGCCAACATCAGACTCTCACCAGAGGGCCCACATCACCAAGGGGATGGGAACCAGGCAGGAGTGTCTTCACACCAGTGGGGCCACATCATCGAAAGGTGAGGTACTCAGCACATGTGTCCTCAAACCAGAGGACCCACATCACTAAGGGCCTCGGAGTGAGGCAGGCAGGAGTAGCCTCACAACACTGGGCCCATAGAATAAAAAAGTGAGGAATCCAGCAGTTGGAACCTCCCAGCAGGGGGCCCAGAGCACCGAGGCTATGGGATCCAGGCCACAGTGAACTCACAGCAGAGGGCCCATGTCATGAAACTGAGCAACCCAGTCATTGGGACCTCAGAGCAGGAGGCCCACATCCCCATGGGGATATAAATCTGGTAGGAGTGTCCTCGCACCACTGAAAACGTATCAGAAAATTTTGGGAGACCAGCAGTTAGAGCCTGACGCCAGAAGACCCTCATCACCAAGGGAAGGAGGCTCCCAGCAGGCTCCAACGGCCACCAGAGGGCTGACGTTGCCAAGGCGATGTGTGCCAACCAGGCACGAATGACCTCACAGCAGACGGCCCACCTCAGAGAAGTGTGACGAACCCAGTCAGGATCAGACTCGCACCAGAGGGCCCACATCACCAAATGGATTGGAACCAGGCAGGAGTGTCCTCACATGAGTAGGGCCACATCATCTAAAGGTGAGGAACCCAGAACACGTGGCTTCAAACCATAGGACACACATCACCAAGAGGCTGGGGGTGAGGCAGGCAGGAGGAGCCTCACAACAGAGGGCCCAAAAATAAGGAAGGTGAGGAATCCAGCAGTTGCAACCTCCCAGCAGGCGGCCCAGAGCACAGAGGCTAGGGGATCCAAGCCAGAGTGAACTAACACCAGACAGCCCACATCATGAAACTGTGAGCAACCCAGACATTGGGACCTCAGAGCAGAAGGCCCACATCCCCATGGTGATGGGAACATGACAGGAGTGTCCTGGCATCACTGGGCTCACATCAGAAAACGTGGGGTGCTCAGAAGTTAGGGCCTGACGCTAGAGGGCACTCATCACCGAGGGGAGGAGGCTCCCAGCAGGCTCCAGCTGCCACCAGAGGGCCAACGTCACCAAGGCGATGTGTGCCAGCCCGGCAGGAGTGACCTCACAGCAGAGGCCCCACCTCACAGAAGGGTGAGGAACACAGCCAGGATCAGACTCTCACCAGAGGGCCCACATCACCAAGGGGAAGGGAATCAGGCAGGAGTGTCCCCACATCAGTGGGACAACATCATCGAAAGGTGAGGATCCCAGCACATGTAGCCTCAAACCAGAGGAACCACATCACCAAGGGGTTCGGAATGAGGCTGGCAGGACCGGCCTCACAACACAGGGTCCATAGAATATAAAAGTTGAGGAATCCAGCAGTTGGAACCTCCCAGCAAGCGGCCCAGAGCACCGAGGCTATGGGATCCAGGCCGCAGTGAACTCACAGCAGAGGGCCCACATCATGAACCTGTGAGCAGCCCAGCCGTTGGGACCTCAGAACAGAAGGCCCACATCCCCATTGGGATGGGAACCTGGCAGGAGTGGCTTCGCACCACTTAGCACATATCAGAAAATGTTAGGAGCCCAGCAGTTAGGGCCTGACGCCAGGGGGCCCTCATAACTGAGGGGAGGAGACTCCCAGCAGGTTCCAACTGCCAACAGAGGGCCCACGTCTACAAGGTGGCATGCGCCAGCCAGGCAGTAGTGACCTCACAACAGAGGGCCTATCTCACAGAAGGGTGAGGAACCGAGGTAGGATGAGACTCTTGCCAGAGGGCCCACAACACCAAGGGGATGGGAACCAGTCAGGACTGTCCTCTCACCAGTGGGGCCACATCATCGAAAGGTGAGGAACCCAGCACATGCGGCCTCATATCAGAGGACATACATCACAAAGGGGATGGGAGTGAGGCAGGTAGGAGTAGCCTAAAAACAGAGGGCCCAAAGAATAAAAAAGGTGAGGAATCCAGCATTTGGAACCTCCCAGCAGGCGGCCGAGAGCACAGAAGCTATGGGATGCAGGCAGGAGTGAACTAACAGCAGAGAGCCCACATCATGAAACTGTGAGCAACCCAGGCGTTGGGACCTCAGAGCAGAAAGCCCATATCCCCATGGGGATGGGAACCTGACAGGAGTGTCCTGGCATCACTGGGCTCACATCAGAAAACGTGGGGAGCCCAGCAGTTAGGGCCTGATGCTAGAGGGCTGTCATCACCGAGGGCAGGAGGCTCCCAGCAGGTTCCATGTGCCAACAGAGGGCCCACGTCGCCAAGGTGATGTGTGCAAGTCAGATAGGATTGACCTCACAGCAGAGGGCCTACCTCACAGAAGAGTGAGGAACCCAGCCAGGATAAGACTGTCACCAGAAGGCCCACATCACCAAGGGGATGGGAACCAGGCAGGAGTGTCCTCACACCAGTGGGGCCACATCATTGAAAGTTGCGGAACCCAGCATATGTGGCCTCAAACCAGAGGACCCACATCACAAAGGGGATGCGAGTGAGGCAGGCAGGAGGAGCATCGCAACACAGGCCCCATAGAATACAAAAGTTGAGGAATCGAGCAGTTGGAACCTTCCAGCAGGCGGCCCAGAGCACAGAGGCTATGGCATCCAGGCCAGAGTGAACTAACAGCAGAGAGCCCACATCATGAAACTGTGAACAACCCAGCCGTTGGGACCTCAGAACAGAAGGCCCACATCCCAATGGGTATGTGAACCTGGATGGAGTGTCTTCGAACCACTGGGCGCACATCACAAAATGTGGGGAGCCCAGCCGTTAGGGCCTGACGCCAGAGGCCCCTCATCACCGAGGGGAGGAGGCTCCCAGCAGGCTCCAAGTGCCACCAGAGGGCTCATGTCCACAAGGCGAGGTGAGCAAGCCAGGCAGGAGTGACCTCACAGCAGACGGCCCATCTCACAGATGGGTGAGGAACCCAGCCAGGATCAGACTCTCAACAGAGAGCCCACATCACCAAGGGGATGTGAACCAGGCAGGAGTCTCCTAAGACCATTGGTCCCACATCATCGAAAGGTGAGGAACCCAGCACATGTGGCCTCAAACCAGAGGACACACATCACGAAGGGACTGGGAGTGAGGCAGGCAGGAGGATCCTCACAACAGAGGGCCTAAAAAATTAAAAAAGTGAGGAATCCAGCAGTTGGAACCTTCCAGCAGGTGGCCAAGAACACAGAGGCTATGGGATCCAGGCCACAGTGAACTAACACCAGAGAGCCCACATCATGAAACTGTGATCAACCCAGCCGTTGGAACGTCAGAGCAGAAGGCCCACATCCCCATGGAGATGGGAACCTAAGAGGAGTGCCCGAGCATCACTGGGCTCACTAAGAAAAGTTGGGGAGCCCAGCAGTTAGGGCTTGACATCAGAGGGCCCTCATCACAGAGGTGAGGAGGCTCCCAGCAGGGTCCAAGTGCCACCAGAGGGCTCATGTCAACAAGGCGAGGTGAGCAAGCCAGGCAAGAGTTACCTGATAGTAGAGGGCCCACCTCACAGATGGTTGAGGAACCCAGCCAGGATCAGACTCTCACCAGAGGGCCCAAATCACAAAGGGGATGGGAACCAGTCAGGATTATCCTCACACCAGTGGGGCCTCATCATCTTAACGTGAGGAACCCAGCACATGTGTCCTCAAACCAGAGGACCCACATCACAAAGGGCCTTGGAGTGAGGCAGGCAGGAGTAGCCTCACAACACAGGGGCACATAATATAAAATACGTGAGGGTTCCAGCATTTAGACCTTCCAGCAGGCAGCTCAGAACACCGAGGCTATGGGATCCAGGCCACAGTGAACTCACAGCAGAGGGCCAACATCATAAAACTGTGAGCAACCCAGGCGTTGGGACCACAGAGCAGAAGGCCCACATCCCCATGGGAATGGGAACCTGGCTGGAGTGTCCTCGCACCACTGGGCGCACATCAGAAAATGTGGGGAGCCCACCATTTAGGGCCTGACGCCAGAGGGCCGTCATCACCGAGAGGAGGAGGCACCCTGCACGCTCCAACTGCCACCAGAGGGCTCACGTCTCCAAGGTGACGTGTGCCAGCCAGTCAGGAGTGACCGCACAGCAGAGGGCCTACCTCACAGAACGTTGAGGAACCCAGCCAGGATTAGACTCTGGCCAGAGGGCCCACCTCACCAAGGGGATGGTAACCAGGCAGGAGTGTCCTCACACGAGTGGGGCCACATCATCGAAAGGTGAGGAACGCAGCACATGTGGCCTCAAGCTATAGGACAGTCATCACCAAGGGGCTGGCAGCGAGGCAGGCAGGAGGAGCCTCACAACAGAGGGCACATAGAATAAAAAAGTTGAGGAATCCAGCAGTTGGAACCTCCCAGCAGGCGGCTCAAAGCACCGATGATAAGGGATCCTTGCCGGAGTGAACTCACAGCAGAGGACCCACATCATGGTACTGTGAGCAAGCCAGCCGTTTTGACCTCAGAGCAGAAGGCCCATATCCCCATGGGGATGCAAACCTGGCAAGAGTGTCCTCACTCACTTGGCGCACATCAGAAAATGTGGGGAGCCCAGCAGTTATGGCCTAAGGCAAGAGGGCCCTCATCACCGAGGGGAGGAGGATCCCAGCACACTCCAACTGCCACCAGAGGGCCCACGTCGCCAAGGTGACTTGTGCCAGACAGGCATGATTGACCTCACAGCAGAGGGCCCACCTCACAGAAGGGTGAGGAACCCAGCCAGGATCAGACTCTCACCTGAGGGCCCACATCAGCAAGGGGATGGGAACCAGTCACGACTGTCTTCCCTCCAGTGGGGCCACATCATCGAAAGGTGCGGAACCCAGCACATGTGGCCTCAAATCAGAGGACACATATCACAAAGGGAAGGGGAGTGAGGCAGGCAGGAGTAGCCTAAAAACAGAGGGCCCAAAGAATAAGAAAGGTGAGGAATCCAGCAGTTGGAACCTCCCAGCAGGCAGCCGAGAGCACAGAAGCTATGGGATGCAGGCAGGAGTGAACTAACAGCAGAGAGCCCACATCATGAAACTGTGAGCAACCCAGGCGTTGGGACCTCAGAGCAGAAGGCCCACATCCCAATGGGGATGTGAACCTGGATGGAGTGTCCTCGCACCACTGGGCCGCACATCACGAAATGTGGGGAGCACAGCTCTTAGGGCCTGACGCCAGAGGGCCCTCATCACCGAGGGGAGGAGGCTCCCAGCAGGCTCCAAGTGCCACCAGAGGGCTCATGTCCACAAGGAGAGGTGAGCAAGCCAGGCAGGAGTGACCTCACAGCAGACGGCCCACCTCACAGATGGGTGAAGAACCCAGCCAGGATCAGACTCTCAACAGAGGGCCCACATCACCAAGGGGATGTGAACCAGGCAGGAGTCTCCTAAGACCATTGGTCCCACATCATTGAAAGGTAAGAAACCCAGCACATGTGGCCTCAAACCAGAGGACACACATCACGAAGGGGCTGGGAGTGAGGCAGGCAGGAGGATCCTCACAACAGAGGGCCCAAAAAATTAAAAAAGTGAGGAATCCAGCAGTTGGAACCTCCCAGCAGGCGGCCAAGAACACAGAGGCTATGGGATCCAGACCACAGTGAACTAACACCAGAGAGCCCACATCATGAAACTGTGATCAACCCAGCCGTTGGAACGTCAGAGCAGAAGGCCCACATCCCCATGGAGATGGGAACCTAAGAGGCGTGCCCGAGCATCACTGGGCTCACTAAGAAAAGTTGGGGAGCCCAGCAGTTAGGGCCTGACGTCAGAGGGCCCTCATCACCGGGGGGCGGAGATTCCCAGCACGCTCCAACTGCCACCACACAGCTGACTTCACCAAGGCATTGTGTGCCAGCCATGCAGGAGTGACCTATCAGCAGAGGGTCTCCCTCACAGAAGGGTGAGGAACACAGCCAGGAAAAGACTCTCACCAGGGGGTCCGCATAACCACGTGGATGAGAAGCAGTCAGGAGTGTCCTCACACTAGTGGGGCCACATCATCGAAAGGTGAGGAACCCAGCAAAGGTGGCCACAAACCAGAGTACCCACATCACCAGGGGGTTGAGAGTGAGGTAGGTGTCTGGACAGGCATATTTAACTCTCATTTCCCACCAGGAAGAGGAATTAACCAAAGGCTCAGCGTGCCATGCCGGAACCACACTAGGGCCTGAAGCAATCCTGCGGTGTTGCGGCCAGCTCACAAGAAAGCGAGTTGAAGAAAGGAGCTCAGGGGCACTGTCATTCACAAACCTGCAGAGTTATAAATGACAGCTATCGTCCAAAAATATATTGAAGTAAGGCTGCCAAGAGGACTTGAAAGCGGGGCAGAATTGCAGGAAACCGATTTCAGGAGGTAGACTGGAATTGCATGTAAAGCATAGGAAAAGAGGCAGAACGTCCACAATGATGCACTTGGCCAAAAAGGGCGTATGCGTTTTTTCCTGAATATATTCAGGAAAAAACGCATACGCCCTTTTTGGCCAACCAAGCAAGCTTGCAAAGGAAATCTGCACTACAATGAAGTCTCACTGCCCCCCGGTCAAAAGGGCCATCTGAAAAAAGTGTAAAATCCAGAAAGGCAGGACAGGCCATGGAGAACTGGAAGCCTTGTTATGCTGATGGGCGGGATGTAAATTGCCAACAGCCACTCTGGAGAAGTGTATGGTGTTTCCTGAAACATCTACAAACAAAGCAACAGAGCCTAGGGCACTTCCACTTATGGTCCTATAGTTTAGGGAAATTAAAATCAAAAAGACACAGCCACCCCAAAGTTTGGGATGGCTCTGTTTACAAGAACCTCGTTTACAGTACAAGTTCAATATCGCAGAAAGCGAAAAATGGAAAAAGAAGTTGTGGTACTTACGTACAATGCAATATCACTCAGCAATGAAATCTATGTCATCAGGCCCGTAGCAGCATAATGAGTGGATTCAGGTACGATGATTCTAAGTGAAATAAGTCACACAGAAAAAGAAACATCATAAGATATCACTACTACACGGAATGTAAACTTGGCTACACAGGAACTGAATTACAAAACAGAACAGGGTCTCAAATGTAGAAAACCAACTTATGCTTGCTTAAGGTGAAAGGTGAGTTGGGGTGCTGCATAAAACCAGAGATTGAAGTTAGCACAGATACCGTTCCATAAGCCAAATATGTAATAGACAGTAGCTACTCCTTGCTCAACGAAGTGGACTCAACACCCCATATTAAACGCCTAAGAATATACCTGACTAGTAAGAATCTTAAAACCTATGGATTTATATGTCTCCGAAAGAGAATCAAGCGTGTGTACAGCGGCATAAACGCAGCAGTGATAGGATTGGTGGGGTTCGGTGAGCAAATGCAGACCCTTTGAAGTCATATTGCATGGTACCCATTCCATGGGTCTCAACTCTCCAGGTTTAAGGGATTCTTCCTTCAGCTAAAACATGCATGTGGAACCCAGACTATGATCCACCGTGTGATTGGGAAACGTGTTCAAAGGTGTCTCAGTTTTCGTACACTGGTACTCGGGTGCAACATTCCAGACGCTTTACTAACAGTCTCCCCACTTGGAGAGTCAGTGCCTTTAACCTCCTGTTTGGCCCAGTTTGCAATTTCTGCGGAAGATGAACAGGAATAGGGAGAACCAATGAGAGACTAGCTGGAGGTGTCTGGACGGGCAAATTTAACTCTCATTTCCCACCAGGAAGAGGAATTAACCAAAGGCTCAGCGTGCCATGCCGGAACCACACTAGGGCCTGAAGCAATCCTGCGGTGTTGCGGCCAGCTCACAAGAAAGCGAGTTGAAGAAAGGAGCTCAGGGGCACTGTCATTCACAAACCTGCAGAGTTATAAATGACAGCTATCGTCCAAAAATATATTGAAGTAAGGCTGCCAAGAGGACTTGAAAGCGGGGCAGAATTGCAGGAATCCGATTTCAGGAGGTAGACTGGAATTGCATGTAAAGCATAGGGAAAGAGGTAGAACGTCCACAATGATGCACTTGGCCAAAAAGGGCGTATGCGTTTTTTCCTGAATATATTCAGGAAAAAACGCATACGCCCTTTTTAGCCAACCAAGCAAGCTTGCAAAGGAAATCTGCACTACAATGAAGTCTCACTGCCCCCCGGTCAAAAGGGCCATCTGAAAAAAGTGTAAAATCCAGAAAGGCAGGACAGGCCATGGAGAACTGGGAGACTTGTTATGCTGATGGGCGGGATGTAAATTGCCAACATCCACTCTGGAGAAGTGTATGGTGTTTCCAGAAACATCTACAAAACAAAGCAACAGAGCCTAGGGCACTTCCACTTATGGTCCTATAGCTTAGGGAAATTAAAATCAAAAAGACACAGCCACCCCAAAGATTGGGACGGCTCTGTTTACAAGAACCTCGTTTACGGTACAAGTTCAATATCGCAGAAAGCGAAAAATGGATAAAGAAGTTGTGGTGCTTACGTACAATGCAATATCACTCAGCAATGAAATCTATGTCACCAGGCCCGTAGCAGCATAATGAGTGGATTCAGGTACGATGACTCTAAGTGAAATAAGTCACACAGAAAAAGAAACATCATAAGATATCACTACTACACGGAATGTAAACTTGGCTACACAGGAACTGAATTACAAAACAGAACAGGGTCTCAAATGTAGAAAACCAACTTATGCTTCCTTAAGGGGAAAGGTGAGTTGGGGTGCTGCATAAAACCAGAGATTGAAATTAGCACAGATACCATTCCATAAGCCAAATATGTAATAGAGAAGAGCTACTCCTTGCTCAACGAAGTGGACTCAACACCGCATATTAAACGCCTAAGAATATACATGACTAGTAAGAATCTTAAAACCTATGGATTTATATGTCTCCGAAGGAGAATCAAGCGTGTGTACAGCGGCATAAACGCAGCAGTGATAGGATTGGTGAGGATCGGTGAGCAAATGTAGACCCTTTGAAGTCATATTGCATGGTACCCATTCCATGGGTCTCAACTCTCCAGGTTTAAGGGATTCTTCCTTCAGCTAAAACATGCATGTGGAACCCAGAGTATGATCCACCGTGTGATCGGGAAACGTGTTCATAGGTGTCTCAGTTTTCGTCCCCTGGTACTCGGGTGCAACATTCCAGACGCTTTACTAACACTCTCCCCACTTGGAGAGTCAATGCCTTTAACCTCCTGTTTGTCCCAGTTTTCAATTTCTGCGGAAAATGAACAGGAATAGGGAGAACCAATGAGAGACTAGCTGGAGGTGTATGGACAGGCAAATTTAACTCTCATTTCCTACCAGGGAGAGGAATTAACCAAAGGCTCAGCGTGCCGTGCCGGAACCACACTAGGGCCTGAAGCAATCCTGCGGTGTTGCGACCAGCTCACAAGAAAGCGAGTTGAAGAAAGGAGCTCAGGGGCACTGTCATTCACAAACCTGCAGAGTTATAAATGACAGCTATCGTCCAAAAATATATTGAAGTAAGGCTGCCAAGAGGACTTGAAAGCGGGGCAGAATTGCAGGAAATCGATTTCAGGAGGTAGACTGGAATTGCATGTAAAGCATAGGAAAAGAGGCAGAACGTCCACAATGATACACTTGGCCAAAAAGGGCGCATGCGTTTTTTCCTGAATATATTCAGGAAAAAACGCATATGAACTTTTTGGCCAACCAAGCAAGCTTGCAAAGGAAATCTGCACTACAATGAAGTCTCACTGCCCCCCGGTCAAAAGGGCCATCTGAAAAAAGTGTAAAATCCAGAAAGGCAGGGCAGGCCATGGAGAACTGGGAGCCTTGTTATGCTGATGGGCGGGATGTAAATTGCCAACAGCCACTCTGAAGAAGTGTATGGTGTTTCCTGAAACATCTACAAAACAAAGCAACAGAGCCTAGGGCACTTCCACTTATGGTCCTATAGCTTAGGGAAATTAAAATCAAAAAGACACAGCCACCCCAAAGTTTGGGACGGCTCTGTTTACAAGAACCTCGTTTATGGTACAAGTTCAATATTGCAGAAAGCGAAAAATGGATAAAGAAGTTGTGGTACTTACGTACAATGCAATATCACTCAGCAATGAAATCTATGTCATCAGGCCCGTAGCAGCATAATGAGTGGATTCAGGTACGATGATTCTAAGTGAAATAAGTCATACAGAAAAAGAAATATCATAAGATATCACCACTACACGGAATGTAAACTTGGCTACACAAGAACTGAATTACAAAACAGAACAGGGTCTCAAATGTAGAAAACCAACTTATGCTTGCTTAAGGGGAAAGGTGAGTTGGGGTGCTGCATAAAACCAGAGATTGAAATTAGCACAGATACCGTTCCATAAGCCAAATATGTAATAGACAAGAGCTACTCCTTGCTCAACGAAGTGGACTCAACACCCCATTTTAAACGCCTAAGAATATACCCGACTAGTAAGAATCTTAAAACCTATGGATTTATATGTCTCCGAAAGAGAATCAAGCGTGTGTAGAGCGGCATAAACGAAGCAGTGATAGGATTGGTGAAGATCGGTGAGCAAATGCAGACCCTTTGAAGTCATATTGCATGGTACCCATTCCATGGGTCTCAACTCTCCAGGTTTAAGGGATTCTTCCTTCAGCTAAAACATGCATGAGAAACCCAGACTATGATCCACCGTGTGATTGGGAAACGTGTTCAAAGGTGTCTCAGTTTTCGTCCCCTGGTACTCGGGTGCAACATTCCAGATGCTTTACTAACACTCTCCCCACTTGGAGAGTCAGTGCCTTTAACCTCCTGTTTGTCCCAGTTAGCAATTTCTGCGGAAAATGAACAGGAATAGGGAGAACCAATGAGAGACTAGCTGGAGGTGTCTGGACGGGCAAATTTACCTCTCATTTCCGACCAGGAAGAGGAATTAACTAAATGCTCAGCGTGCCATGACGGAACCACACTAGGGCCTGAAGCAATCGTGCGGTGTTGCAGGCAGCTCACAAGAAAGCGAGTTGAAGAAAGGAGCTCAGGGGCACTGTCATTCACAAACCTGCAGAGTTATAAATGACAGCTATCGTCCAAAAATATATTGAAGTAAGGCTGCCAAGAGGACTTGAATGCGGGGCAGAATTGCAGGAAACCGATTTCAGGAGGTAGACTGGAATTGCATGTAAAGCATAGGAAAAGACGCAGAACGTCCACAATGATGCACTTGGCCAAAAAGGGCGTATGCGTTTTTTCCTGAATATATTCAGGAAAAAACGCATACGCCCTTTTTGGCCAACCAAGCAAGCTTGCAAAGGAAATCTGCACTACAATGAAGTCTCACTGCCCACCGGTCAAAAGGGCCATCTGAAAAAAGTGTAAAATCCAAAAAGGCAGGACAGGCCATGGAGACCTGGGAGCCTTGTTATGCTGATGGGCGGGACGTAAATTGCCAACAGCCACTCTGGAGAAGTGTATGGTGTTTCCTGAAACATCTAAAAAACAAAGCAACAGAGCCTAGGGCACTTCCGCTTATGGTCCTATAGCTTAGGGAAATTAAAATCAAAAAGACACAGCCACCCCAAAGTTTGGGACGGCTCTGTTTACAAGAACCTCATTTACGGTACAAGGTCAATATCGCAGAAAGCGAAAAATGGATAAAGAAGTTTTGGTACTTACGTACAATGCAATATCACTCAGCAATGAAATCTATGTCATCAGGCCCGTAGCAGCATAACGAGTGTATTCAGGTACGATGATTCTAAGTGAAATAAGTCACACAGAAAAAGAAACATCATAAGATATCACTACTACACGGAATGTAAACTTGGCTACACAGGAACTGAATTACAAAACAGAACAGGGTCTCAAATGTAGAAAACCAACTTATGCTTGCTTAAGGGGAAAGGTGAGTTGGGGTGCTGCATAAAACCAGAGATTGAAATTAGCACAGATACCGTTCCATAAGCCAAATATGTAATAGACAAGAGCTACTCCTTGCTCAACAAAGTGGACTCAACACCCCATATTAAACGCCTAAGAATATACCTGACTAGTAAGAATCTTAAAACCTATGGATTTATATGTCTCCGAAAGAGAATCAAGCGTGTGTACAGCGCCATAAACGCAGCAGTGATAGGATTGGTGAGGATCGGTGAGCAAATGTATACTCTTTGAAGTCATATTGCATGGTACCCATTCCATGGGTCTCAACTCTCCTGGTTTAAGGGATTCTTCCTTCAGCTAAAACATGCATGTGGAACCCAGAGTATGATCCACCGTGTGATCGGGAAACGTGTTCAAATGTGTCTCAGTTTTCGTTCCCCGGTACACGGTTGCAACATTCCAGATGCTTTACTAACACTCTCCCCACTTAGAGAGTCAGTGCCTTTAACCTCCTGTTTGGCCCAGTTTGCAATTTCTGCGGAAAATGAACAGGAATAGGGAGAACCAATGAGAGACTAGCTGGAGGTGTCTGGACGGGCAAATTTAACTCTCATTTCCCACCAGGAAGGGGAATTAACCAAAGGCTCAGAGTGCAGTGCCGGAACCACACTAGGGCCTGAAGCAATCCTGCGGTGTTGCGGCCAGCTCACAAGAAAGCGAGTTGAAGAAAGGAGCTCAGGGGCACTGTCATTCACAAACCTGCAGAGTTATAAATGACAGCTATCGTCCAAAAATATATTGAAGTAAGGCCGCCAAGAGGACTCGAAAGCGGGGCAGAATTGCAGGAAATCGATTTCAGGAGGTAGGTAAGAATTGCATTTAAAGCATAGGAAAAGAGACAGAACTTGGAAAATAATGCACTTGGCAAAAAAGGGCATATGTGTTTTATCCAGAGCTCTCATAACCGAGGGGAGGAGATTCCCAGCAGGCTCCAACTGCCACCTGAGGGCTCATGTTGTCAAGGCAACGTGAGCAAGCCAGGCAGGAGTTACCTCACAGCAGAGATCCCACCTCACAGAAGGGTGAGAAACCCAGCCAACATCAGACTCTCACCAGAGGGCCCACATCACCAAGGGGATGGGAACCAGGCAGGAGTGTCTTCACACCAGTGGGGCCACATCATCGAAAGGTGAGGTACTCAGCACATGTGTCCTCAAACCAGAGGACCCACATCACTAAGGGCCTCGGAGTGAGGCAGGCAGGAGTAGCCTCACAACACTGGGCCCATAGAATAAAAAAGTGAGGAATCCAGCAGTTGGAACCTCCCAGCAGGGGGCCCAGAGCACCGAGGCTATGGGATCCAGGCCACAGTGAACTCACAGCAGAGGGCCCATGTCATGAAACTGAGCAACCCAGTCATTGGGACCTCAGAGCAGGAGGCCCACATCCCCATGGGGATATAAATCTGGTAGGAGTGTCCTCGCACCACTGAAAACGTATCAGAAAATTTTGGGAGACCAGCAGTTAGAGCCTGACGCCAGAAGACCCTCATCATCAAGGGAAGGAGGCTCCCAGCAGGCTCCAACGGCCACCAGAGGGCTGACGTCGCCAAGGCGATGTGTGCCAACCAGGCACGAATGACCTCACAGCAGAGGGCCCACCTCAGAGAAGTGTGACGAACCCAGTCAGGATCAGACTCGCACCAGAGGGCCCACATCACCAAATGGATTGGAACCAGGCAGGAGTGTCCTCACATGAGTAGGGCCACATCATCTAAAGGTGAGGAACCCAGAACACGTGGCTTCAAACCATAGGACACACATCACCAAGAGGCTGGGGGTGAGGCAGGCAGGAGGAGCCTCACAACAGAGGGCCCAAAAATAAGGAAGGTGAGGAATCCAGCAGTTGCAACCTCCCAGCAGGCGGCCCAGAACACAGAGGCTAGGGGATCCAAGCCAGAGTGAACTAACACCAGACAGCCCACATCATGAAACTGTGAGCAACCCAGACATTGGGACCTCAGAGCAGAAGGCCCACATCCCCATGGTGATGGGAACATGACAGGAGTGTCCTGGCATCACTGGGCTCACATCAGAAAACGTGGGGTGCTCAGAAGTTAGGGCCTGACGCTAGAGGGCACTCATCACCGAGGGGAGGAGGCTCCCAGCAGGCTCCAGCTGCCACCAGAGGGCCAACGTCACCAAGGCGATGTGTGCCAGCCCGGCAGGAGTGACCTCACAGCAGAGGCCCCACCTCACAGAAGGGTGAGGAACACAGCCAGGATCAGACTCTCACCAGAGGGCCCACATCACCAAGGGGAAGGGAATCAGGCAGGAGTGTCCCCACATCAGTGGGACAACATCATCGAAAGGTGAGGATCCCAGCACATGTAGCCTCAAACCAGAGGAACCACATCACCAAGGGGTTCGGAATGAGGCTGGCAGGACCGGCCTCACAACACAGGGTCCATAGAATATAAAAGTTGAGGAATCCAGCAGTTGGAACCTCCCAGCAAGCGGCCCAGAGCACCGAGGCTATGGGATCCAGGCCGCAGTGAACTCACAGCAGAGGGCCCACATCATGAACCTGTGAGCAGCCCAGCCGTTGGGACCTCAGAACAGAAGGCCCACATCCCCATTGGGATGGGAACCTGGCAGGAGTGGCTTCGCACCACTTAGCACATATCAGAAAATGTTAGGAGCCCAGCAGTTAGGGCCTGACGCCAGGGGGCCCTCATAACTGAGGGGAGGAGACTCCCAGCAGGTTCCAACTGCCAACAGAGGGCCCACGTCTACAAGGTGGCATGCGCCAGCCAGGCAGTAGTGACCTCACAACAGAGGGCCTATCTCACAGAAGGGTGAGGAACCGAGGTAGGATGAGACTCTTGCCAGAGGGCCCACAACACCAAGGGGATGGGAACCAGTCAGGACTGTCCTCTCACCAGTGGGGCCACATCATCGAAAGGTGAGGAACCCAGCACATGCGGCCTCATATCAGAGGACATACATCACAAAGGGGATGGGAGTGAGGCAGGTAGGAGTAGCCTAAAAACAGAGGGCCCAAAGAATAAAAAAGGTGAGGAATCCAGCATTTGGAACCTCCCAGCAGGCGGCCGAGAGCACAGAAGCTATGGGATGCAGGCAGGAGTGAACTAACAGCAGAGAGCCCACATCATGAAACTGTGAGCAACCCAGGCGTTGGGACCTCAGAGCAGAAAGCCCACATCCCCATGGGGATGGGAACCTGACAGGAGTGTCCTGGCATCACTGGGCTCACATCAGAAAACGTGGGGAGCCCAGCAGTTAGGGCCTGATGCTAGAGGGCTGTCATCACCGAGGGCAGGAGGCTCCCAGCAGGTTCCATGTGCCAACAGAGGGCCCACGTTGCCAAGGTGATGTGTGCAAGTCAGGTAGGATTGACCTCACAGCAGAGGGCCTACCTCACAGAAGAGTGAGGAACCCAGCCAGGATAAGACTGTCACCAGAAGGCCCACATCACCAAGGGGATGGGAACCAGGCAGGAGTGTCCTCACACCAGTGGGGCCACATCATTGAAAGTTGCGGAACCCAGCATATGTGGCCTCAAACCAGAGGACCCACATCACAAAGGGGATGCGAGTGAGGCAGGCAGGAGGAGCATCGCAACACAGGCCCCATAGAATACAAAAGTTGAGGAATCGAGCAGTTGGAACCTTCCAGCAGGTGGCCCAGAGCACAGAGGCTATGGCATCCAGGCCAGAGTGAACTAACAGCAGAGAGCCCACATCATGAAACTGTGAACAACCCAGCCGTTGGGACCTCAGAACAGAAGGCCCACATCCCAATGGGTATGTGAACCTGGATGGAGTGTCTTCGAACCACTGGGCGCACATCACAAAATGTGGGGAGCCCAGCCGTTAGGGCCTGACGCCAGAGGCCCCTCATCACCGAGGGGAGGAGGCTCCCAGCAGGCTCCAAGTGCCACCAGAGGGCTCATGTCCACAAGGCGAGGTGAGCAAGCCAGGCAGGAGTGACCTCACAGCAGACGGCCCATCTCACAGATGGGTGAGGAACCCAGCCAGGATCAGACTCTCAACACAGAGCCCACATCACCAAGGGGATGTGAACCAGGCAGGAGTCTCCTAAGACCATTGGTCCCACATCATCGAAAGGTGAGGAACCCAGCACATGTGGCCTCAAACCAGAGGACACACATCACGAAGGGACTGGGAGTGAGGCAGGCAGGAGGATCCTCACAACAGAGGGCCTAAAAAATTAAAAAAGTGAGGAATCCAGCAGTTGGAACCTTCCAGCAGGCGGCCAAGAACACAGAGGCTATGGGATCCAGGCCACAGTGAACTAACACCAGAGAGCCCACATCATGAAACTGTGATCAACCCAGCCGTTGGAACGTCAGAGCAGAAGGCCCACATCCCCATGGAGATGGGAACCTAAGAGGAGTGCCCGAGCATCACTGGGCTCACTAAGAAAAGTTGGGGAGCCCAGCAGTTAGGGCTTGACATCAGAGGGCCCTCATCACAGAGGTGAGGAGGCTCCCAGCAGGGTCCAAGTGCCACCAGAGGGCTCATGTCAACAAGGCGAGGTGAGCAAGCCAGGCAAGAGTTACCTGATAGTAGAGGGCCCACCTCACAGATGGTTGAGGAACCCAGCCAGGATCAGACTCTCACCAGAGGGCCCACATCACAAAGGGGATGGGAACCAGTCAGGATTATCCTCACACCAGTGGGGCCTCATCATCTTAACGTGAGGAACCCAGCACATGTGTCCTCAAACCAGAGGACCCACATCACAAAGGGCCTTGGAGTGAGGCAGGCAGGAGTAGCCTCACAACACAGGGGCACATAATATAAAATACGTGAGGGTTCCAGCATTTAGACCTTCCAGCAGGCAGCTCAGAACACCGAGGCTATGGGATCCAGGCCACAGTGAACTCACAGCAGAGGGCCAACATCATAAAACTGTGAGCAACCCAGGCGTTGGGACCACAGAGCAGAAGGCCCACATCCCCATGGGAATGGGAACCTGGCTGGAGTGTCCTCGCACCACTGGGCGCACATCAGAAAATGTGGGGAGCCCACCATTTAGGGGCTGACGCCAGAGGGCCGTCATCACCGAGAGGAGGAGGCACCCTGCACGCTCCAACTGCCACCAGAGGGCTCACGTCTCCAAGGTGACGTGTGCCAGCCAGTCAGGAGTGACCGCACAGCAGAGGGCCTACCTCACAGAACGTTGAGGAACCCAGCCAGGATTAGACTCTGGCCAGAGGGCCCACCTCACCAAGGGGATGGTAACCAGGCAGGAGTGTCCTCACACGAGTGGGGCCACATCATCGAAAGGTGAGGAACGCAGCACATGTGGCCTCAAGCTATAGGACAGTCATCACCAAGGGGCTGGCAGCGAGGCAGGCAGGAGGAGCCTCACAACAGAGGGCACATAGAATAAAAAAGTTGAGGAATCCAGCAGTTGGAACCTCCCAGCAGGCGGCTCAAAGCACCGATGATAAGGGATCCTTGCCGGAGTGAACTCACAGCAGAGGACCCACATCATGGTACTGTGAGCAAGCCAGCCGTTTTGACCTCAGAGCAGAAGGCCCATATCCCCATGGGGATGCGAACCTGGCAAGAGTGTCCTCACTCACTTGGCGCACATCAGAAAATGTGGGGAGCCCAGCAGTTATGGCCTAAGGCAAGAGGGCCCTCATCACCGAGGGGAGGAGGATCCCAGCACACTCCAACTGCCACCAGAGGGCCCACGTCGCCAAGGTAACTTGTGCCAGACAGGCATGATTGACCTCACAGCAGAGGGCCCACCTCACAGAAGGGTGAGGAACCCAGCCAGGATCAGACTCTCACCTGAGGGCCCACATCAGCAAGGGGATGGGAACCAGTCACGACTGTCTTCCCTCCAGTGGGGCCACATCATCGAAAGGTGCGGAACCCAGCACATGTGGCCTCAAATCAGAGGACACATATCACAAAGGGAAGGGGAGTGAGGCAGGCAGGAGTAGCCTAAAAACAGAGGGCCCAAAGAATAAGAAAGGTGAGGAATCCAGCAGTTGGAACCTCCCAGCAGGCAGCCGAGAGCACAGAAGCTATGGGATGCAGGCAGGAGTGAACTAACAGCAGAGAGCCCACATCATGAAACTGTGAGCAACCCAGGCGTTGGGACCTCAGAGCAGAAGGCCCACATCCCAATGGGGATGTGAACCTGGATGGAGTGTCCTCGCACCACTGGGCCGCACATCACGAAATGTGGGGAGCACAGCTCTTAGGGCCTGACGCCAGAGGGCCCTCATCACCGAGGGGAGGAGGCTCCCAGCAGGCTCCAAGTGCCACCAGAGGGCTAATGTCCACAAGGAGAGGTGAGCAAGCCAGGCAGGAGTGACCTCACAGCAGACGGCCTACCTCACAGATGGGTGAAGAACCCAGCCAGGATCAGACTCTCAACAGAGGGCCCACATCACCAAGGGGATGTGAACCAGGCAGGAGTCTCCTAAGACCATTGGTCCCACATCATTGAAAGGTGAGGAACCCAGCACATGTGGCCTCAAACCAGAGGACACACATCACGAAGGGGCTGGGAGTGAGGCAGGCAGGAGGATCCTCACAACAGAGGGCCCAAAAAATTAAAAAAGTGAGGAATCCAGCAGTTGGAACCTCCCAGCAGGCGGCCAAGAACACAGAGGCTATGGGATCCAGACCACAGTGAACTAACACCAGAGAGCCCACATCATGAAACTGTGATCAACCCAGCCATTGGAACGTCAGAGCAGAAGGCCCACATCCCCATGGAGATGGGAACCTAAGAGGCGTGCCCGAGCATCACTGGGCTCACTAAGAAAAGTTGGGGAGCCCAGCAGTTAGGGCCTGACGTCAGAGGGCCCTCATCACCGGGGGGCGGAGATTCCCAGCACGCTCCAACTGCCACCACACAGCTGACTTCACCAAGGCATTGTGTGCCAGCCATGCAGGAGTGACCTATCAGCAGAGGGTCTCCCTCACAGAAGGGTGAGGAACACAGCCAGGAACAGACTCTCACCAGGGGGTCCGCATAACCACGTGGATGAGAAGCAGTCAGGAGTGTCCTCACACAAGTGGGGCCACATCATCGAAAGGTGAGGAACCCAGCAAAGGTGGCCACAAACCAGAGTACCCACATCACCAGGGGGTTGAGAGTGAGGTAGGTGTCTGGACAGGCATATTTAACTCTCATTTCCCACCAGGAAGAGGAATTAACCAAAGGCTCAGCGTGCCATGCCGGAACCACACTAGGGCCTAAAGCAATCCTGCGGTGTTGCGGCCTGCTCACAAGAAAGCGAGTTGAAGAAAGGAGCTCAGGGGCACTGTCATTCACAAACCTGCAGAGTTATAAATGACAGCTATCGTCCAAAAATATATTGAAGTAAGGCTGCCAAGAGGACTTGAAAGCGGGGCAGAATTGCAGGAAACCGATTTCAGGAGGTAGACTGGAATTGCATGTAAAGCATAGGAAAAGAGGCAGAACGTCCACAATGATGCACTTGGCCAAAAAGGGCGTATGCGTTTTTTCCTGAATATATTCAGGAAAAAACGCATACGCCCTTTTTGGCCAACCAAGCAAGCTTGCAAAGGAAATCTGCACTACAATGAAGTCTCACTGCCCCCCGGTCAAAAGGGCCATCTGAAAAAAGTGTAAAATCCAGAAAGGCAGGGCAGGCCATGGAGAACTGGGAGCCTTGTTATGCTGATGGGCGGGATGTAAATTGCCAACAGCCACTCTGGAGAAGTGTATGGTGTTTCCTGAAACATCTACACACAAAGCAACAGAGCCTAGGGCACTTCCACTTATGGTCCTATAGCTTAGGGAAATTAAAATCAAAAAGACACAGCCACCCCAAAGTTTGGGATGGCTCTGTTTACAAGAACCTCGTTTACAGTACAAGTTCAATATCGCAGAAAGCGAAAAATGGATAAAGAAGTTGTGGTACTTACGTACAATGCAATATCACTCAGCAATGAAATCTATCTCATCAGGGCCGTAGCACAATAATGAGTGGATTCAGGTACGATGAATCTAAGTGAAATAAGTCACCCAGAAATAGAAACATCATAAGATATCACTACTACACGGAATGTAAACTTGGCTACACAGGAACTGAATTACAAAACAGAACAGGGTCTCAAATGTAGAAAACCAACTTATGCTTGCTTAAGGGGAAAGGTGAGTTGGGGTGCTGCATAAAACCAGAGATTGAAATTAGCACAGATACCGTTCCATAAGCCAAATATATAATAGAAAAGAGCTACACCTTGCTCAACGAAGTCGACACAACACCCCATATTAAACGCCTAAGAATATACCTGACTAGTAAGAATCTTAAAACCTATGGATTTATATGTCTCCGAAAGAGAATCAAGCATGTGTACAGCGGCATAAACGCAGCAGTGATAGGATTGGTGAGGATCGGTGAGCAAATGCAGACCCTTTGAAGTCATATTGCATGGTACCCATTCAATGGGTCTCAACTCTCCAGGTTTAAGGGATTCTTCCTTCAGCTAAAACATGCATGTGGAACCCAGACTATGATCCACCGTGTGATTGGGAAACGTGTTCCAAGGTGTCTCAGTTTTCGTCCCCTGGTACTCGGGTGCAACAGTCCAGACGCTTTACTAACACTCTCCCCACTTGGAGAGTCAGTGCCTTTAACCTCCTGTTTGGCCCAGTTTGCAATTTCTGCGGAAAATGAACAGGAATAGGGAGAACCAATGAGAGACTAGCTGGAGGTGTCTGGACGGGCAAATTTAACTCTCATTTCCCACCAGGAAGAGGAATTTACCAAAGGCTCAGCGTGCCGTGCCAGAACCAGATTAGGGCCTGAAGCAATCCTGCGGTGTTGCGGCCTGCTCACAAGAAAGCGAGTTGAAGAAAGGAGCTCAGGGGCACTGTCATTCACAAACCTGCAGAGTTATAAATGACAGCTATCGTCCAAAAATATATTGAAGTAAGGCTGCCAAGAGGACTTGAAAGCGGGGCAGAATTGCAGGAAACCGATTTCAGGAGGTAGACTGGAATTGCATGTAAAGCATAGGAAAAGAGGCAGAAGGTCCACAATGATGCACTTGGCCAAAAAGGGCGTGTGCGTTTTTTCCTGAATATATTCAGGAAAAAACGCATATGCCCTTTTTTGCCAACCAAGCAAGCTTGCAAAGGAAATCTGCACTACAATGAAGTCTCACTGCCCCCCGGTCAAAAGGGCCATCTGAACAAAGTGTAAAATCCAGAAAGGCAGGACAGGCCATGGAGAACTGGGAGCCTTGTTATGCTGATGGGCGGGATGTAAATTGCCAACAGCCACTCTGGAGAAGTGCATGGTGTTTCCTGAAACATCTACAAAACAAAGCAACAGAGCCTAGGGCACTTCCACTTATGGTCCTATAGCTTAGGGAAATTAAAATCAAAAAGACACAGCCACCCCAAAGTTTGGGATGGCTCTGTTTACAAGAACCTCGTTTACAGTACAAGTTCAATATCGCAGAAAGCGAAAAATGGATAAAGAAGTTGTGGTACATACGTACAATGCAATATCACTCAGCAATGAAATCTATGTCATCAGGGCCATAGCACAATAATGAGTGGATTCAGGTACGATGATTCTAAGTGAAATAAGTCACCCAGAAAAAGAAACATCATAAGATATCACTAATACACGGAATGTAAACTTGGCTACACAGGAACTGAATTACAAAACAGAACAGGGTCTCATATGTAGAAAACCAACTTATGCTTGCTTAAGGGGAAAGGTGAGTTGGGGTGCTGTATAAAACCAGAGATTGAAATTAGCACAGATACCGTTCCATAAGCCAAATATATAATAGACAAGAGCTACTCCTTGCTCAACGAAGTGGACACAACACCCCATATTAAACGCCTAAGAATATACCTGACTAGTAAGAATCTTAAAACCTATGGATTTATATGTCTCCGAAAGAGAATCAAGCGTGTATACAGCGGCATAAACACAGCAGTGATAGGATTGGTGAGGATCGGTGAGCAAATGCAGACCCTTTGAAGTCATATTGCATGGTACCCATACCATGGGTCTCAACTCTCCAGGCTTAAGGGATTCTTCCTTCAGCTAAAACATGCATGTGGAACCCAGACTATGATCCACCGTGTGATTGGGAAACGTGTTCCAAGGTGTCTCAGTTTTCGTCCCCTGGTACTCGGGTGCAACATTCCAGACGCTTTACTAACACTCTCCCCACTTGGAGAGTCAGTGCCTTTAACCTCCTGTTTAGCCCAGTTTGCAATTTCTGCGGAAAATGAACAGGAATAGGGAGAACCAATGAGAGACTAGCTGGAGGTGTCTGGACGGGCAAATTTAACTCTCATTTCCCACCAGGAAGAGGAATTAACCAAAGGCTCAGCGTGGCGTGCCGGAACCACACTAGGGCCTGAAGCAATCCTGCGGTGTTGCGGCCAGCTCACAAGAAAGCGAGTTGAAGAAAGGAGCTCAGGGGCACTGTCATTCACAAACCTGCAGAGTTATAAATGACAGCTATCGTCCAAAAATATATTGAAGTAAGGCTGCCAAGAGGACTTGAAAGCGGGGCAGAATTGCAGGAAATCGATTTCAGGAGGTAGACTGGAATTGCATGTAAAGCATAGGAAAAGAGGCAGAACGTCCACAATGATGCACTTGGCCAAAAAGAGCATATGCGTTTTTTCCTGAATATATTCAGGAAAAAACGCATACGCCCTTTCTGGCCAACCAAGCAAGCTTGCAAAGGAAATCTGCACTACAATGAAGTCTCACTGCCCCCCGGTCAAAAGGGCCATCTGAAAAAAGTGTAAAATCCAGAAAGGCAGGACAGGCCATGGAGAACTGGGAGCCTTGTTATGCTGATGGGCGGGATGTAAATTGCCAACAGCCACTCTGGAGAAGTGTATGGTGTTTCATGAAACATCTACAAAACAAAGCAACAGAGCTTAGGGCACTTCCACTTATGGTCCTATAGCTTAGGGAAATTAAAATCAAAAAGACACAGCCACCCCAAAGTTTGGGATGGCTCTGTTTACAAGAACCTCGTTTACAGTACAAGTTCAATATCGCAGAAAGCGAAAAATGGATAAAGAAGTTGTGGTACTTACGTACAATGCAATATCACTCAGCAATGAAATCTATGTCATCAGGGCCGTAGCACAATAATGAGTGGATTCAGGTACGATGATTCTAAGTGAAATAAGCCACCCAGAAAAAGAAACATCATAAGATATCACTAACACACGGAATGTAAACTTGGCTACACAGGAACTGAATTACAAAACAGAACAGGGTCTCAAATGTAGAAAACCAACTTATGCTTGCTTAAGGGGAAAGGTGAGTTGGGGTGCTGCATAAAACCAGAGATTGAAATTAGCACAGATACCGTTCCATAAGACAAATATATAATAGACAAGAGCTACTCCTTGCTCAACGAAGTGGACACAACACCCCATATTAAACGCCTAAGAATATACCTGACTAGTAAGAATCTTACAACCTATGGATTTATATGTCTCCGAAAGAGAATCAAGCGTGTGTACAGCGGCATAAACGCAGCAGTGATAGGATTGGTGAGGATCGGTGAGCAAATGCAGACCCTTTGAAGTCATATTGCATGGTACCCATACCATGGGTCTCAACTCTCCAGGTTTAAGGGATTCTTCCTTCAGCTAAAACATGCCTGTGGAACCCAGACTATGATCCACCTTGTGATTGGGAAACGTGTTCCAAGGTGTCTCAGTTTTCGTCCCCTGGTACTCCCGTGCAACATTCCAGACGCTTTACTAACACTCTCCCCACTTGGAGAGTCAGTGCCTTTAACCTCCTGTTTGGCCCAGTTTGCAATTTCTGCGGAAAATGAACAGGAATAGGGAGAACCAATGAGAGACTAGCTGGAGGTGTCTGGACAGGCAAATTTAACTCTCATTTCCCATCAGGAAGTGGAATTAACCAAACGCTCAGCGTGCCGTGCCAGAACCACACTAGGGCCTGAAGCAATCCTGCGGTGTTGCGGCCAGCTCACAAGAAAGCGAGTTGAAGAAAGGAGCTCAGGGGCACTGTCATTCACAAACCTGCAGAGTTATAAATGACAGCTATCGTCCAAAAATATATTGAAGTAAGGCTGCCAAGCGGACTTGAAAGCGGGGCGGAATTGCAGGAAACCGATTTCAGGAGGTAGACTGGAATTGCATGTAAAGCATAGGAAAAGAGGCAGAACGTCCACAATGATGCACTTGGCCAAAAAGGGCGTATGCGTTTTTTCCTGAATATATTCAGGAAAAAACGCATACGCCCTTTTTGGCCAACCAAGCAAGCTTGCAAAGGAAATCTGCACTACAATGAAGTCTCACTGCTCCCCGGTCAAAAGGGCCATCTGAAAAAAGTGTAAAATCCAGAAAGGCAGGACAGGCCATGGAGAACTGGGAGCCTTGTTATGCTGATGGGCGGGATGTAAATTGCCAACAGCCACTCTGGAGAAGTGTATGGTGTTTCCTGAAACATCTACAAAACAAAGCAACAGAGCCTAGGGCACTTCCACTTATGGTCCTATAGCTTAGGGAAATTAAAATCAAAAAGACACAGCCACCCCAAAGTTTGGGACGGCTCTGTTTACAAGAACCTCGTTTACGGTACAAGTTCAATATCGCAGAAAGCGAAAAATGGATAAAGAAGTTGTGGTACTTATGTACAATTCAATATCACTCAGCAATGAAATCTATGTCATCAGGCCCGTAGCAGCATAATGAGTGGATTCAGGTACGATGATTCTAAGTGAAATAAGTCACACAGAAAAAGAAACATCATAAGATATCACTACTACATGGAATGTAAACTTGGCTACACAGGAACTGAATTACAAAACAGAACAGGGTCTCAAATGTAGAAGACCAACTTATGCTTGCTTAAGGGGAAAGGTGAGTTGGGGTGCTGCATAAAACCAGAGATTGAAATTAGCACAGATACCGTTCCATAAGCCAAATATATAATAGACAAGAGCTACTCCTTGCTCAACGAAGTGGACTCAACACCCCATATTAAACGCCTAAGAATATACCTGACTAGTAAGAATCTTAAAACCTATGGATTTATATGTCTCCGAAGGAGAATCAAGCGTGTGTACAGTGACATAAATGCAGCAGTGATAGGATTGGTGAGGATCGGTGAGCAAATGCAGAAACTTTCAAGTCATATTGCATGGTACCCATTCCATGGGTCTCAACTCTCCAGGTTTAAGGGATTCTTCCTTCAGCTAAAACATGCATGTGGAACCCAGAGTATGATCCACCGTGTGATCGGGAAACGTGTTCATAGGTGTCTCAGTTTTCGTCCCCTGGTACTCGGGTGCAACATTCCAGACGCTTTACTAACACTCTCCCCACTTAGAGAGTCAGTGCCTTTAACCTCCTGTTTGTCCCAGTTTGCAATTTCTGCGGAAAATGAACAGGAATAGGGAGAACCAATGAGAGACTAGCTGGAGGTGTCTGGACAGGCAAATTTAACTCTCATTTCCTACCAGGAAGAGGAATGAACCAAAGGCTCAGCGTGCCGTGCCGGAACCACACTAGGGCCTGAAGCAATCCTGCGGTGTTGCGACCAGCTCACAAGAAAGCGAGTTGAAGAAAGGAGCTCAGGGGCACTGTCATTCACAAACCTGCAGAGTTATAAATGACAGCTATCGTCCAAAAATATATTGAAGTAAGGCTGCCAAGAGGACTTGAAAGCGGGGCAGAATTGCAGGAAACCGATTTCAGGAGGTAGACTGGAATTGCATGTAAAGCATAGGAAAAGAGGCAGAACGTCCACAATGATACACTTGGCCAAAAAGGGCGCATGAGTTTTTTCCTGAATATATTCAGGAAAAAACGCATACGAACTTTTTGGCCAACCAAGCAAGCTTGCAAAGGAAATCTGCACTACAATGAAGTCTCACTGCCCCCCGGTCAAAAGGGCCATCTGAAAAAAGTGTAAAAACCAGAAAGGCAGGACAGGCCATGGAGAACTGGGAGCCTTGTTATGCTGATGGGCGGGATGTAAATTGCCAACAGCCACTCTGAAGAAGTGTATGGTGTTTCCTGAAACATCTACAAAAGAAAGCAACAGAGCCTAGGGCACTTCTACTTATGGTCCTATAGCTTAGGGAAATTAAAATCAAAAAGACACAGCCACCCCAAAATTTGGGACGGCTCTGTTTACAAGAACCTCGTTTACGGTACAAGTTCAATATCGCAGAAAGCGAAAAATGGATAAAGAAGTTGTGGTACTTACGTACAATGCAATATCACTCAGCAATGAAATCTATGTCATCAGGCCCATAGCAGCATAATGAGTGGATTCAGGTACGATGATTCTAAGTGAAATAAGTCACACAGAAAAAGAAACATCATAAGATATCACCACTACACGGAATGTAAACTTGGCTACACAAGAACTGAATTACAAAACAGAACAGGGTCTCAAATGTAGAAAACCAACTTATGCTTGCTTAAGGGGCAAGGTGAGTTGGGGTGCTGCATAAAACCAGAGATTGAAATTAGCACAGATACCGTTCCATAAGCCAAATATGTAATAGACAAGAGCTACTCCTTGCTCAACGAAGTGGACTCAACACCCCATATTAAACGCCTAAGAATATACCTGACTAGTAATAATCTTAAAACCTATGGAATTATATGTCTCTGAAAGAGAATCAAGCGTGTGTAAAGCGGCATAAACACAGCAGTGATAGGATTGGTGAGGATCGGTGAGCAAATGCATACTCTTTGAAGTCATATTGCATGGTACCCATTACAAGGGTCTCAACTCTCCTGGTTTAAGGGATTCTTCCTTCAGCTAAAACATGCATGTGGAACCCAGAGTATGATCCACCATGTGATTGGGAAACGTGTTCAAAGGTATCTCAGTTTTCGTCCCATGGTACTCGGGTGCAACATTCCAGACGCTTTACTAACACTCTCCCCACTTTGAGAGTCAGTACCTTTAACCTCCTGTTTGGCCCAGTTTGCAATTTCTGAGGAAACTGAACAGGAATAGGGAGAACCAATGAGAGACTAGCTGGAGGTGTCTGGACCGGCAAATTTAACTCTCATTTCCCACCAGGAAGAGGAATTAACCACAGGTTCAGCGTGCCATGCCGGAACCACACTAGGGCCTGAAGCAATCCTGTGGTGTTGCGGCCAGCTCACAAGAAAGCGAGTTGAAGAAAGGAGCTCAGGGGCACTGTCTTTCACAAACCTGCAGATCTATAAATGACAGCTATCGTCCAAAAATATATTGAAGTAAGGCTGCCAAGAGGACTTGAAAGCGGTGCAGAATTGCAGGAAACCAATTTCAGGAGGTAGACTGGAATTGCATGTAAAGCATAGGAAAAGAGGCAGAACGTCCACAATGATGCACTTGGCCAAAAAGGGCGTATGCGTTTTTTCCTGAATATATTCAGGAAAAAACGCATACGCCCTTTTTGGCCAACCAAGCAAGCTTGCAAAGGAAATCTGCACTACAATGCAGTCTCACTGCCCCCCGGTCAAAAGGGCCATCTGAAAAAAGTGTAAAATCCAGAAAGGCAGGACAGGCCATGGAGAACTGGGAGCCTTGTTATGCTGATGTGCGGGATGAAAATTGCCAACAGCCACTCTGGAGAAGTGTATGGTGTTTCCTGAAACATCTACAAAACAAAGCAACAGAGCCTAGGGCACTTCCACTTATGGTCCCATAGCTTAGGGAAATTAAAATCAAAAAGACACAGCCACCCCAAAGTTTGGGACGGCTCTGTTTACAAGAACCTCGTTTACGGTACAAGTTCAATATCGCAGAAAGCGAAAAATGGATAAAGAAGTTGTGGTACTTACGTACAATGCAATATCACTCAGCAATGACATCTATGTCATCAGGCCCATAGCAGCATAATGAGTGGATTCAGGTACGATGATTCTAAGTGAAATAAGTCATACAGAAAAAGAAACATCATAAGATATCACCACTACACGGAATGTAAACTTGGCTACACAAGAACTGAATTACAAAACAGAACAGGGTCTCAAATGTAGAAAACCAACTTATGCTTGCTTAAGGGGAAAGGTGAGTTGGGGTGCTGCATAAAACCAGAGATTGAAATTAGCACAGATACCGTTCCATAAGCCAAATATGTAATAGACAAGAGCTACTCCTTGCTCAACGAAGTGGACTCAACACCCCATATTAAACGCCTAAGAATATATCTGACTAGTAAGAATCTTAAAAGCAATGGATTTATATGTCTCCGAAGGAGAATCAAGCGTGTGTACAGCGGCATAAACGCAGCAGTGATAGGATTGGTGAGGATCGGTGAGCAACTGCAGACCCTTTGAAGTCATATTGCATGGTACCCATTCCATGGGTCTCAACTCTCCAGGTTTAAGGGATTCTTCCTTCAGCTAAAACATGCATGTGGAACCCAGAGTATGATCCACCGTGTGATCGGGAAACGTGTTCAAAGGTGTCTCAGTTTTCGTCCCCTGGTACTCGGGTGCAACCTTCCAGACGCTTTACTAACACTCTCCCCACTTGGAGAGTCAGTGCCTTTAACCTCCTGTTTGGCCCAGTTTGCAATTTCTGCGGAAAATGAACAGGAATAGGGAGAACCAATGAGAGACTAGCTGGAGGTGTCTGGACGGGCAAATTTAACTCTCATTTCCCACCAGGAAGAGGAATTTACCAAAGGCTCAGCGTGCCATGCCGGAACCACACTAGGGCCTGAAGCAATCCTGTGGTGTTGCGGCCAGCACACAAGAAAGCTAGTTGAAGAAAGGAGCTCAGGGGCACTGTCATTCTCAAACCTGCAGAGTTATAAATGACAGCTATCGTCCAAAAATATATTGAAGTAAGGCTGCCAAGAGGACTTGAAAGCGGGGCAGAATTGCAGGAAACCGATTTCAGGAGGTAGACTGGAATTGCATGTAAAACTTAGGAAAAGAGGCAGAACGTCCACAATGATGCACTTGGCCAAAAAGGGCGTATGCGTTTTTTCCTGAATATATTCAGGAAAAAACGCATACGCCCTTTTTGGCCAACCAAGCAAGCTTGCAAAGGAAATCTGCACTACAATGAAGTCTCACTGCCCCCCGGTCAAAAGGGCCATCTGAAAAAAGTGTAAAATCCAGAAAGGCAGGACAGGCCATGGAGAACTGGGAGCCTTGTTATGCTGATGGGCGGGATGTAAATTGCCAACAGCCACTCTGAAGAAGTGTATGGTGTTTCCTGAAACATCTACAAAACAAAGCAACAGAGCCTAGGGCACTTCCACTTATGGTCCTATAGCTTAGGGAAATTAAAATCAAAAAGACACAGCCACCCCAAAGTTTGGGACGGCTCTGTTTACAAGAACCTCGTTTATGGTACAAGTTCAATATTGCAGAAAGCGAAAAATGGATAAAGAAGTTGTGGTACTTACGTACAATGCAATATCACTCAGCAATGAAATCTATGTCATCAGGCCCGTAGCAGCATAATGAGTGGATTCAGGTACGATGATTCTAAGTGAAATAAGTCACACAGAAAAAGAAACATCATAAGATATCACCACTACACGGAATGTAAACTTGGCTACACAAGAACTGAATTACAAAACAGAACAGGGTCTCAAATGTAGAAAACCAACTTATGCTTGCTTAAGGGGAAAGGTGAGTTGGGGTGCTGCATAAAACCAGAGATTGAAATTAGCACAGATACCGTTCCATAAGCCAAATATGTAATAGACAAGAGCTACTCCTTGCTCAACGAAGTGGACTCAACACCACATATTAAACGCCTAAGAATATACCTGACTAGTAATAATGTTAAAACCTATGGAATTATATGTCTCTGAAAGAGAATCAAGCGTGTGTACAGCGGCATAAACACAGCAGTGATAGGATTGGTGAGGATCGGTGAGCAAATGCATACTCTTTGAAGTCATATTGCATGGTACCCATTCCAAGGGTCTCAACTCTCCTGGTTTAAGGGATTCTTCCTTCAGCTAAAACATGCATGTGGAACCCAGAGTATGATCCACCATGTGATTGGGAAACGTGTTCAAAGGTATCTCAGATTTCGTCCCCTGGTACTCGGGTGCAACATTCCAGACGCTTTACTAACACTCTCCCCACTTAGAGAGTCAGTGCCTTTAACCTCCTGTTTGGCCCAGTTTGCAATTTCTGAGGAAACTGAACAGGAATAGGGAGAACCATTTAGAGACTAGCTGGAGGTGTCTGGACGGGCAAATTTAACTCTCATTTCCCACCAGGAAGAGGAATTAACCACAGGCTCAGCGTGCCATGCCGGAACCACACTAGGGCCTGAAGCAATCCTGTGGTGTTGCGGCCAGCTCACAAGAAAGCGAGTTGAAGAAAGGAGCTCCGGGGCACTGTCTTTCACAAACCTGCAGAGCTATAAATGACAGCTATCGTCCAAAAATATATTGAAGTAAGGCTGCCAAGAGGACTTGAAAGCGGGGCAGAATTGCAGGAAACCAATTTCAGGAGGTAGACTGGAATTGCATGTAAAGCATAGGAAAAGAGGCAGAACGTCCACAATGATGCACTTGGCCAAAAAGGGCGTATGCGTTTTTTCCTGAATATATTCAGGAAAAAACGCATACGCCCTTTTTGGCCAACCAAGCAAGCTTGCAAAGGAAATCTGCACTACAATGCAGTCTCACTGCCCCCCGGTCAAAAGGGCCATCTGAAAAAAGTGTAAAATCCAGAAAGGCAGGACAGGCCATGGAGAACTGGGAGCCTTGTTATGCTGATGGGCGGGATGAAAATTGCCAACAGCCACTCTGGAGAAGTGTATGGTGTTTCCTGAAACATCTACAAAACAAAGCAACAGAGCCTAGGGCACTTCCACTTATGGTCCCATAGCTTAGGGAAATTAAAATCAAAAAGACACAGCCACCCCAAAGTTTGGGACGGCTCTGTTTACAAGAACCTCGTTTCCGGTACAAGTTCAATATCGCAGAAAGCGAAAAATGGATAAAGAAGTTGTGGTACTTACGTACAATGCAATATCACTCAGCAATGACATCTATGTCATCAGGCCCGTAGCAGCATAATGAGTGGATTCAGGTACGATGATTCTAAGTGAAATAAGTCATACAGAAAAAGAAACATCATAAGATATCACCACTACACGGAATGTAAACTTGGCTACACAAGAACTGAATTACAAAACAGAACAGGGTCTCAAATGTAGAAAACCAACTTATGCTTGCTTAAGGGGAAAGGTGAGTTGGGGTGCTGCATAAAACCAGAGATTGAAATTAGCACAGATACCGTTCCATAAGCCAAATATGTAATAGACAAGAGCTACTCCTTGCTCAACGAAGTGGACTCAACACCCCATATTAAACGCCTAAGAATATATCTGACTAGTAAGAATCTTAAAACCAATGGATTTATATGTCTCCGAAGGAGAATCAAGCGTGTGTACAGCGGCATAAATGCAGCAGTGATAGGATTGGTGAGGATCGGTGAGCAAATGCAGACCCTTTGAAGTCATATTGCATGGTACCCATTCCATGGGTCTCAACTCTCCAGGTTTAAGGGATTCTTCCTTCAGCTAAAACATGCATGTGGAACCCAGAGTATGATCCACCGTGTGATCGGGAAACGTGTTCAAAGGTGTCTCAGTTTTCGTCCCCTGGTACTCGGGTGCAACCTTCCAGACGCTTTACTAACACTCTCCCCACTTGGAGAGTCAGTGCCTTTAACCTCCTGTTTGGCCCAGTTTGCAATTTCTGCGGAAAATGAACAGGAATAGGGAGAACCAATGAGAGACTAGCTGGAGGTGTCTGGACGGGCAAATTTAACTCTCATTTCCCCCAGGAAGAGGAATTAACCAAAGGCTCAGCGTGCCGTGCCGGAACCACACTAGGGCCTGAAGCAATCCTGTGGTGTTGCGGCCAGCACACAAGAAAGCGAGTTGAAGAAAGGAGCTCAGGGGCACTGTCATTCTCAAACCTGCAGAGTTATAAATAACAGCTATCGTCCAAAAATATATTGAAGTAAGGCTGCCAAGAGGACTTGAAGGCGGGGCAGAATTGCAGGAAACCGATTTCAGGAGGTAGACTGGAATTGCATGTAAAACTTAGGAAAAGAGGCAGAACGTCCACAATGATGCACTTGGCCAAAAAGGGCGTATGCGTTTTTTCCTGAATATATTCAGGAAAAAACGCATACGCCCTTTTTGGCCAACCAAGCAAGCTTGCAAAGGAAATCTGCACTACAATGAAGTCTCACTGCCCCCCGGTCAAAAGGGCCATCTGAAAAAAGTGTAAAATCCAGAAAGGCAGGACAGGCCATGGAGAACCGGGAGCCTTGTTATGCTGATGGCCGGGATGAAAATTGCCAACAGCCACTCTGGAGAAGTGTATGGTGTTTCCTGAAACATCTACAAAACAAAACAACAGAGCCTAGGGCACTTCCACTTATGGTCCTATAGCTTAGGGAAATTAAAATCAAAAAGACACAGCCACCCAAAAGTTTGGGACGGCTCTGTTTACAAGAACCTCGATTACGGTACAAGTTCAATATCGCAGAAAGCGAAAAATGGATAAAGAAGTTGTGGTACTTACGTACAATGCAATATCACTCAGCAATGAAATCTATGTGATTAGGACCGTAGCAGCATAATCAGTGGATTCAGTTACGATGATTCTAAGTGAAATAAGTCACACAGAAAAAGAAACATCATAAGATATCACTACTACACGGAATGTAAACTTGGCTACAAAGGAACTGAATTACAAAACAGAACAGGGTCTCAAATGTAGAAAACCAACTTATACTTGCTTAAGGGGAAAGGTGAGTTGGGGTGCTGCATAAAACCAGAGATTGAAATGAGCACAGATAAAGTTCCTTAAGCCAAATATGTAATAGACAAGAGCTACTCCTTGCTCAACGAAGTGGACTCAACACCCCATATTAAACGCCGAAGAATATAGCTGACTAGTAAGAATCTTAAAACCTATGGATTTATATGTCTCTGAAAGAGAATCAAGCGTGTGTACAGCGGCATAAACGCAGCAGTGATACGATTGGTGAGGATCGGTGAGCAAATGCAGACCCTTTGAAGTCATACTGCATGGTACCCATTCCATGGGTCTCAACTCTCCAGGTTTAAGGGATTCTTCCTTCAGCTGAAACATGCATGTGGAACCCAGATTATGATCCACCATGTGATCGGGAAACGTGTTCAAATGTGACTCAGTTGTCGTCCCCCGATACTCGGGTGCAACATTCCAGACGCTTTACTAACACTCTCCCCACTTGGAGAGTCAGTGCCTTTAAACTCCTGTTTGGCCCAGTTTGCAATTTCTGCGGAAAATGAACAGGAATAGGGAGAACCAATGAGAGACTAGCTGGAGGTGTCTGGACGGGCAAATTTAACTCTCATTTCCCACCAGGAAGAGGAATTAACCAAAGGCTCAGCGTGCCGTGCCGGAACCACACTAGGGCCTGAAGCAATCCTGCGATGTTGCGGCCAGCTCACAAGAAAGCGAGTTGAAGAAAGGAGCTCAGGGGCACTGTCATTGACAAACCTGCAGAGTTATAAATGACAGCTATCGTCCAAAAATATATTGAAGTAAGGCTGCCAAGAGGACTTGAAAGCGGTGCAGAATTGCAGGAAACCGATTTCAGGAGGTAGACTGGAATTACATGTAAAGCATAGGAAAAGAGGCAGAACGTCCACAATGATGCCCTTGGCCAAAAAGGGCGTATGCGTTTTTTCCTGAATATATACAGTAAAAAACGCATACGCACTTTTTGGCCAACCAAGCAAGCTTGCAAAGGAAATCTGCACTACAATGAAGTCTCACTGACCACCGGTCAAAAGGGCCGTCTGAAAAAAATGTAAAATCCAGAAAGGCACGACAGGCCATGGAGACATGGGAGCCTTGTTATGCTGATGGGCGGGATGTAAATTGCCAACAGCCACTCTGGAGAAGTGTATGGTGTTTCCTGAAACATCTAAAAAACAAAGCAACAGAGCCTAGGGCACTTCCGCTTATGGTCTTATAGCTTAGGGAAATTAAAATCAAAAAGACACAGCCACCCCAAAGATTGGGACGGCTCTGTTTACAAGAACCTCGTTTACGGTACAAGTTCAATATCGCAGAAAGCGAAAAATGGATAAAGAAGTTGTGGTGCTTACGTACAATGCAATATCACTCAGCAATGAAATCTATGTCACCAGGCCCGTAGCAGCATAATGAGTGGATTCAGGTACGATGACTCTAAGTGAAATAAGTCACACAGAAAAAGAAACATCATAAGATATCACTACTACACGGAATGTAAACTTGGCTACACAGGAACTGAATTACAAAACAGAACAGGGTCTCAAATGTAGAAAACCAACTTATGCTTCCTTAAGGGGAAAGGTGAGTTGGGGTGCTGCATAAAACCAGAGATTGAAATTAGCACAGATACCATTCCATAAGCCAAATATGTAATAGAGAAGAGCTACTCCTTGCTCAACGAAGTGGACTCAACACCCCATATTAAACGCCTAAGAATATACCTGACTAGTAAGAATCTTAAAACCTATGGATTTATATGTCTCCGAAGGAGAATCAAGCGTGTGTACAGCGGCATAAACGCAGCAGTGATAGGATTGGTGAGGATCGGTGAGCAAATGTAGACCCTTTGAAGTCATATTGCATGGTACCCATTCCATGGGTCTCAACTCTCCAGGTTTAAGGGATTCTTCCTTCAGCTAAAACATGCATGTGGAACCCAGAGTATGATCCACCGTGTGATCGGGAAACGTGTTCATAGGTGTCTCAGTTTTCATCCCCTGGTACTCGGGTGCAACATTCCAGACGCTTTACTAACACTCTCCCCACTTGGAGAGTCAGTGCCTTTAACCTCCTGTTTGTCCCAGTTTTCAATTTCTGCGGAAAATGAACAGGAATAGGGAGGACCAATGAGAGACTAGCTGGAGGTGTATGGACAGGCAAATTTAACTCTCATTTCCTACCAGGAAGAGGAATTAACCAAAGGCTCAGCGTGCCGTGCCGGAACCACACTAGGGCCTGAAGCAATCCTGCGGTGTTGCGACCAGCTCACAAGAAAGCGAGTTGAAGAAAGGAGCTCAGGGGCACTGTCATTCACAAACCTGCAGAGTTATAAATGACAGCTATCGTCCAAAAATATATTGAAGTAAGGCTGCCAAGAGGACTTGAAAGCGGGGCAGAATTGCAGGAAATCGATTTCAGGAGGTAGACTGGAATTGCATGTAAAGCATAGGAAAAGAGGCAGAACGTCCACAATGATACACTTGGCCAAAAAGGGCGCATGCGTTTTTTCCTGAATATATTCAGGAAAAAACGCATATGAACTTTTTGGCCAACCAAGCAAGCTTGCAAAGGAAATCTGCACTACAATGAAGTCTCACTGCCCCCCGGTCAAAAGGGCCATCTGAAAAAAGTGTAAAATCCAGAAAGGCAGGGCAGGCCATGGAGAACTGGGAGCCTTGTTATGCTGATGGGCGGGATGTAAATTGCCAACAGCCACTCTGAAGAAGTGTATGGTGTTTCCTGAAACATCTACAAAACAAAGCAACAGAGCCTAGGGCACTTCCACTTATGGTCCTATAGCTTAGGGAAATTAAAATCAAAAAGACACAGCCACCCCAAAGTTTGGGACGGCTCTGTTTACAAGAACCTCGTTTATGGTACAAGTTCAATATTGCAGAAAGCGAAAAATGGATAAAGAAGTTGTGGTACTTACGTACAATGCAATATCACTCAGCAATGAAATCTATGTCATCAGGCCCGTAGCAGCATAATGAGTGGATTCAGGTACGATGATTCTAAGTGAAATAAGTCATACAGAAAAAGAAACATCATAAGATATCACCACTACACGGAATGTAAACTTGGCTACACAAGAACTGAATTACAAAACAGAACAGGGTCTCAAATGTAGAAAACCAACTTATGCTTGCTTAAGGGGAAAGGTGAGTTGGGGTGCTGCATAAAACCAGAGATTGAAATTAGCACAGATACCGTTCCATAAGCCAAATATGTAATAGACAAGAGCTACTCCTTGCTCAACGAAGTGGACTCAACACCCCATATTAAACGCCTAAGAATATACCTGACTAGTAAGAATGTTAAAACCTATGGAATTATATGTCTCTGAAAGAGAATCAAGCGTGTGTACAGCGGCATAACCACAGCAGTGATAGGATTGGTGAGGATCGGTGAGCAAATGCATACTCTTTGAGGTCATATTGCATGGTACCCATTCCATGGGTCTCAACTCTCCAGGTTTAAGGGATTCTTCCTTCAGCTAAAACATGCATGTGGAACCCAGAGTATGATCCACCATGTGATTGGGAAATGTGTTCAAAGGTATCTCAGTTTTCGTCCCCTGGTACTCGGGTGCAACATTCCAGACGCTTTACTAACACTCTCCCCACTTTGAGAGTCAGTGCCTTTAACCTCCTATTTGGCCCAGTTTGCAATTTCTGAGGAAACTGAACAGGAATAGGGAGAACCAATGAGAGACTAGCTGGAGGTGTCTGGACGGGCAAATTTAACTCTCATTTCCCACCAGGAAGAGGAATTAACCAAAGGCTCAGCGTGCCATGCCGGAACCACACTAGGGCCTGAAACAATCCTGCGGTGTTGCGGCCAGCTCACAAGAAAGCGAGTTGAAGAAAGGAGCTCAGGGGCACTGTCATTCACAAACCTGCAGAGTTATAAATGACAGCTATCGTCCAAAAATATATTGAAGTAAGGCTGCCAAGAGGACTTGAAAGCAGGGCAGAATTGCAGGAAACCGATTTCAGGAGGTAGACTGGAATTGCATGTAAAGCATAGGAAAAGAGGCAGAACGTCCACAATGATGCACTTGGCCAAAAAGGGCGTATGCGTTTTTTCCTGAATATATTCAGGAAAAAACGCATACGCCCTTTTTGGCCAACCAAGTAAGCTTGCAAAGGAAATCTGCACTACAATGAAGTCTCACTGCCCCCCGGTCAAAAGGGCCATCTGAAAAAAGTGTAAAATCCAGAAAGGCAGGACAGGCCATGGAGAACTGGGAGCCTTGGTATGCTGATGGGAGGGATGTAAATTGCCAACAGCCACTCTGGAGAAGTGTATGGTGTTTTCTGAAACATCTACAAAACAAAGCAACAGAGCCTAGGGCACTTCCACTTATGGTCCTATAGCTTAGGGAAATTAAAATCCAAAAGACACAGCCACCCCAAAGTTTGGGACGGCTCTGTTTACAAGAACCTTGTTTACGGTACAAGTTCAATATCGCAGAAAGCGAGAAATGGATAAAGAAGTTGTGGTACTTACGTACAATGCAATATCACTCAGCAATGAAATCTGTCATCAGGCCCGTAGCAGCATAATGAGTGGATTGAGGTACGATGATTCTAAGTGAAATAAGTCACACAGAAAAAGAAACATCATAAGATATCACTACTACACGGAATGTAAACTTGGCTACAAAGGAACTGAATTACAAAACAGAACAGGGTCTCAAATGTAGAAAACCAACTTATGCTTGCTTAAGGGGAAAGGTGAGTTGGGGTGCTGCATAAAACCAGAGATTGAAATGAGCACAGATAAAGTTCCTTAAGCCAAATATGTAATAGACAAGAGCTACTCCTTGCTCAACGAAGTGGACTCAACACCCCATATTAAACGCCTAAGAATATAGCTGACTAGTAAGAATCTTAAAACCTATGGATTTATATGTCTCTGAAAGAGAATCAAGCGTGTGTACAGCGGCATAAACGCAGCAGTGATACGATTGGTGAGGATCGGTGAGCAAATGCAGACCCTTTGAAGTCATACTGCATGGTACCCATTCCATGGGTCTCAACTCTCCAGGTTTAAGGGATTCTTCCTTCAGCTGAAACATGCATGTGGAACCCAGATTATGATCCACCATGTGATCGGGAAACGTGTTCAAATGTGACTCAGTTGTCGTCCCCCGATACTCGGGTGCAACATTCCAGACGCTTTACTAACACTCTCCCCACTTGGAGAGTCAGTGCCTTTAAACTCCTGTTTGGCCCAGTTTGCAATTTCTGCGGAAAATGAACAGGAATAGGGAGAACCAATGAGAGACTAGCTGGAGGTGTCTGGACGGGCAAATTTAACTCTCATTTCCCACCAGGAAGAGGAATTAAACAAAGGCTCAGCGTGCCGTGCCGGAACCACACTAGGGCCTGAAGCAATCCTGTGGTGTTGCGGCCAGCTCACAAGAAAGCGAGTTGAAGAAAGGAGCTCAGGGGCACTGTCATTCACAAACCTGCAGAGTTATAAATGACAGCTATCGTCCAAAAATATATTGAAGTAAGGCTGCCAAGAGGACTTGAAAGCGGTGCAGAATTGCAGGAAACCGATTTCAGGAGGTAGACTGGAATTACATGTAAAGCATAGGAAAAGAGGCAGAACGTCCACAATGATGCCCTTGGCCAAAAAGGGCGTATGCGTTTTTTCCTGAATATATACAGTAAAAAACGCATACGCACTTTTTGGCCAACCAAGCAAGCTTGCAAAGGAAATCTGCACTACAATGAAGTCTCACTGCCCCTCGGTCAAAAGGGCCATCTGAAAAAAATGTAAAATCCAGAAAGGCACGACAGGCCATGGAGACATGGGAGCCTTGTTATGCTGATGGGCGGGATGTAAATTGCCAACAGCCACTCTGGAGAAGTGTATGGTGTTTCCTGAAACATCTAAAAAACAAAGCAACAGAGCCTAGGGCACTTCCGCTTAAGGTCCTATAGCTTAGGGAAATTAAAATCAAAAAGACACAGCCACCCCAAAGATTGGGACGGCTCTGTTTACAAGAACCTCGTTTACGGTACAAGTTCAATATCGCAGAAAGCGAAAAATGGATAAAGAAGTTGTGGTGCTTACGTACAATGCAATATCACTCAGCAATGAAATCTATGTCACCAGGCCCGTAGCAGCATAATGAGTGGATTCAGGTACGATGACTCTAAGTGAAATAAGTCACACAGAAAAAGAAACATCATAAGATATCACTACTACACGGAATGTAAACTTGGCTACACAGGAACTGAATTACAAAACAGAACAGGGTCTCAAATGTAGAAAACCAACTTATGCTTGCTTAAGGGGAAAGGTGAGTTGGGGTGCTGCATAAAACCAGAGATTGAAATTAGCACAGATACCATTCCATAAGCCAAATATGTAATAGACAAGAGCTACTCCTTGCTCAACGAAGTGGACTCAACACCGCATATTAAATGCCTAAGAATATACCTGACTAGTAAGAATCTTAAAACCTATGGATTTATATGTCTCCGAAGGAGAATCAAGCGTGTGTACAGCGGCATAAATGCAGCAGTGATAGGATTGGTGAGGATCGGTGAGCAAATGCAGACCCTTTGAAGTCATATTGCATGGTACCCATTCCATGGGTCTCAACTCTCCTGGTTTAAGGGATTCTTCCTTCAGCTAAAACATGCATGTGGAACCCAGAGTATGATCCACCGTGTGATCGGGAAACGTGTTCATAGGTGTCTCAGTTTTCGTCCCCTGGTTCTCGGGTGCAACATTCCAGACGCTTTACTAACACTCTCCCCACTTGGAGAGTCAGTGCCTTTAACCTCCTGTTTGTCCCAGTTTTCAATTTCTGCGGAAAATGAACAGGAATAGGGAGAACCAATGAGAGACTAGCTGGAGGTGTATGGACAGGCAAATTTAACTCTCATTTCCTACCAGGAAGAGGAATTAACCAAAGGCTCAGCGTGCCATGCCGGAACCACACTAGGGCCTGAAGCAATCCTGCGATGTTGCGACCAGCTCACAAGAAAGCGAGTTGAAGAAAGGAGCTCAGGGGCACTGTCATTCACAAACCTGCAGAGTTATAAATGACAGCTATCGTCCAAAAATATATTGAAGTAAGGCTGCCAAGAGGACTTGAAAGCGGGGCAGAATTGCAGGAAATCGATTTCAGGAGGTAGACTGGAATTGCATGTAAATCATAGGAAAAGAGGCAGAACGTCCACAATGATACACTTGGCCAAAAAGGGCGCATGCGTTTTTTCCTGAATATATTCAGGAAAAAGCGCATACGAACTTTTTGGCCAACCAAGCAAGCTTGCAAAGGAAATCTGCACTACAATGAAGTCTCACTGCCCCCTGGTCAAAAGGGCCATCTGAAAAAAGTGTAAAATCCAGAAAGGCAGGACAGGCCATGGAGAACTGGGAGCCTTGTTATGCTGATGGGCGGGATGTAAATTGCCAACAGCCACTCTGAAGAAGTGTATGGTGTTTCCTGAAACATCTACAAAACAAAGCAACAGAGCCTAGGGCACTTCCACTTATGGTCCTATAGCTTAGGGAAATTAAAATCAAAAAGACACAGCCACCCCAAAGTTTGGGACGGCTCTGTTTACAAGAACCTCGTTTATGGTACAAGTTCAATATTGCAGAAAGCGAAAAATGGATAAAGAAGTTGTGGTACTTACGTACAATGCAATATCACTCAGCAATGAAATCTATGTCATCAGGCCCGTAGCAGCATAATGAGTGGATTCAGGTACGATGATTCTAAGTGAAATAAGTCACACAGAAAAAGAAACATCATAAGATATCACCACTACACGGAATGTAAACTTGGCTACACAAGAACTGAATTACAAAACAGAACAGGGTCTCAAATGTAGAAAACCAACTTATGCTTGCTTAAGGGGAAAGGTGAGTTGGGGTGCTGCATAAAACCAGAGATTGAAATTAGCACAGATACCGTTCCATAAGCCAAATATGTAATAGACAAGAGCTACTCCTTGCTCAACGAAGTGGACTCAACACCACATATTAAACGCCTAAGAATATACCTGACTAGTAATAATGTTAAAACCTATGGAATTATATGTCTCTGAAAGAGAATCAAGCGTGTGTACAGCGGCATAAACACAGCAGTGATAGGATTGGTGAGGATCGGTGAGCAAATGCATACTCTTTGAAGTCATATTGCATGGTACCGATTCCAAGGGTCTCAACTCTCCTGGTTTAAGGGATTCTTCCTTCAGCTAAAACATGCATGTGGAACCCAGAGTATGATCCACCATGTGATTGGGAAACGTGTTCAAAGGTATCTCAGATTTCGTCCCCTGGTACTCGGGTGCAACATTCCAGACGCTTTACTAACACTCTCCCCACTTTGAGAGTCAGTGCCTTTAACCTCCTGTTTGGCCCAGTTTGCAATTTCTTAGGAAACTGAACAGGAATAGGGAGAACCATTTAGAGACTAGCTGGAGGTGTCTGGACGGGCAAATTTAACTCTCATTTCCCACCAGGAAGAGGAATTAACCACAGGCTCAGCGTGCCATGCCGGAACCACACTAGGGCCTGAAGCAATCCTGTGGTGTTGCGGCCAGCTCACAAGAAAGCGAGTTGAAGAAAGGAGCTCCGGGGCACTGTCTTTCACAAACCTGCAGAGCTATAAATGACAGCTATCGTCCAAAAATATATTGAAGTAAGGCTGCCAAGAGGACTTGAAAGCGGGGCAGAATTGCAGGAAACCAATTTCAGGAGGTAGACTGGAATTGCATGTAAAGCATAGGAAAAGAGGCAGAACGTCCACAATGATGCACTTGGCCAAAAAGGGCGTATGCGTTTTTTCCTGAATATATTCAGGAAAAAACGCATACGCCCTTTTTGGCCAACCAAGCAAGCTTGCAAAGGAAATCTGCACTACAATGCAGTCTCACTGCCCCCCGGTCAAAAGGGACATCTGAAAAAAGTGTAAAATCCAGAAAGGCAGGACAGGCCATGGATAACTGGGAGCCTTGTTATGCTGATGGGCGGGATGAAAATTGCCAACAGCCACTCTGGAGAAGTGTATGGTGTTTCCTGAAACATCTACAAAACAAAGCAACAGAGCCTAGGGCACTTCCACTTATGGTCCCATAGCTTAGGGAAATTAAAATCAAAAAGACACAGCCACCCCAAAGTTTGGGACGGCTCTGTTTACAAGAACCTCGTTTACGGTACAAGTTCAATATCGCAGAAAGCGAAAAATGGATAAAGAAGTTGTGGTACTTACGTACAATGCAATATCACTCAGCAATGACATCTATGTCATCAGGCCCGTAGCAGCATAATGAGTGGATTCAGGTACGATGATTCTAAGTGAAATAAGTCATACAGAAAAAGAAACATCATAAGATATCACCACTACACGGAATGTAAACTTGGCTACACAAGAACTGAATTACAAAACAGAACAGGGTCTCAAATGTAGAAAAACAACTTATGCTTGCTTAAGGGGAAAGGTGAGTTGGGGTGCTGCATAAAACCAGAGATTGAAATTAGCACAGATACCGTTCCATAAGCCAAATATGTAATAGACAAGAGCTACTCCTTGCTCAACGAAGTGGACTCAACACCCCATATTAAACGCCTAAGAATATATCTGACTAGTAAGAATCTTAAAAGCAATGGATTTATATGTCTCCGAAGGAGAATCAAGCGTGTGTACAGCGGCATAAACGCAGCAGTGATAGGATTGGTGAGGATCGGTGAGCAAATGCAGACCCTTTGAAGTCATATTGCATGGTACCCATTCCATGGGTGTCAACTCTCCAGGTTTAAGGGATTCTTCCTTCAGCTAAAACATGCATGTGGAACCCAGAGTATGATCCACCGTGTGATCGGGAAACGTGTTCAAAGGTGTCTCAGTTTTCGTCCCCTGGTACTCGGGTGCAACCTTCCAGACGCTTTACTAACACTCTCCCCACTTGGAGAGTCAGTGCCTTTAACATCCTGTTTGGCCCAATTTGCAATTTCTGCGGAAAATGAACAGGAATAGGGAGAACCAATGAGAGACTAGCTGGAGGTGTCTGGACGGGCAAATTTAACTCTCATTTCCCACCAGGAAGAGGAATTAACCAAAGGCTCAGCGTGCCGTGACGGAACCACACTAGGGCCTGAAGCAATCCTGTGGTGTTGCGGCCAGCACACAAGAAAGCGAGTTGAAGAAAGGAGCTCAGGGGCACTGTCATTCTCAAACCTGCACAGTTATAAATAACAGCTATCGTCCAAAAATATATTGAAGTAAGGCTGCCAACAGTACTTGAAAGCGGGGCAGAATTGCAGGAAACCGATTTCAGGAGGTAGACTGGAATTGCATGTAAAACTTAGGAAAAGAGGCAGAACGTCCACAATGATTGCACTTGGCCAAAAAGGGCGTATGCGTTTTTTCCTGAATATATTCAGGAAAAAACGCATACGCCCTTTTTGGCCAACCAAGCAAGCTTGCAAAGGAAATCTGCACTACAATGAAGTCTCACTGCCCCCCGGTCAAAAGGGCCATCTGAAAAAAGTGTAAAATCCAGAAAGGCAGGACAGGCCATGGAGAACTGGGAGCCTTGTTATGCTGATGGCCGGGATGAAAATTGCCAACAGCCACTCTGGAGAAGTGTATGGTGTTTCCTGAAACTTCTACAAAACAAAACAACAGAGCCTAGGGCACTTCCACTTATGGTCCTATAGCTTAGGGAAATTAAAATCAAAAAGACACAGCCACCCAAAAGTTTGGGACGGCTCTGTTTACAAGAACTTCGATTACGGTACAAGTTCAATATCGCAGAAAGCGAAAAATGGATAAAGAAGTTGTGGTACTTACGTACAATGCAATATCACTCAGCAATGAAATCTATGTAATTAGGACCGTAGCAGCATAATCTGTGGATTCAGTTACGATGATTCTAAGTGAAATAAGTCAGACAGAAAAAGAAACATCATAAGATATCACTACTACACGGAATGTAAACTTGGCTACAAAGGAACTGAATTACAAAACAGAACAGGGTCTCAAATGTAGAAAACCAACTTATGCTTGCTTAAGGGGAAAGGTGAGTTGGGGTGCTGCATAAAACCAGAGATTGAAATGAGCACAGATAAAGTTCCTTAAGCCAAATATGTAATAGACAAGAGCTACTCCTTGCTCAACGAAGTGGACTCAACACCCCATATTAAACGCCGAAGAATATAGCTGACTAGTAAGAATCTTAAAACCTATGGATTTATATGTCTCTGAAAGAGAATCAAGCGTGTGTACAGCGGCATAAACGCAGCAGTGATACGATTGGTGAGGATCGGTGAGCAAATGCAGACCCTTTGAAGTCATACTGCATGGTACCCATTCCATGGGTCTCAACTCTCCAGGTTTAAGGGATTCTTCCTTCAGCTGAAACATGCATGTGGAACCCAGATTATGATCCACCATGTGATCGGGAAACGTGTTCAAATGTGACTCAGTTGTCGTCCCCCGATACTCGGGTGCAACATTCCAGACGCTTTACTAACACTCTCCCCACTTTGAGAGTCAGTGCCTTTAACCTCCTGTTTGGCCCAGTTTGCAATTTCTGCGGAAAATGAACAGGAATAGGGAGAACCAATGAGAGACTAGCTGGAGGTGTCTGGACGGGCAAATTTAACTCTCATTTCCCACCAGGAAGAGGAATTAAGCAAAGGCTCAGCGTGCCGTGCCGGAACCACACTAGGGCCTGAAGCAATCCTGCGGTGTTGCGGCCAGCTCACAAGAAAGCGAGTTGAAGAAAGGAGCTCAGGGGCACTGTCATTCACAAACCTGCAGAGTTATAAATGACAGCTATCGTCCAAAAATATATTGAAGTAAGGCTGCCAAGAGGACTTGAAAGCGGTGCAGAATTGCAGGAAACCGATTTCAGGAGGTAGACTGGAATTACATGTAAAGCATAGGAAAAGAGGCAGAACGTCCACAATGATGCCCTTGGCCAAAAAGGGCGTATGCGTTTTTTCCTGAATATATACAGTAAAAAACGCATACGCACTTTTTAGCCAACCAAGCAAGCTTGCAAAGGAAATCTGCACTACAATGAAGTCTCACTGCCCACCGGTCAAAAGGGCCATCTGAAAAAAATGTAAAATCCAGAAAGGCACGACAGGCCATGGAGACATGGGAGCCTTGTTATGCTGATGGGCGGGATGTAAATTGCCAACAGCCACTCTGGAGAAGTGTATGGTGTTTCCTGAAACATCTAAAAAACAAAGCAACACAGCCTAGGGCACTTCCGCTTATGGTCTTATAGCTTAGGGAAATTAAAATCAAAAAGACACAGCCACCCCAAAGATTGGGACGGCTCTGTTTACAAGAACCTCGTTTACGGTACAAGTTCAATATCGCAGAAAGCGAAAAATGGATAAAGAAGTTGTGGTGCTTACGTACAATGCAATATCACTCAGCAATGAAATCTATGTCACCAGGCCCGTAGCAGCATAATGAGTGGATTCAGGTACGATGACTCTAAGTGAAATAAGTCACACAGAAAAAGAAACATCATAAGATATCACTACTACACGGAATGTAAACTTGGCTACACAGGAACTGAATTACAAAACAGAACAGGGTCTCAAATGTAGAAAACCAACTTATGCTTGCTTAAGGGGAAAGGTGAGTTGGGGTGCTGCATAAAACCAGAGATTGAAATTAGCACAGATACCATTCCATAAGCCAAATATGTAATAGACAAGAGCTACTCCTTGCTCAACGAAGTGGACTCAACACCGCATATTAAATGCCTAAGAATATACCTGACTAGTAAGAATCTTAAAACCTATGGATTTATATGTCTCCGAAGGAGAATCAAGCGTGTGTACAGCGGCATAAATGCAGCAGTGATAGGATTGGTGAGGATCGGTGAGCAAATGCAGACCCTTTGAAGTCATATTGCATGGTACCCATTCCATGGGTCTCAACTCTCCTGGTTTAAGGGATTCTTCCTTCAGCTAAAACATGCATGTGGAACCCAGAGTATGATCCACCGTGTGATCGGGAAACGTGTTCATAGGTGTCTCAGTTTTCGTCCCCTGGTTCTCGGGTGCAACATTCCAGACGCTTTACTAACACTCTCCCCACTTGGAGAGTCAGTGCCTTTAACCTCCTGTTTGTCCCAGTTTTCAATTTCTGCGGAAAATGAACAGGAATAGGGAGAACCAATGAGAGACTAGCTGGAGGTGTATGGACAGGCAAATTTAACTCTCATTTCCTACCAGGAAGAGGAATTAACCAAAGGCTCAGCGTGCCATGCCGGAACCACACTAGGGCCTGAAGCAATCCTGCGATGTTGCGACCAGCTCACAAGAAAGCGAGTTGAAGAAAGGAGCTCAGGGGCACTGTCATTCACAAACCTGCAGAGTTATAAATGACAGCTATCGTCCAAAAATATATTGAAGTAAGGCTGCCAAGAGGACTTGAAAGCGGGGCAGAATTGCAGGAAATCGATTTCAGGAGGTAGACTGGAATTGCATGTAAATCATAGGAAAAGAGGCAGAACGTCCACAATGATACACTTGGCCAAAAAGGGCGCATGCGTTTTTTCCTGAATATATTCAGGAAAAAGCGCATACGAACTTTTTGGCCAACCAAGCAAGCTTGCAAAGGAAATCTGCACTACAATGAAGTCTCACTGCCCCCTGGTCAAAAGGGCCATCTGAAAAAAGTGTAAAATCCAGAAAGGCAGGACAGGCCATGGAGAACTGGGAGCCTTGTTATGCTGATGGGCGGGATGTAAATTGCCAACAGCCACTCTGAAGAAGTGTATGGTGTTTCCTGAAACATCTACAAAACAAAGCAACAGAGCCTAGGGCACTTCCACTTATGGTCCTATAGCTTAGGGAAATTAAAATCAAAAAGACACAGCCACCCCAAAGTTTGGGACGGCTCTGTTTACAAGAACCTCGTTTATGGTACAAGTTCAATATTGCAGAAAGCGAAAAATGGATAAAGAAGTTGTGGTACTTACGTACAATGCAATATCACTCAGCAATGAAATCTATGTCATCAGGCCCGTAGCAGCATAATGAGTGGATTCAGGTACGATGATTCTAAGTGAAATAAGTCACACAGAAAAAGAAACATCATAAGATATCACCACTACACGGAATGTAAACTTGGCTACACAAGAACTGAATTACAAAACAGAACAGGGTCTCAAATGTAGAAAACCAACTTATGCTTGCTTAAGGGGAAAGGTGAGTTGGGGTGCTGCATAAAACCAGAGATTGAAATTAGCACAGATACCGTTCCATAAGCCAAATATGTAATAGACAAGAGCTACTCCTTGCTCAACGAAGTGGACTCAACACCACATATTAAACGCCTAAGAATATACCTGACTAGTAATAATGTTAAAACCTATGGAATTATATGTCTCTGAAAGAGAATCAAGCGTGTGTACAGCGGCATAAACACAGCAGTGATAGGATTGGTGAGGATCGGTGAGCAAATGCATACTCTTTGAAGTCATATTGCATGGTACCGATTCCAAGGGTCTCAACTCTCCTGGTTTAAGGGATTCTTCCTTCAGCTAAAACATGCATGTGGAACCCAGAGTATGATCCACCATGTGATTGGGAAACGTGTTCAAAGGTATCTCAGATTTCGTCCCCTGGTACTCGGGTGCAACATTCCAGACGCTTTACTAACACTCTCCCCACTTTGAGAGTCAGTGCCTTTAACCTCCTGTTTGGCCCAGTTTGCAATTTCTTAGGAAACTGAACAGGAATAGGGAGAACCATTTAGAGACTAGCTGGAGGTGTCTGGACGGGCAAATTTAACTCTCATTTCCCACCAGGAAGAGGAATTAACCACAGGCTCAGCGTGCCATGCCGGAACCACACTAGGGCCTGAAGCAATCCTGTGGTGTTGCGGCCAGCTCACAAGAAAGCGAGTTGAAGAAAGGAGCTCCGGGGCACTGTCTTTCACAAACCTGCAGAGCTATAAATGACAGCTATCGTCCAAAAATATATTGAAGTAAGGCTGCCAAGAGGACTTGAAAGCGGGGCAGAATTGCAGGAAACCAATTTCAGGAGGTAGACTGGAATTGCATGTAAAGCATAGGAAAAGAGGCAGAACGTCCACAATGATGCACTTGGCCAAAAAGGGCGTATGCGTTTTTTCCTGAATATATTCAGGAAAAAACGCATACGCCCTTTTTGGCCAACCAAGCAAGCTTGCAAAGGAAATCTGCACTACAATGCAGTCTCACTGCCCCCCGGTCAAAAGGGACATCTGAAAAAAGTGTAAAATCCAGAAAGGCAGGACAGGCCATGGATAACTGGGAGCCTTGTTATGCTGATGGGCGGGATGAAAATTGCCAACAGCCACTCTGGAGAAGTGTATGGTGTTTCCTGAAACATCTACAAAACAAAGCAACAGAGCCTAGGGCACTTCCACTTATGGTCCCATAGCTTAGGGAAATTAAAATCAAAAAGACACAGCCACCCCAAAGTTTGGGACGGCTCTGTTTACAAGAACCTCGTTTACGGTACAAGTTCAATATCGCAGAAAGCGAAAAATGGATAAAGAAGTTGTGGTACTTACGTACAATGCAATATCACTCAGCAATGACATCTATGTCATCAGGCCCGTAGCAGCATAATGAGTGGATTCAGGTACGATGATTCTAAGTGAAATAAGTCATACAGAAAAAGAAACATCATAAGATATCACCACTACACGGAATGTAAACTTGGCTACACAAGAACTGAATTACAAAACAGAACAGGGTCTCAAATGTAGAAAAACAACTTATGCTTGCTTAAGGGGAAAGGTGAGTTGGGGTGCTGCATAAAACCAGAGATTGAAATTAGCACAGATACCGTTCCATAAGCCAAATATGTAATAGACAAGAGCTACTCCTTGCTCAACGAAGTGGACTCAACACCCCATATTAAACGCCTAAGAATATATCTGACTAGTAAGAATCTTAAAAGCAATGGATTTATATGTCTCCGAAGGAGAATCAAGCGTGTGTACAGCGGCATAAACGCAGCAGTGATAGGATTGGTGAGGATCGGTGAGCAAATGCAGACCCTTTGAAGTCATATTGCATGGTACCCATTCCATGGGTGTCAACTCTCCAGGTTTAAGGGATTCTTCCTTCAGCTAAAACATGCATGTGGAACCCAGAGTATGATCCACCGTGTGATCGGGAAACGTGTTCAAAGGTGTCTCAGTTTTCGTCCCCTGGTACTCGGGTGCAACCTTCCAGACGCTTTACTAACACTCTCCCCACTTGGAGAGTCAGTGCCTTTAACATCCTGTTTGGCCCAATTTGCAATTTCTGCGGAAAATGAACAGGAATAGGGAGAACCAATGAGAGACTAGCTGGAGGTGTCTGGACGGGCAAATTTAACTCTCATTTCCCACCAGGAAGAGGAATTAACCAAAGGCTCAGCGTGCCGTGACGGAACCACACTAGGGCCTGAAGCAATCCTGTGGTGTTGCGGCCAGCACACAAGAAAGCGAGTTGAAGAAAGGAGCTCAGGGGCACTGTCATTCTCAAACCTGCACAGTTATAAATAACAGCTATCGTCCAAAAATATATTGAAGTAAGGCTGCCAACAGTACTTGAAAGCGGGGCAGAATTGCAGGAAACCGATTTCAGGAGGTAGACTGGAATTGCATGTAAAACTTAGGAAAAGAGGCAGAACGTCCACAATGATTGCACTTGGCCAAAAAGGGCGTATGCGTTTTTTCCTGAATATATTCAGGAAAAAACGCATACGCCCTTTTTGGCCAACCAAGCAAGCTTGCAAAGGAAATCTGCACTACAATGAAGTCTCACTGCCCCCCGGTCAAAAGGGCCATCTGAAAAAAGTGTAAAATCCAGAAAGGCAGGACAGGCCATGGAGAACTGGGAGCCTTGTTATGCTGATGGCCGGGATGAAAATTGCCAACAGCCACTCTGGAGAAGTGTATGGTGTTTCCTGAAACTTCTACAAAACAAAACAACAGAGCCTAGGGCACTTCCACTTATGGTCCTATAGCTTAGGGAAATTAAAATCAAAAAGACACAGCCACCCAAAAGTTTGGGACGGCTCTGTTTACAAGAACTTCGATTACGGTACAAGTTCAATATCGCAGAAAGCGAAAAATGGATAAAGAAGTTGTGGTACTTACGTACAATGCAATATCACTCAGCAATGAAATCTATGTAATTAGGACCGTAGCAGCATAATCTGTGGATTCAGTTACGATGATTCTAAGTGAAATAAGTCAGACAGAAAAAGAAACATCATAAGATATCACTACTACACGGAATGTAAACTTGGCTACAAAGGAACTGAATTACAAAACAGAACAGGGTCTCAAATGTAGAAAACCAACTTATGCTTGCTTAAGGGGAAAGGTGAGTTGGGGTGCTGCATAAAACCAGAGATTGAAATGAGCACAGATAAAGTTCCTTAAGCCAAATATGTAATAGACAAGAGCTACTCCTTGCTCAACGAAGTGGACTCAACACCCCATATTAAACGCCGAAGAATATAGCTGACTAGTAAGAATCTTAAAACCTATGGATTTATATGTCTCTGAAAGAGAATCAAGCGTGTGTACAGCGGCATAAACGCAGCAGTGATACGATTGGTGAGGATCGGTGAGCAAATGCAGACCCTTTGAAGTCATACTGCATGGTACCCATTCCATGGGTCTCAACTCTCCAGGTTTAAGGGATTCTTCCTTCAGCTGAAACATGCATGTGGAACCCAGATTATGATCCACCATGTGATCGGGAAACGTGTTCAAATGTGACTCAGTTGTCGTCCCCCGATACTCGGGTGCAACATTCCAGACGCTTTACTAACACTCTCCCCACTTTGAGAGTCAGTGCCTTTAACCTCCTGTTTGGCCCAGTTTGCAATTTCTGCGGAAAATGAACAGGAATAGGGAGAACCAATGAGAGACTAGCTGGAGGTGTCTGGACGGGCAAATTTAACTCTCATTTCCCACCAGGAAGAGGAATTAAGCAAAGGCTCAGCGTGCCGTGCCGGAACCACACTAGGGCCTGAAGCAATCCTGCGGTGTTGCGGCCAGCTCACAAGAAAGCGAGTTGAAGAAAGGAGCTCAGGGGCACTGTCATTCACAAACCTGCAGAGTTATAAATGACAGCTATCGTCCAAAAATATATTGAAGTAAGGCTGCCAAGAGGACTTGAAAGCGGTGCAGAATTGCAGGAAACCGATTTCAGGAGGTAGACTGGAATTACATGTAAAGCATAGGAAAAGAGGCAGAACGTCCACAATGATGCCCTTGGCCAAAAAGGGCGTATGCGTTTTTTCCTGAATATATACAGTAAAAAACGCATACGCACTTTTTAGCCAACCAAGCAAGCTTGCAAAGGAAATCTGCACTACAATGAAGTCTCACTGCCCACCGGTCAAAAGGGCCATCTGAAAAAAATGTAAAATCCAGAAAGGCACGACAGGCCATGGAGACATGGGAGCCTTGTTATGCTGATGGGCGGGATGTAAATTGCCAACAGCCACTCTGGAGAAGTGTATGGTGTTTCCTGAAACATCTAAAAAACAAAGCAACACAGCCTAGGGCACTTCCGCTTATGGTCTTATAGCTTAGGGAAATTAAAATCAAAAAGACACAGCCACCCCAAAGATTGGGACGGCTCTGTTTACAAGAACCTCGTTTACGGTACAAGTTCAATATCGCAGAAAGCGAAAAATGGATAAAGAAGTTGTGGTGCTTACGTACAATGCAATATCACTCAGCAATGAAATCTATGTCACCAGGCCCGTAGCAGCATAATGAGTGGATTCAGGTACGATGACTCTAAGTGAAATAAGTCACACAGAAAAAGAAACATCATAAGATATCACTACTACACGGAATGTAAACTTGGCTACACAGGAACTGAATTACAAAACAGAACAGGGTCTCAAATGTAGAAAACCAACTTATGCTTCCTTAAGGGGAAAGGTGAGTTGGGGTGCTGCATAAAACCAGAGATTGAAATTAGCACAGATACCATTCCATAAGCCAAATATGTAATAGAGAAGAGCTACTCCTTGCTCAACGAAGTGGACTCAACACCGCATATTAAACGCCTAAGAATATACCTGACTAGTAAGAATCTTAAAACCTATGGATTTATATGTCTCCGAAGGAGAATCAAGCGTGTGTACAGCGGCATAAACGCAGCAGTGATAGGATTGGTGAGGATCGGTGAGCAAATGTAGACCCTTTGAAGTCATATTGCATGGTACCCATTCCATGGGTCTCAACTCTCCAGGTTTAAGGGATTCTTCCTTCAGCTAAAACATGCATGTGGAACCCAGAGTATGATCCACCGTGTGATCGGGAAACGTGTTCATAGGTGTCTCAGTTTTCGTCCCCTGGTACTCGGGTGCAACATTCCAGACGCTTTACTAACACTCTCCCCACTTGGAGAGTCAGTGCCTTTAACCTCCTGTTTGTCCCAGTTTTCAATTTCTGCGGAAAATGAACAGGAATAGGGAGAACCAATGAGAGACTAGCTGGAGGTGTATGGACAGGCAAATTTAACTCTCATTTCCTACCAGGAAGAGGAATTAACCAAAGGCTCAGCGTGCCGTGCCGGAACCACACTAGGGCCTGAAGCAATCCTGCGGTGTTGCGACCAGCTCACAAGAAAGCGAGTTGAAGAAAGGAGCTCAGGGGCACTGTCATTCACAAACCTGCAGAGTTATAAATGACAGCTATCGTCCAAAAATATATTGAAGTAAGGCTGCCAAGAGGACTTGAAAGCGGGGCAGAATTGCAGGAAATCGATTTCAGGAGGTAGACTGGAATTGCATGTAAAGCATAGGAAAAGAGGCAGAACGTCCACAATGATACACTTGGCCAAAAAGGGCGCATGCGTTTTTTCCTGAATATATTCAGGAAAAAACGCATATGAACTTTTTGGCCAACCAAGCAAGCTTGCAAAGGAAATCTGCACTACAATGAAGTCTCACTGCCCCCCGGTCAAAAGGGCCATCTGAAAAAAGTGTAAAATCCAGAAAGGCAGGGCAGGCCATGGAGAACTGGGAGCCTTGTTATGCTGATGGGCGGGATGTAAATTGCCAACAGCCACTCTGAAGAAGTGTATGGTGTTTCCTGAAACATCTACAAAACAAAGCAACAGAGCCTAGGGCACTTCCACTTATGGTCCTATAGCTTAGGGAAATTAAAATCAAAACGACACAGCCACCCCAAAGTTTGGGACGGCTCTGTTTACAAGAACCTCGTTTACGGTACAAGTTCAATATCGCAGAAAGTGAAAAATGGATAAAGAAGTTGTGGTACTTACGTACAATGCAATATCACTCAGCAATGAAATCTATGTCATCAGGCCCGTAGCAGCATAATGAGTGGATTCAGGTACGATGATTCTAAGTGAAATGAGTCACAGAGAAAATGAAACATCATAAGATATCACTACTACACGGAATGTAAACTTGGCTACACAGGAACTGAATTACAAAACAGAGCAGGGTCTCAAATGTAGAAAACCAACTTATGCTTGCTTAAGGGGAAAGGTGAGTTGGGGTGCTGCATAAAACCAGAGATTGAAATTAGCACAGATACCGTTCCATAAGCCAAATATGTAATAGACAAGAGCTACTCCTTGCTCAACGAAGTGGACTCAACACCCCATATTAAACGCCTAAGAATATACCTGACTAGTAAGAATCTTAAAACCTATGGATTTATATGCCTCCGAAAGAGAATCAAGCGTGTGTACAGCGGCATAAACGAAGCAGTGATAGGATTGGTGAGGATCGGTGAGCAAATGCAGACCGTTTGAAGTCATATTGCATGGTACCCATACCATGGGTCTCATCTCTCCAGGTTTAAGGGATTCTTCCTTCAGCTAAAACATGCCTGTGGAACCCAGACTATGATCCACCGTGTGATTGGGAAACGTGTTCCAAGGTGTCTCAGTTTTCGTCCCCTGGTACTCGGGTGCAACATTCCAGACGCTTTACTAACACTCTCCCCACTTGGAGAATCAGTGCCTTTAACCTCCTGTTTGGCCCAGTTTGCAATTTCTGCAAAAAATGAACAGGAATAGGTAGAACCAATGAGAGACTAGCTGGAGGTGTCTGGACGGGCAAATTTAACTCTCATTTCCCACCAGGAAGAGGAATTAACCAAAGGTTCAGCGTGCCGTGCTGGAACCACACTAGGGCCTGAAGCAATCCTGCGGTGTTGCGGCCAGCTCACAAGAAAGTGAGTTGAAGAAAGGAGCTCAGGGGCACTGTCATTCACAAACCTGCAGAGTTATAAATGACAGCTATCGTCCAAAAATATATTGAAGTAAGGCTGCCAAGAGGACTTGAAAGCGGTGCAGAATTGCAGGAAACCGATTTCAGGAGGTAGACTGGAATTGCATGTAAAGCATAGGAAAAGAGGCAGAACGTCCACAGTGATGCATTTGGCCAAAAAGGGCGTATGCGTTTTTTCCTGAATATATTCAGGAAAAAACGCATACGCCCTTTTTGGCCAACCAAGCAAGCTTGCAAAGGAAATCTGCACTACAATGAAGTCTCACTGCCCACCGGTCAAAAGGGCCATCTGAAAAAAGTGTAAAATCCAGAAAGGCAGGACAGGCCATGGAGAATTGGGAGCCTTGTTATGCTGATGGGCGGGATGTAAATTGCCAACAGGCACTCTGGAGAAGTGTATGGTGTTTCCTGAAACATCTACAAAACAAAGCAACAGAGCCTAGGGCACTTCCACTTATGGTCCTATAGCTTAGGGAAATTAAAATCAAAAAGACACAGCCACCCCAAAGTTTGGGACGGCTCTGTTTACAAGAACCTCGTTTACGGTACAAGTTCAATATCGCAGAAAGCGAAAAATGGATAAAGAAGTTGTGGTACTTACGTACAATGCAATATCACTCAGCAATGAAATCTATGTCATCAGGCCCGTAGCAGCATAATGAGTGGATTCAGGTACGATGATTCTAAGTGAAATAAGTCATACAGAAAAAGAAACATCATAAGATATCACCACTACACGGAATGTAAACTTGGCTACACAAGAACTGAATTACAAAACAGAACAGGGTCTCAAATGTAGAAAACCAACTTATGCTTGCTTAAGGGGAAAGGTGAGTTGGGGTGCTGCATAAAACCAGAGATTGAAATTAGCACAGATACCGTTCCATAAGCCAAATATGTAATAGACAAGAGCTACTCCTTGCTCAACGAAGTGGACTCAACACCCCATATTAAACGCCTAAGAATATACCTGACTAGTAAGAATGTTAAAACCTATGGAATTATATGTCTCTGAAAGAGAATCAAGCGTGTGTACAGCGGCATAACCACAGCAGTGATAGGATTGGTGAGGATCGGTGAGCAAATGCATACTCCTTGAGGTCATATTGCATGGTACCCATTCCATGGGTCTCAACTCTCCAGGTTTAAGGGATTCTTCCTTCAGCTAAAACATGCATGTGGAACCCAGAGTATGATCCACCATGTGATTGGGAAACGTGTTCAAAGGTATCTCAGTTTTCGTCCCCTGGTACTCGGGTGCAACATTCCAGACGCTTTACTAACACTCTCCCCACTTTGAGAGTCAGTGCCTTTAACCTCCTGTTTGGCCCAGTTTGCAATTTCTGAGGAAACTGAACAGGAATAGGGAGAACCAATGAGAGACTAGCTGGAGGTGTCTGGACGGGCAAATTTAACTCTCATTTCCCACCAGGAAGAGGAATTAACCAAAGGTTCAGCGTGCCATGCCGGAACCACACTAGGGCCTGAAACAATCCTGCGGTGTTGCGGCCAGCTCACAAGAAAGCGAGTTGAAGAAAGGAGCTCAGGGGCACTGTCATTCACAAACCTGCAGAGTTATAAATGACAGCTATCGTCCAAAAATATATTGAAGTAAGGCTGCCAAGAGGACTTGAAAGCGGGGCAGAATTGCAGGAAACCGATTTCAGGAGGTAGACTGGAATTGCATGTAAAGCATAGGAAAAGAGGCAGAACGTCCACAATGATGCACTTGGCCAAAAAGGGCGTATGCGTTTTTTCCTGAATATATTCAGGAAAAAACGCATACGCCCTTTTTGGCCAACCAAGCAAGCTTGCAAAGGAAATCTGCACTACAATGAAGTCTCACTGCCCCCCGGTCAAAAGGGCCATCTGAAAAAAGTGTAAAATCCAGAAAGGCAGGACAGGCCATGGAGAACTGGGAGCCTTGGTATGCTGATGGGAGGGATGTAAATTGCCAACAGCCACTCTGGAGAAGTGTATGGGGTTTTCTGAAACATCTACAAAACAAAGCAACAGAGCCTAGGGCACTTCCACTTATGGTCCTATAGCTTAGGGAAATTAAAATCCAAAAGACACAGCCACCCCAAAGTTTGGGACGGCTCTGTTTACAAGAACCTTGTTTACGGTACAAGTTCAATATCGCAGAAAGCGAAAAATGGATAAAGAAGTTGTGGTACTTACGTACAATGCAATATCACTCAGCAATGAAATCTGTCATCAGGCCCGTAGCAGCATAATGAGTGGATTGAGGTACGATGATTCTAAGTGAAATAAGTCACACAGAAAAAGAAACATCATAAGATATCACTACTACACGGAATGTAAACTTGGCTACACAGGAACTGAATTACAAAACAGAACAGGGTCTCAAATGTAGAAAACCAACTTATGCTTCCTTAAGGGGAAAGGTGAGTTGGGGTGCTGCATAAAACCAGAGATTGAAATTAGCACAGATACCGTTCCATAAGCCAAATATGTAATAGACAAGAGCTACTCCTTGCTCAACGAAATGTACTCAACACCCCATATTAAACGCCTAAGAATATACCTGACTAGTAAGAATCTTAAAACCTATGGATTTATATGTCTCCGAAAGAGAATCAGGCGTGTGTACAGCGGCATAAACGCAGCAGTGATAGGATTGGTGAGGATCGGTGAGCAAATGCAGACCCTTTGAAGTCATATTGCATGGTACCCATTCCATGGGTCTCAACTCTCCATGTTTAAGGGATTCTTCCTTCAGCTAAAACATGCATGTGGAACCCAGAGTATGATCCACCATGTGATAGGGAAATGTGTTCAAATGTGACTCAGTTTTCGTCCCCTGGTACTCGGGTGCAACATTCCAGACGCTTTACTAACACTCTCCCCACTTGGAGAATCAGTGCCTTTAACCTCCTGTTTGGCCCAGTTTGCAATTTCTGCAAAAAATGAACAGGAATAGGTAGAACCAATGAGAGACTAGCTGGAGGTGTCTGGACGGGCAAATTTAACTCTCATTTCCCACCAGGAAGAGGAATTAACCAAAGGTTCAGCGTGCCGTGCTGGAACCACACTAGGGCCTGAAGCAATCCTGCGGTGTTGCGGCCAGCTCACAAGAAAGTGAGTTGAAGAAAGGAGCTCAGGGGCACTGTCATTCACAAACCTGCAGAGTTATAAATGACAGCTATCGTCCAAAAATATATTGAAGTAAGGCTGCCAAGAGGACTTGAAAGCGGGGCAGAATTGCAGGAAACCGATTTCAGGAGGTAGACTGGAATTGCATGTAAAGCATAGGAAAAGAGGCAGAACGTCCACAGTGATGCATTTGGCCAAAAAGGGCGTATGCGTTTTTTCCTGAATATATTCAGGAAAAAACGCATACGCCCTTTTTGGCCAACCAAGCAAGCTTGCAAAGGAAATCTGCACTACAATGAAGTCTCACTGCCCACCGGTCAAAAGGGCCATCTGAAAAAAGTGTAAAATCCAGAAAGGCAGGACAGGCCATGGAGAACTGGGAGCCTTGTTATGCTGATGGGCGGGATGTAAATTGCCAACAGGCACTCTGGAGAAGTGTATGGTGTTTCCTGAAACATCTACAAAACAAAGCAACAGAGCCTAGGGCACTTCCACTTATGGTCCTATAGCTTAGGGAAATTAAAATCAAAAAGACACAGCCACCCCAAAGTTTGGGACGGCTCTGTTTACAAGAACCTCGTTTACGGTACAAGTTCAATATCGCAGAAAGCGAAAAATGGATAAAGAAGTTGTGGTACTTACGTACAATGCAATATCACTCAGCAATGAAATCTATGTCATCAGGCCCGTAGCAGCATGACGAGTGGATTCAGGTACGATGATTCTAAGTGAAATAAGTCACAGAGAACAAGAAACATCATAAGATATCACTACTACACGGAATGTAAACTTGGCTACACAGGAACTGAATTACAAAACAGAACAGGGTCTCAAATGTAGAAAACCAACTTATGCTTGCTTAAGGGGAAAGGTGAGTTGGGGTGCTGCATAAAACCAGAGATTGAAATTAGCACAGATACCGTTCCATAAACCAAATATGTAATAGACAATAGCTACTCCTTGCTCAACGAAGTGGACTCAACACCACATATTAAACGCCTAAGAATATATCTGACTAGTAAGAATCTTAAAACCTATGGATTTATATGTCTCCGAAGGAGAATCAAGCGTGTGTAGAGCGGCATAAACGCAGCACTGATAGGATTGGTGAGGATCGGTGAGCAAATGCAGACCCTTTGAAGTCATATTGCATGGTACCCATTCCATGGGTCTCAACTCTCCAGGTTTAAGGGATTCTTCCTTCAGCTAAAACATGCATGTGGAACCCAGAGTATGATCCACCGTGTGATCGGGAAACGTGTTCAAATATGTCTCAGTTTTCGTCCCCTGGTACTCGGGTGCAACATTCCAGACGCTGTACTAACACTCTCCCCACTTGGAGAGTCAGTGCCTTTAACCTCCTGTTTGGCCCAGTTTGCAATTTCTGCGGAAAATGAACAGGAATAGGGAGAACCAATGAGAGACTAGCTGGAGGTGTCTGGACGGGCAAATTTAACTCTAATTTCCCACCAGGAAGAAGAATTAACCAAAGGCTCAGTGTGCCATGCCGGAACCACACTAGGGCCTGAAGCAATCCTGCGGTGTTGCGGCCAGCTCACAAGAAAGCGAGTTGAAGAAAGGAGCTCAGGGGCACTGTCATTCACAAACCTGCAGAGTTATAAATGACAGCTATCGTCCAAAAATATATTGAAGTAAGGCTGCTAAGAGGACTTGAAAGCGGGGCAGAATTGCAGGAAACCGATTTCAGGAGGTAGACTGGAATTGCATGTAAAGCATAGGAAAAGAGGCAGAACGTCCACAATGATGCACTTGGCCAAAAAGGGCGTATGCGTTTTTTCCTGAATATATTCAGGAAAAAACGCATACGCCCATTTTGGCCAACCAAGCAAGCTTGCAAAGGAAATCTGCACTACAATGAAGTCTCACTGCCCCCCGGTCAAAAGAGCCATCTGAAAAAAGTGTAAAATCCAGAAAGGCAGAACAGGCCATGGAGAACTTGGAGCCTTGTTATGCTGATGGGCGGGATGTAAATTGCCAACAGCCACTCTGGAGAAGTGTATGGTGTTTCCTGAAACATCTACAAAACAAAGCAACAGAGCCTAGGGCACTTCCACTTATGGTCCTATAGCTTAGGGAAATTAAAATCAAAAAGACACAACCACCCCAAAGTTTGGGACGGCTCTGTTTACAAGAACCTCATTTACGGTACAAGTTCAATATCGCAGAAAGCGAAAAATGGATAAAGAAGTTGTGGTACTTACGTACAATGCAATATCACTCAGCAATGAAATCTATGTCATCAGGCCCGTAGCAGCATAATGAGTGGATTCAGGTACGATGATTCTAAGTGAAATAAGTCACACAGAAAAAGAAACATCATAAGATATCACCACTACACGGAATGTAAACTTGGCTACACAAGAACTGAATTACAAAACAGAACAGGGTCTCAAATGTAGAAAACCAACTTATGCTTGCTTAAGGGGAAAGGTGAGTTGGGGTGCTGCATAAAACCAGAGATTGAAATTAGCACAGATACCGTTCCATAAGCCAAATATGTAATAGACAAGAGCTACTCCTTGCTCAACGAAGTGGACTCAACACCCCATATTAAACGCCTAAGAATATATCTGACTAGTAAGAATCTTAAAATCAATGGATTTATATGTCTCCGAAGGAGAATCAAGCGTGTGTACAGCGGCATAAACGCAGCAGTGATAGGATTGGTGAGGATCGGTGAGCAAATGCAGACCCTTTGAAGTCATATTGCATGGTACCCATTCCATGGGTCTCAACTCTCCAGGTTTAAGGGATTCTTCCTTCAGCTAAAACATGCATGTGGAACCCAGAGTATGATCCACCGTGTGATCGGGAAACGTGTTCAACGGTGTCTCAGTTTTCGTCCCCTGGTACTCGGGTGCAACCTTCCAGACGCTTTACTAACACTCTCCCCACTTGGAGAGTCAGTGCCTTTAACCTCCTGTTTGGCCCAGTTTGCAATTTCTGCGGAAAATGAACAGGAATAGGGAGAACCAATGAGAGACTAGCTGGAGGTGTCTGGACGGGCAAATTTAACTCTCATTTCCCACCAGGAAGAGGAATTAACCAAAGGCTCAGCGTGCCGTGACGGAACCACACTAGGGCCTGAAGCAATCCTGTGGTGTTGCGGCCAGCACACAAGAAAGCGAGTTGAAGAAAGGAGCTCAGGGGCACTGTCATTCTCAAACCTGCAGAGTTATAAATGACAGCTATCGTCCAAAAATATATTGAAGTAAGGCTGCCAAGAGGACTTGAAAGCGGGGCAGAATTGCAGGAAACCGATTTCAGGAGGTAGACTGGAATTGCATGTAAAACTTAGGAAAAGACGCAGAACGTCCACAATGATGCACTTGGCCAAAAAGGGCGTATGCGTTTTTTCCTGAATATATTCAGGAAAAAACGCATACGCACTTTTTGGCCAACCAAGCAAGCTTGCAAACGAAATCTGCACTACAATGAAGTCTCACTGCCCCCTGGTCAAAAGGGCCATCTGAAAAAAATGTAAAATCCAGAAAGGCAGGACAGGCCATGGAGACATGAGAGCCTTGTTATGCTGAAGGGCGGGATGTAAATTGCCAACAGCCACTCTGGAGAAGTGTATGGTGTTTCCTGAAACATCTAAAAAACAAAGCAACAGAGCCTAGGGCACTTCCGCTTATGGTCCTATAGCTTAGGGAAATTAAAATCAAAAAGACACAGCCACCCCAAAGTTTGGGACGGCTCTGTTTACAAGAACCTCGTTTACGGTACAAGTTCAATATCGCAGAAAGCAAAAAATGGATAAAGAAGTTGTGGTACTTACGTACAATGCAATATCACTCAGCAATGACATCTATGTCATCAGGCCCGTAGCAGCATAATGAGTGGATTCAGGTACGATGATTCTAACTGAAATAAGTCATACAGAAAGAGAAACATCATAAGATATCACCACTACACGGAATGTAAACTTGGCTACACAAGAACTGAATTACAAAACAGAACAGGGTCTCAAATGTAGAAAACCAACTTATGCTTGCTTAAGGGGAAAGGTGAGTTGGGGTGCTGCATAAAACCAGAGATTGAAATTAGCACAGATACCGTTCCATAAGCCAAATATGTAATAGACAAGAGCTACTCCTTGCTCAACGAAGTGGACTCAACACCCCATATTAAACGCCTAAGAATATACCTTACTAGTAAGAATCTTAAAACCTATGGATTTATATGTCTCTGAAAGAGAATCAAGCGTGTGTACAGCGGCATAAACGCAGCAGTGATAGGATTGGTGAGGATCGGTGAGCAAATGCATACTCCTTGAAGTCATATTGCATGGGACCCATTCCATGGGTCTCAACTCTCCTGGTTTAAGGGATTCTTCCTTCAGCTAAAACATGCATGTGGAACCCAGAGTATGATCCACCATGTGATTGGGAAACGTGTTCAAAGGTATCTCAGTTTTCGTCCCCTGGTACTCGGGTGCAACATTCCAGACGCTTTACTAACACTCTCCCCACTTGGAGAGTCAGTGCCTTTAACCTCCTGTTTGGCCCAGTTTGCAATTTCTGAGGAAACTGAACAGGAATAGGGAGAACTAATGAGAGACTAGCTGGAGGTGTCTGGACGGGCAAATTTAACTCTCATTTCCCACCAGGAAGAGGAATTAACCAAAGGCTCTGCTTGCCGTGCCGGAACCACACTAGGGCCTGAAGCAATCCTGCGGTGTTGCGGCCAGCTCACAAGAAAGTGAGTTGAAGAAAGGAGCTCAGGGGCACTGTCATTCACAAACCTGCAGAGTTATAAATGACAGCTATCATCCAAAAATATATTGAAGTAAGGCTGCCAAGAGGACTTGAAAGTGGGGCAGAATTGCAGGAAACTGATTTCAGGAGGTAGACTGGGATTGCATGTAAAGCATAGGAAAAGAGGCAGAACGTCCACAATGATGCACTTGGCCAAAAAGACCGTATGCTTTTTTTACTGAATATATTCAGGAAAAAACGCATACGCCCTTTTTGGCCAACCAAGCAAGCTTGCAAAGGAAATCTGCACTACAATGAAGTCTCACTGCCCCCCGGTCAAAAGGGCCATCTGAAAAAAGTGTAAAATCCAGAAATGCAGGACAGGCCATGGAGAACTGGGAGCCTTGTTATGCTGATGGGCGGGATGAAAATTGCCAACAGCCACTCTGGAGAAGTGTATGGTGTTTCCGGAAACATCTACAAAACAAAGCAACAGAGCCTAGGGCACTTCCACTTATGGTCCCATAGCTTAGGGAAATTAAAATCAAAAAGACACAGCCACCCCAAAGTTTGGGACGGCTCTGTTTACAAGAACCTCGTTTACGGTACAAGTTCAATATCGCAGAAAGCGAAAAATGGATAAAGAAGTTGTGGTACTTACGTACAATGCAATATCACTCAGCAATGAAATCTATGTCATCAGGGCCGTAGCACAATAATGAGTGGATTCAGGTACGATGATTCTAAGTGAAATAAGTCACCCAGAAATAGAAACATCATAAGATATCACTACTACACGGAATGTAAACTTGGCTACACAGGAACTGAATTACAAAACAGAACAGGGTCTCAAATGTAGAAAACCAACTTATGCTTGCTTAAGGGGAAAGGTGAGTTGGGGTGCTGCATAAAACCAGAGATTGAAATTAGCACAGATACCGTTCCATAAGCCAAATATGTAATAGACAAGAGCTACTCCTTGCTCAACGAAGTGGACTCAACACCCCATATTAAACGCCTAAGAATATATCTGACTAGTAAGAATCTTAAAATCAATGGATTTATATGTCTCCGAAGGAGAATCAAGCGTGTGTACAGCGGCATAAACGCAGCAGTGATAGGATTGGTGAGGATCGGTGAGCAAATGCAGACCCTTTGAAGTCATATTGCATGGTACCCATTCCATGGGTCTCAACTCTCCAGGTTTAAGGGATTCTTCCTTCAGCTAAAACATGCATGTGGAACCCAGACTATGATCCACCGTGTGATCGGGAAACGTGTTCAAAGGTGTCTCAGTTTTCGTCCCCTGGTACTCGGGTGCAACCTTCCAGACGCTTTACTAACACTCTCCCCACTTGGAGAGTCAGTGCCTTTAACCTCCTGTTTGGCCCAGTTTGCAATTTCTGAGGAAACTGAACAGGAATAGGGAGAACTAATGAGAGACTAGCTGGAGGTGTCTGGACGGGCAAATTTAACTCTCATTTCCCACCAGGAAGAGGAATTAACCAAAGGCTTTGCTTGCCGTGCCGGAACCACACTAGGGCCTGAAGCAATCCTGCGGTGTTGCGGCCAGCTCACAAGAAAGTGAGTTGAAGAAAGGAGCTCAGGGGCACTGTCATTCACAAACCTGCAGAGTTATAAATGACAGCTATCATCCAAAAATATATTGAAGTAAGGCTGCCAAGAGGACTTGAAAGTGTGGCAGAATTGCAGGAAACTGATTTCAGGAGATAGACTGGAATTGCATGTAAAGCATAGGAAAAGAGGCAGAACGTCCACAATGATGCACTTGGCCAAAAAGACCGTATGCTTTTTTTCCTGAATATATTCAGGAAAAAACGCATACGCCCTTTTTGGCCAACCAAGCAAGCTTGCAAAGGAAATCTGCACTACAATGAAGTCTCACTGCCCCCCGGTCAAAAGGGCCATCTGAAAAAAGTGTAAAATCCAGAAAGGCAGGACAGGCCATGGAGAACTGGGAGCCTTGTTATGCTGATGGGCGGGATGAAAATTGCCAACAGCCACTCTGGAGAAGTGTATGGTGTTTCCTGAAACATCTACAAAACAAAACAACAGAGCCTAGGGCACTTCCACTTATGGTCCTATAGCTTAGGGAAATTAAAATCAAAAAGACACAGCCACCCAAAAGTTTGGGACGGCTCTGTTTACAAGAACCTCGATTACGGTACAAGTTCAATATCGCAGAAAGCGAAAAATGGATAAAGAAGTTGTGGTACTTACGTACAATGCAATATCACTCAGCAATGAAATCTATGTAATTAGGACTGTAGCAGAATAATCAGTGGATTCAGTTACGATGATTCTAAGTGAAATAAGTCACACAGAAAAAGAAACATCCTAAGATATCACTACTACACGGAATGTAAACTTGGCTACAAAGGAACTGAATTACAAAACAGAACAGGGTCTCAAATGTAGAAAACCAACTTATGCTTGCTTAAGGGGAAAGGTGAGTTGGGGTGCTGCATAAAACCAGAGATTGAAATTAGCACAGATACCGTTCCATAAGCCAAATATGTAATAGACAAGAGCTACTCCTTGCTCAACGAAGTGGACTCAACACCCCATATTAAACGCCTAAGAATATAGCTGACTAGTAAGAATCTTAAAACCTATGGATTTATATGTCTCTGAAAGAGAATCAAGCGTGTGTACAGCGGCATAAACGCAGCAGTGATACGATTGGTGAGGATCGGTGAGCAAATGCAGACCCTTTGAAGTCATACTGCATGGTACCCATTCCATGGGTCTCAACTCTCCAGGTTTAAGGGATTCTTCCTTCAGCTGAAACATGCATGTGGAATCCAGATTATGATCCACCATGTGATCGGGAAACGTGTTCAAATGTGACTCAGTTGTCGTCCCCCGGTACTCGGGTGCAACATTCCAGACGCTTTACTAACACTCTCCCCACTTAGAGAGTCAGTGCCTTTAACCTCCTGTTTGGCCCAGTTTGCAATTTCTGCGGAAAATGAACAGGAATAGGGATTAGCAATGAGAGACTAGCTGGAGGTGTCTGGACGGGCAAATTTAACTCTCATTTCCCACCAGGAAGAGGAATTAAGCAAAGGCTCAGCGTGCCGTGCCGGTACCACACTAGGGCCTGAAGCAATCCTGCGGTGTTGCGGCCAGCTCACAAGAAAGCGAGTTGAAGAAAGGAGCTCAGGGGCACTGTCATTCACAAACCTGCAGAGTTATAAATGACAGCTATCGTCCAAAAATATATTGAAGTAAGGCTGCCAAGAGGACTTGAAAGCGGTGCAGAATTGCAGGAAACCGATTTCAGGAGGTAGACTGGAATTACATGTAAAGCATAGGAAAAGAGGCAGAACGTCCACAATGATGCCCTTGGCCAAAAAGTGCGTATGCGTTTTTTCCTGAATATATACAGTAAAAAACGCATACGCACTTTTTGGCCAACCAAGCAAGCTTGCAAAGGAAATCTGCACTACAATGAAGTCTCACTGCCCCTCGGTCAAAAGGGCCATCTGAAAAAAATGTAAAATCCAGAAAGGCACGACAGGCCATGGAGACATGGGAGCCTTGTTATGCTGATGGGCGGGATGTAAATTGCCAACAGCCACTCTGGAGAAGTGTATGGTGTTTCCTGAAACATCTAAAAAACAAAGCAACAGAGCCTAGGGCACTTCCACTTATGGTCCTATAGCTTAGGGAAATTAAAATCAAAAACACACAGCCACCCCAAAGATTGGGATGGCTCTGTTTACAAGAACCTCGTTTACGGTACAATTTCAATATCGCAGAAAGCGAAAAATGGATAAAGAAGTTGTGGTACTTACGTACAATGCAATATCACTCAGCAATGAAATCTATGTCACCAGGCCCGTAGCAGCATAATGAGTGGATTCAGGTACGATGACTCTAAGTGAAATAAGTCACACAGAAAAAGAAACATCATAAGATATCACTACTACACGGAATGTAAACTTGGCTACACAGGAACTGAATTACAAAACAGAACAGGGTCTCAAATGTAGAAAACCAACTTATGCTTCCTTAAGGGGAAAGGTGAGTTGGGGTGCTGCATAAAACCAGAGATTGAAATTAGCACAGATACCGTTCCATAAGCCAAATATGTAATAGACAAGAGCTACTCCTTGCTCAACGAAGTGGACTCAACACCGCATATTAAACACCTAAGAATATACCTGACTAGTAAGAAGCTTAAAACCTATGGATTTATATGTCTCCGAAGGAGAATCAAGCGTGTGTACAGCGGCATAAACGCAGCAGTGATAGGATTGGTGAGGATCGGTGAGCAAATGCAGACCGTTTGAAGTCATATTGCATGGTACCCATTCCATGGGTCTCAACTCTCCAGGTTTAAGGGATTCTTCCTTCAGCTAAAACATGCATGTGGAACCCAGACTATGATCCACCGTGTGATCGGGAAACGTGTTCAAAGGTGTCTCAGTTTTCGTCCCCTGGTACTCGGGTGCAACATTCCAGACGCTTTACTAACACTCTCCCCACTTCGAGAGTCAGTGCCTTTAACCTCCTGTTTGGCCCAGTTTGCAATTTCTGCGGAAAATGAACAGGAATAGGGAGAACCAATGAGAGACTAGCTGGAGGTGTCTGGACGGGCAAATTTAACTCTCATTTCCCACCAGGAAGAGGAATTAACTAAAGGCTCTGCTTGCCGTGCCGGAACCACACTAGGGCCTGAAGCAATCCTGCGGTGTTGCGGCCAGCTCACAAGAAAGAGAGTTGAAGAAACGAGCTCAGGGGCACTGTCATTCACAAACCTGCAGAGTTATAAATGACAGCTATCGTCCAAAAATATATTGAAGTAAGGCTGCCAAGAGGACTTGAAAGCGGGGCAGAATTGCAGGAAACCGATTTCAGGAGGTAGACTGGAATTGCATGTAAAGCATAGGAAAAGACGCAGAACGTCCACAATGATGCACTTGGCCAAAAAGGGCGTATGCGTTTTTTCCTGAATATATTCAGGAAAAAACGCATACGCCCTTTTTGGCCAACCAAGCAAGCTTGCAAAGGAAATCTGCACTACAATGAAGTCTCACTGCCCACCGGTCAAAAGGGCCATCTGAAAAAAGTGTAAAATCCAGAAAGGCAGGACAGGCCATGGAGAACTGGGAGCCTTGTTATGCTGATGGCCGGGATGAAAATTGCCAACAGCCACTCTGGAGAAGTGTATGGTGTTTCCTGAAACATCTAAAAAACAAAGCAACAGAGCCTAGGGCACTTCCGCTTATGGTCCTATAGCTTAGGGAAATTAAAATCAAAAAGACACAGCCACCCCAAAGTTTGGGACGGCTCTGTTTACAAGAACCTCGTTTACGGTACAAGTTCAATATCGCAGAAAGCGAAAAATGGATAAAGAAGTTGTGGTACTTACGTACAATGCAATATCACTCAGCAATGAAATCTATGTCATCAGGCCCGTAGCAGCATAATGAGTGGATTCAGGTACGATGATTCTAAGTGAAATAAGTCACACAGAAAAAGAAACATCATAAGATATCACTACTACACGGAATGTAAACTTGGCTACACAGGAACTGAATTACAAAACAGAACAGGGTCTCAAATGTAGAAAACCAACTTATGCTTGCTTAACGGGAAAGGTGAGTTGGGGTGCTGCATAAAACCAGAGATTGAAATTAGCACAGATACCGTTCCATAAGCCAAATATGTAATAGACAAGAGCTACTCCTTGCTCAACGAAGTGGACTCAACACCCCATATCAAACGCCTAAGAATATACCTGACTATTAAGAATCTTAAAACCTATGGATTTATATGTCTCTGAAAGAGAATAAAGCATGTGTACAGCGGCATAAACGCAGCAGTGATAGGATTGGTGAGGATCGGTGAGCAAATGCAGACCCTTTGAAGTCATATTGCATGGTACCCATTCCATGGGTCTCAACTCTCCAGGTATATGGGATTCTTCCTTCAGCTAAAACATGCATGTGGAATCCAGAGTATGATCCATCGTGTGATCGGGAAATGTGTTCAAATGTGTCTCAGTTTTTGTCCCCCGGTACTCGGGTGCAACATGCCAGACGCTTAACTAACACTCTCCCCACTTAAAGAGTCAGTGCCTTTAAACTCCTGTTTGGCCCAGTTTGCAATTTCTGCGGAAAATGAACAGGAATAGGGAGAACCAATGAGAGACTAGCTGGAGGTGTCTGGACGGGCAAATTTAACTCTCATTTCCCACCAGGAAGAGGAATTAACCAAAGGCTCAGCGTGCCGTGCGGGAACCACACTAGGGCCTGAAGTAATCCTGCGGTGTTGCGGCCAGCTCACAAGAAAGCGAGTTGAAGAAAGGAGCTCAGGGGCACTGTCATTCACAAACCTGCAGAGTTATAAATGACAGCTATCGTCCAAAAATATATTGAAGTAAGGCTGCCAAGAGGACTTGAAAGCGGGGCAGAATTGCAGGAAACCGATTTCAGGAGGTAGACTGGAATTACATGTAAAGCATAGGAAAAGAGGCAGAACGTCCACAATGATACACTTGGCCAAAAAGGGCGTATGCGTTTTTTCCTGAATATATTCAGGAAAAAACGCATACGCCCTTTTTGGCCAACCAAGCAAGCTTGCCAAGGAAATCTGCACTACAATGAAGTCTCACTGCCCCCTGGTCAAAAGGGCCATCTGAAAAAAGTGTAAAATCTAGAAAGGCAGGACAGGCCATTGAGAACTGGGAGCCTTGTTATGCTGATGGGCGGGATGTAAATTGCCAACAGCCACTCTGGAGAAGTGTATGGTGTTTCCTGAAACATCTACAAAACAAAGCAACAGAGCCTAGGGCACTTCCACTTATGGTCCTATAGCTTAGGGAAATTAAAATCAAAAAGACACAGCCACCCCAAAGTTTGGGACGGCTCTGTTTACAAGAACCTCATTTACGGTACAAGGTCAATATCGGAGAAAGCGAAAAATGGATAAAGAAGTTGTGGTACTTACGTACAATGCAATATCACTCAGCAATGAAATCTATGTCATCAGGCCCGTAGCAGCATAACGAGTGGATTCAGGTACGATGATTCTAAGTGAAATAAGTCACACAGAAAAAGAAACATCATAAGATATCACTACTACACGGAATGTAAACTTGGCTACACAGGAACTGAATTACAAAACAGAACAGGGTCTCAAATGTAGAAAACCAACTTATGCTTGCTTAAGGGGAAAGGTGAGTTGGGGTGCTGCATAAAACCAGAGATTGAAATTAGCACAGATACCGTTCCATAAGCCAAATATGTAATAGACAAGAGCTACTCCTTGCTCAACAAAGTGGACTCAACACCCCATATTAAACGCCTAAGAATATACCTGACTAGTAAGAATCTTAAAACCTATGGACTAATATGTCTCCGAAAGAGAATCAAGCGTGTGTACAGCGCCATAAACGCAGCAGTGATAGGATTGGTGAGGATCGGTGAGCAAATGTATACTCTTTGAAGTCATATTGCATGGTACCCATTCCATGGGTCTTAACTCTCCAGGTATAAGGGATTCTTCCTTCAGCTAAAACATGCATGTGGAACCCAGAGTATGATCCATCGTGTGATCGGGAAACGTGTTCAAATGTGTCTCAGTTTTCGTCCCCCGGTACTCGGGTGCAACATTCCAGACGCTTTATTAACACTCTCCCCACCTAAAGAGTCAGTGCCTTTAAACTCCTGTTTGGCCCAGTTTGCAATTTCTGCGGAAAATGAACAGGAATAGGGAGAACCAATGAGAGACTAGCTGGAGGTTTCTGGACGGGCAAATTTAACTCTCATTTCCCACCAGGAAGAGGAATTAACCAAAGGCTCAGCGTGCCGTGCCGGAACCACACTAGGGCCTGAAGCAATCCTGCGGTGTTGCGGCCAGCTCACAAGAAAGCGAGTTGAAGAAAGGAGCTCAGGGGCACTGTCATTCACAAACCTGCAGAGTTATAAATGACAGCTATCGTCCAAAAATATATTGAAGTAAGGCCGCCAAGAGGACTCGAAAGCGGGGCAGAATTGCAGGAAACCGATTTCAGGAGGTAGGTAGGAATTGCATTTAAAGCATAGGAAAAGAGACAGAACTTGGAAAATAATGCACTTGGCAAAAAAGGGCATATGTGTTTTATCCAGAGCTCTCATAACCGAGGGGAGGAGATTCCCAGCAGGCTCCAACTGCCACCTGAGGGCTCATGTTGTCAAGGCAACGTGAGCAAGCCAGGCAGGAGTTACCTCACAGCAGAGATCCCACCTCACAGAAGGGTGAGAAACCCAGCCAACATCAGACTCTCACCAGAGGGCCCACATCACCAAGGGGATGGGAACCAGGCAGGAGTGTCTTCACACCAGTGGGGCCACATCATCGAAAGGTGAGGTACTCAGCACATGTGTCCTCAAACCAGAGGACCCACATCACTAAGGGCCTCGGAGTGAGGCAGGCAGGAGTAGCCTCACAACACTGGGCCCATAGAATAAAAAAGTGAGGAATCCAGCAGTTGGAACCTCCCAGCAGGGGGCCCAGAGCACCGAGGCTATGGGATCCAGGCCACAGTGAACTCACAGCAGAGGGCCCATGTCATGAAACTGAGCAACCCAGTCATTGGGACCTCAGAGCAGGAGGCCCACATCCCCATGGGGATATAAATCTGGTAGGAGTGTCCTCGCACCACTGAAAACGTATCAGAAAATTTTGGGAGACCAGCAGTTAGAGCCTGACGCCAGAAGACCCTCATCACCAAGGGAAGGAGGCTCCCAGCAGGCTCCAACGGCCACCAGAGGGCTGACGTCGCCAAGGCGATGTGTGCCAACCAGGCACGAATGACCTCACAGCAGAGGGCCCACCTCAGAGAAGTGTGACGAACCCAGTCAGGATCAGACTCGCACCAGAGGGCCCACATCACCAAATGGATTGGAACCAGGCAGGAGTGTCCTCACATGAGTAGGGCCACATCATCTAAAGGTGAGGAACCCAGAACACGTGGCTTCAAACCATAGGACACACATCACCAAGAGGCTGGGGGTGAGGCAGGCAGGAGGAGCCTCACAACAGAGGGCCCAAAAATAAGGAAGGTGAGGAATCCAGCAGTTGCAACCTCCCAGCAGGCGGCCCAGAACACAGAGGCTAGGGGATCCAAGCCAGAGTGAACTAACACCAGACAGCCCACATCATGAAACTGTGAGCAACCCAGACATTGGGACCTCAGAGCAGAAGGCCCACATCCCCATGGTGATGGGAACATGACAGGAGTGTCCTGGCATCACTGGGCTCACATCAGAAAACGTGGGGTGCTCAGAAGTTAGGGCCTGACGCTAGAGGGCACTCATCACCGAGGGGAGGAGGCTCCCAGCAGGCTCCAGCTGCCACCAGAGGGCCAACGTCACCAAGGCAATGTGTGCCAGCCCGGCAGGAGTGACCTCACAGCAGAGGCCCCACCTCACAGAAGGGTGAGGAACACAGCCAGGATCAGACTCTCACCAGAGGGCCCACATCACCAAGGGGAAGGGAATCAGGCAGGAGTGTCCCCACATCAGTGGGACAACATCATCGAAAGGTGAGGATCCCAGCACATGTAGCCTCAAACCAGAGGAACCACATCACCAAGGGGTTCGGAATGAGGCTGGCAGGACCGGCCTCACAACACAGGGTCCATAGAATATAAAAGTTGAGGAATCCAGCAGTTGGAACCTCCCAGCAAGCGGCCCAGAGCACCGAGGCTATGGGATCCAGGCCGCAGTGAACTCACAGCAGAGGGCCCACATCATGAACCTGTGAGCAGCCCAGCCGTTGGGACCTCAGAACAGAAGGCCCACATCCCCATTGGGATGGGAACCTGGCAGGAGTGGCTTCGCACCACTTAGCACATATCAGAAAATGTTAGGAGCCCAGCAGTTAGGGCCTGACGCCAGGGGGCCCTCATAACTGAGGGGAGGAGACTCCCAGCAGGTTCCAACTGCCAACAGAGGGCCCACGTCTACAAGGTGCCATGCGCCAGCCAGGCAGTAGTGACCTCACAACAGAGGGCCTATCTCACAGAAGGGTGAGGAACCGAGGTAGGATGAGACTCTTGCCAGAGGGCCCACAACACCAAGGGGATGGGAACCAGTCAGGACTGTCCTCTCACCAGTGGGGCCACATCATCGAAAGGTGAGGAACCCAGCACATGCGGCCTCATATCAGAGGACATACATCACAAAGGGGATGGGCGTGAGGCAGGTAGGAGTAGCCTAAAAACAGAGGGCCCAAAGAATAAAAAAGGTGAGGAATCCAGCATTTGGAACCTCCCAGCAGGCGGCCGAGAGCACAGAAGCTATGGGATGCAGGCAGGAGTGAACTAACAGCAGAGAGCCCACATCATGAAACTGTGAGCAACCCAGGCGTTGGGACCTCAGAGCAGAAAGCCCACATCCCCATGGGGATGGGAACCTGACAGGAGTGTCCTGGCATCACTGGGCTCACATCAGAAAACGTGGGGAGCCCAGCAGTTAGGGCCTGATGCTAGAGGGCTGTCATCACCGAGGGCAGGAGGCTCCCAGCAGGTTCCATGTGCCAACAGAGGGCCCACGTCGCCAAGGTGATGTGTGCAAGTCAGGTAGGATTGACCTCACAGCAGAGGGCCTACCTCACAGAAGAGTGAGGAACCCAGCCAGGATAAGACTGTCACCAGAAGGCCCACATCACCAAGGGGATGGGAACCAGGCAGGAGTGTCCTCACACCAGTGGGGCCACATCATTGAAAGTTGCGGAACCCAGCATATGTGGCCTCAAACCAGAGGACCCACATCACAAAGGGGATGCGAGTGAGGCAGGCAGGAGGAACATCGCAACACAGGCCCCATAGAATACAAAAGTTGAGGAATCGAGCAGTTGGAACCTTCCAGCAGGCGGCCCAGAGCACAGAGGCTATGGCATCCAGGCCAGAGTGAACTAACAGCAGAGAGCCCACATCATGAAACTGTGAACAACCCAGCCGTTGGGACCTCAGAACAGAAGGCCCACATCCCAATGGGTATGTGAACCTGGATGGAGTGTCTTCGAACCACTGGGCGCACATCACAAAATGTGGGGAGCCCAGCCGTTAGGGCCTGATGCCAGAGGGCCCTCATCACCGAGGGGAGGAGGCTCCCAGCAGGCTCCAAGTGCCACCAGAGGGCTCATGTCCACAAGGCGAGGTGAGCAAGCCAGGCAGGAGTGACCTCACAGCAGACGGCCCACCTCACAGATGGGTGAGGAACCCAGCCAGGATCAGACTCTCAACAGAGAGCCCACATCACCAAGGGGATGTGAACCAGGCAGGAGTCTCCTAAGACCATTGGTCCCACATCATCGAAAGGTGAGGAACCCAGCACATGTGGCCTCAAACCAGAGGACACACATCACGAAGGGACTGGGAGTGAGGCAGGCAGGAGGATCCTCACAACAGAGGGCCTAAAAAATTAAAAAAGTGAGGAATCCAGCAGTTGGAACCTTCCAGCAGGCGGCCAAGAACACAGAGGCTATGGGATCCAGGCCACAGTGAACTAACACCAGAGAGCCCACATCATGAAACTGTGATCAACCCAGCCGTTGGAACGTCAGAGCAGAAGGCCCACATCCCCATGGAGATGGGAACCTAAGAGGAGTGCCCGAGCATCACTGGGCTCACTAAGAAAAGTTGGGGAGCCCAGCAGTTAGGGCTTGACGTCAGAGGGCCCTCATCACAGAGGTGAGGAGGCTCCCAGCAGGGTCCAAGTGCCACCAGAGGGCTCATGTCAACAAGGCGATGTGAGCAAGCCAGGCAAGAGTTACCTGATAGTAGAGGGCCCACCTCACAGATGGTAGAGGAACCCAGCCAGGATCAGACTCTCACCAGAGGGCCCACATCACAAAGGGGATGGGAACCAGTCAGGATTATCCTCACACCAGTGGGGCCTCATCATCTTAACGTGAGGAACCCAGCACATGTGTCCTCAAACCAGAGGACCCACATCACAAAGGGCCTTGGAGTGAGGCAGGCAGGAGTAGCCTCACAACACAGGGGCACATAATATAAAATACGTAAGGATTCCAGCATTTAGACCTTCCAGCAGGCAGCTCAGAACACCGAGGCTATGGGATCCAGGCCACAGTGAACTCACAGCAGAGGGCCAACATCATAAAACTGTGAGCAACCCAGGCATTGGGACCACAGAGCAGAAGGCCCACATCCCCATGGGAATGGGAACCTGGCTGGAGTGTACTCGCACCACTGGGCGCACATCAGAAAATGTGGGGAGCCCACCATTTAGGGCCTGACGCCAGAGGGCCGTCATCACCGAGAGGAGGAGGCACCCTGCACGCTCCAACTGCCACCAGAGGGCTCACGTCTCCAAGGTGACGTGTGCCAGCCAGTCAGGAGTGACCTCACAGCAGAGGGCCTACCTCACAGAACGTTGAGGAACCCAGCCAGGATTAGACTCTCGCCAGAGGGCCCACCTCACCAAGGGGATGGTAACCAGGCAGGAGTGTCCTCACACGAGTGGGGCCACATCATTGAAAGGTGAGGAACGCAGCACATGTGGCCTCAAGCTATAGGACAGTCATCACCAAGGGGCTGGCAGCGAGGCAGGCAGGAGGAGCCTCACAACAGAGGGCACATAGAATAAAAAAGTTGAGGAATCCAGCAGTTGGAACCTCCCAGCAGGCAGCTCAGAGCACCGATGATAAGGGATCCTTGCCGGAGTGAACTCACAGCAGAGGGCCCACATCATGGTACTGTGAGCAAGCCAGCCGTTTTGACCTCAGAGCAGAAGGCCCATATCCCCATGGGGATGCGAACCTGGCAAGAGTGTCCTCACTCACTTGGCGCACATCAGAAAATGTGGGGAGCCCAGCAGTTATGGCCTAAGGCAAGAGGGCCCTCATCACCGAGGGGAGGAGGATCCCAGCACACTCCAACTGCCACCAGAGGGCCCACGTCGCCAAGGTGACTTGTGCCAGACAGGCATGATTGACCTCACAGCAGAGGGCCCACCTCACAGAAGGGTGAGGAACCCAGCCAGGATCAGACTCTCACCTGAGGGCCCACATCAGCAAGGGGATGGGAACCAGTCACGACTGTCTTCCCTCCAGTGGGGCCACATCATCGAAAGGTGCGGAACCCAGCACATGTGGCCTCAAATCAGAGGACACATATCACAAAGGGAAGGGGAGTGAGGCAGGCAGGAGTAGCCTAAAAACAGAGGGCCCAAAGAATAAGAAAGGTGAGGAATCCAGCAGTTGGAACCTCCCAGCAGGCAGCCGAGAGCACAGAAGCTATGGGATGCAGGCAGGAGTGAACTAACAGCAGAGAGCCCACATCATGAAACTGTGAGCAACCCAGGCGTTGGGACCTCAGAGCAGAAGGCCCACATCCCAATGGGGATGTGAACCTGGATGGAGTGTCCTCGCACCACTGGGCCGCACATCACGAAATGTGGGGAGCACAGCTCTTAGGGCCTGACGCCAGAGGGCCCTCATCACCGAGGGGAGGAGGCTCCCAGCAGGCTCCAAGTGCCACCAGAGGGCTCATGTCCACAAGGAGAGGTGAGCAAGCCAGGCAGGAGTGACCTCACAGCAGACGGCCCACCTCACAGATGGGTGAAGAACCTAGCCAGGTTCAGACTCTCAACAGAGGGCCCATATCACCAAGGGGATGTGAACCAGGCAGGAGTCTCCTAAGACCATTGGTCCCACATCATTGAAAGGTGAGGAACCCAGCACATGTGGCCTCAAACCAGAGGACACACATCACGAAGGGGCTGGGAGTGAGGCAGGCAGGAGGATCCTCACAACAGAGGGCCCAAAAAATTAAAAAAGTGAGGAATCCAGCAGTTGGAACCTCCCAGCAGGCGGCCAAGAACACAGAGGCTATGGGATCCAGACCACAGTGAACTAACACCAGAGAGCCCACATCATGAAACTGTGATCAACCCAGCCGTTGGAACGTCAGAGCAGAAGGCCCACATCCCCATGGAGATGGGAACCTAAGAGGCGTGCCCGAGCATCACTGGGCTCACTAAGAAAAGTTGGGGAGCCCAGCAGTTAGGGCCTGACGTCAGAGGGCCCTCATCACCGGGGGGCGGAGATTCCCAGCACGCTCCAACTGCCACCACACAGCTGACTTCACCAAGGCATTGTGTGCCAGCCATGCAGGAGTGACCTATCAGCAGAGGGTCTCCCTCACAGAAGGGTGAGGAACACAGCCAGGAACAGACCCTCACCAGGGGGTCCGCATAACCACGTGGATGAGAAGCAGTCAGGAGTGTCCTAACACTAGTGGGGCCACATCATCGACAGGTGAGGAACCCAGCAAAGGTGGCCACAAACCAGAGGACCCACATCACCAGGGGGTTGAGAGTGAGGTAGGTGTCTGGACAGGCATATTTAACACTCATTTCCCACCAGGATGAGGAATTAACCAAAGGCTCAGCGTGCCATGCCGGAACAACACTAGGGCCTGAAGCAATCCTGCGGTGTTGCGGCCAGCTCACAAGAAAGCGAGTTGAAGAAAGGAGCTCAGGGGCACTGTCATTCACAAACCTGCAGAGTTATAAATGACAGCTATCGTCCAAAAATATATTGAAGTAAGGCTGCCAAGAGGACTTGAAAGCGGGGCAGAATTGCAGGAAACCGATTTCAGGAGGTAGACTGGAATTGCATGTAAAGCATAGGAAAAGAGGCAGAACGTCCACAATGATGCACTTGGCCAAAAAGGGCGTATGCGTTTTTTCCTGAATATATTCAGGAAAAAACGCATACGCCCTTTTTGGCCAACCAAGCAAGCTTGCAAAGGAAATCTGCACTACAATGAAGTCTCACTGCCCCCCGGTCAAAAGGGCCATCTGAAAAAAGTGTAAAATCCAGAAAGGCAGGACAGGCCATGGAGAACTGGGAGCCTTGTTATGCTGATGGGTGGGATGTAAATTGCCAACAGCCACTCTGGAGAAGTGTATGGTGTTTCCTGAAACATCTAAAAAACAAAGCAACAAAGCCTAGGGCATTTCCGCTTATGGTTCTATAGCTTAGGGAAATTAAAATCAAAAAGACACAGCCACCCCAAAGTTTGGGACGGCTCTGTTTACAAGAACCTCGTTTACGGTACAAGTTCAATATCGCAGAAAGCGAAAAATGGATAAAGAAGTTGTGGTACTTACGTACAATGCAATATAACTCAGCAATGAAATCTATGTCATCAGGGCCGTAGCAGCATAATGAGTGGATTCAGGTACGATGATTCTAAGTGAAATAAGTCACCCAGAAAAAGAAACATCATAAGATATCACTACTACACGGAATGTAAACTTGTCTACACAGGAACTGAATTACAAAACAGAACAGGGTCTCAAATGTAGAAAATCAACTTATGCTTGCTTAAGGGGAAAGGTGAGTTGGGGTGCTGCATAAAACCAGAGATTGAAATTAGCACAGATACCGTTCCATAAGCCAAATATATAATAGACAAGAGCTACTCCTTGCTCAACGAAGTGGACACAACACCCCATATTAAACGCCTAAGAATATACCTGACTAGTAAGAATCTTAAAACCTATGGATTTATATGTCTCCGAAAGAGAATCAAGCGTGTGTACAGCGGCATAAACGCAGCAGTGATAGGATTGGTGAGGATCGGTGAGCAAATGCAGACCCTTTGAAGTCATATTGCATGGTACCCATACCATGGGTCTCAACTCTCCAGGTTTAAGGGATTCTTCCTTCAGCTAAAACATGCATGTGGAACCCAGACTATAAGCCACCGTGTGATTGGGAAACGTGTTCCAAGGTGTCTCAGTTTTCGTCCCCTGGTACTCGGGTGCAACATTCCAGACGCTTTACTAACACTCTCCCCACTTCGAGAGTCAGTGCCTTTAACCTCCTGTTTGGCCCAGTTTGCAATTTCTGCGGAAAATGAACAGGAATAGGGAGAACCAATGAGAGACTAGCTGGAGGTGTCTGGACGGGCAAATTTAACTCTCATTTCCCACCAGGAAGAGGAATTAACCAAAGGCTCAGCGTGCCGTGCCGGAACCACACTAGGGCCTGAAGCAATCCTGCGGTGTTGCGGCCAGCTCAAAAGAAAGCGAGTTGAAGAAAGGAGCTCAGGGGCACTGTCATTCACAAACCTGCAGAGTTATAAATGACAGCTATCGTCCAAAAATATATTGAAGTAAGGCTGCCAAGAGGACTTGAAAGCGGGGCAGAATTGCAGGAAACCGATTTCAGGAGGTAGACTGGAATTACATGTAAAGCATAGGAAAAGAGGCAGAATGTCCACAATGATGCACTTGGCCAAAAAGGGCGTATGCGTTTTTTCCTGAATATATTCAGGAAAAAACGCATACGCCCTTTTTGGCCAACCAAGCAAGCTTGCAAAGGAAATCTGCACTACAATGAAGTCTCACTGCCCCCTGGTCTAAAGGGCCATCTGAAAAAAGTGTAAAATCTAGAAAGGCAGGACAGGCCATGGAGAACTGGGAGCCTTTTTATGCTGATGGCCTGGATGTAAATTGCCAACAGCCACTCTGGAGAAGTGTATGGTGTTTCCTGAAACATCTACAAAACAAAGCAACAGAGCCTAGGGCACTTCCACTTATGGTGCTATAGCTTAGGGAAATTAAAATCAAAAAGACACAGCCACCCCAAAGATTGGGACGGCTCTGTTTACAAGAACCTCATTTACGGTACAAGGTCAATATCGCAGAAAGCGAAAAATGGATAAAGAAGTTGTGGTACTTACGTACAATGCAATATCACTCAGCAATGAAATCTATGTCATCAGGCCCGTAGCAGCATAACGAGTGGATTCAGGTACGTTGATTCTATGTGAAATAAGTCACACAGAAAAAGAAACATCATAAGATATCACTACTACACGGAATGTAAACTTGGCTACACAGGAACTGTATTACAAAACAGAACAGTGTCTGAAATGTAGAAAACCAACTTATGCTTGCTTAAGGGGAAAGGTGAGTTGGGGTGCTGCATAAAACCAGAGATTGAAATTAGCACAGATACCGTTCTATAAGCCAAATATGTAATAGAGAAGAGCTACTCCTTGCTCAACGAAGTGGACTCAACACCCCATATTAAACGCCTTAGAATATACCTGACTAGTAAGAATCTTAAAACCTATGGATTTATATGTCTCCGAAAGAGAATCAAGCATGTGTACAGTGCCATAAACGCAGCAGTGATAGGATTGGTGAGGATCGGTGAGCAAATGTATACTCTTTGAAGTCATATTGCATGGTACCCATTCCATGGGTCTCAACTCTCCTGGTTTAAGGGATTCTTCCTTCAGCTAAAACATGCATGTGGAACCCAGAGTATGATCCACCGTGTGATCGGGAAACGCGTTCAAATGTGTCTCAGTTTTCGTCCCCTGGTACTCGGGTGCAACATTCCAGACGCTTTACTAACACTCTCCCCACTTGGAGAGTCAGTGCCTTTAACCTCCTGTTTGGCCCAGTTTGCAATTTCTGCGGAAAATGAACAGGAATAGGGAGAACCAATGAGAGACTAGCTGGAGGTGTCTGGACGGGCAAATTTAACTCTCATTTCCCACCAGGATGTGGAATTAACCAAAGGCTCAGAGTGCAGTGCCGGAACCACACTAGGGCCTGAAGCAATCCTGCGGTGTTGCGGCCAGCTCACAAGAAAGCGAGTTGAAGAAAGGAGCTCAGGGGCACTGTCATTCACAAACCTGCAGAGTTATAAATGACAGCTATCGTTCAAAAATATATTGAAGTAAGGCCGCCAAGAGGACTTGAAAGCGGGGCAGAATTGCAGGAAACCGATTTCAGGAGGTAGGTAGGAATTGCATTTAAAGCATAGGAAAAGAGACAGAACTTGGAAAATAATGCACTTGGCAAAAAAGGGCATATGTGTTTTATCCAGAGCTCTCATAACCGAGGGGAGGAGATTCCCAGCAGGCTCCAACTGCCACCTGAGGGCTCATGTTGTCAAGGCAACGTGAGCAAGCCAGGCAGGAGTTACCTCACAGCAGAGATCCCACCTCACAGAAGGGTGAGAAACCCAGCCAACATCAGACTCTCACCAGAGGGCCCACATCACCAAGGGGATGGGAACCAGGCAGGAGTGTCTTCACACCAGTGGGGCCACATCATCGAAAGGTGAGGTACTCAGCACATGTGTCCTCAAACCAGAGGACCCACATCACTAAGGGCCTCAGAGTGAGGCAGGCAGGAGTAGCCTCACAACACTGGGCCCATAGAATAAAAAAGTGAGGAATCCAGCAGTTGGAACCTCCCAGCAGGGGGCCCAGAGCACCGAGGCTATGGGATCCAGGCCACAGTGAACTCACAGAAGAGGGCCCATGTCATGAAACTGAGCAACCCAGCCATTGGGACCTCAGAGCAGGAGGCCCACATCCCCATGGGGATATAAATCTGGTAGGAGTGTCCTCGCACCACTGAAAACGTATCAGAAAATTTTGGGAGACCAGCAGTTAGAGCCTGACGCCAGAGGACCCTCATCACCAAGGGAAGGAGGCTCCCAGCAGGCTCTAACGGCCACCAGAGGGCTGACGTCGCCAAGGCGATGTGTGCCAACCAGGCACGAATGACCTCACAGCAGAGGGCCCACCTCAGAGAAGTGTGACGAACCCAGTCAGGATCAGACTCGCACCAGAGGGCCCACATCACCAAATGGATTGGAACCAGGCAGGAGTGTCCTCACATGAGTAGGGCCACATCATCTAAAGGTGAGGAACCCAGAACACGTGGCTTCAAACCATAGGACACACATCACCAAGAGGCTGGGGGTGAGGCAGGCAGGAGGAGCCTCACAACAGAGGGCCCAAAAATAAGGAAGGTGAGGAATCCAGCAGTTGCAACCTCCCAGCAGGCGGCCCAGAGCACAGAGGCTAGGGGATCCAAGCCAGAGTGAACTAACACCAGACAGCCCACATCATGAAACTGTGAGCAACCCAGACATTGGGACCTCAGAGCAGAAGGCCCACATCCCCATGGTGATGGGAACATGACAGGAGTGTCCTGGCATCACTGGGCTCACATCAGAAAACGTGGGGTGCTCAGAAGTTAGGGCCTGATGCTAGAGGGCACTCATCACCGAGGGGAGGAGGCTCCCAGCAGGCTCCAGCTGCCACCAGAGGGCCAACGTCACCAAGGCGATGTGTGCCAGCCCGGCAGGAGTGACCTCACAGCAGAGGCCCCACCTCACAGAAGGGTGAGGAACACAGCCAGGATCAGACTCTCACCAGAGGGCCCACATCACCAAGGGGAAGGGAATCAGGCAGGAGTGTCCCCACATCAGTGGGACAACATCATCGAAAGGTGAGGATCCCAGCACATGTAGCCTCAAACCAGAGGAACCACATCACCAAGGGGTTCGGAATGAGGCTGGCAGGACCGGCCTCACAACACAGGGTCCATAGAATATAAAAGTTGAGGAATCCAGCAGTTGGAACCTCCCAGCAAGCGGCCCAGAGCACCGAGGCTATGGGATCCAGGCCGCAGTGAACTCACAGCAGAGGGCCCACATCATGAACCTGTGAGCAGCCCAGCCGTTGGGACCTCAGAACAGAAGGCCCACATCCCCATTGGGATGGGAACCTGGCAGGAGTGGCTTCGCACCACTTAGCACATATCAGAAAATGTTAGGAGCCCAGCAGTTAGGGCCTGACGCCAGGGGGCCCTCATAACTGAGGGGAGGAGACTCCCAGCAGGTTCCAACTGCCAACAGAGGGCCCACGTCTACAAGGTGGCATGCGCCAGCCAGGCAGTAGTGACCTCACAAAAGAGGGCCTATCTCACAGAAGGGTGAGGAACCGAGGTAGGATGAGACTCTTGCCAGAGGGCCCACAACAGCAAGGGGATGGGAACCAGTCAGGACTGTCCTCTCACCAGTGGGGCCACATCATCGAAAGGTGAGGAACCCAGCACATGCGGCCTCATATCAGAGGACATACATCACAAAGGGGATGGGAGTGAGGCAGGTAGGAGTAGCCTAAAAACAGAGGACCCAAAGAATAAAAAAGGTGAGGAATCCAGCATTTGGAACCTCCCAGCAGGCGGCCGAGAGCACAGAAGCTATGGGATGCAGGCAGGAGTGAACTAACAGCAGAGAGCCCACATCATGAAACTGTGAGCAACCCAGGCGTTGGGACCTCAGAGCAGAAAGCCCACATCCCCATGGGGATGGGAACCTGACAGGAGTGTCCTGGCATCACTGGGCTCACATCAGAAAATGTGGGGAGCCCAGCAGTTAGGGCCTGATGCTAGAGGGCTGTCATCACCGAGGGCAGGAGGCTCCCAGCAGGTTCCATGTACCAACAGAGGGCCCACGTCGCCAAGGTGATGTGTGCAAGTCAGGTAGGATTGACCTCACAGCAGAGGGCCTACCTCACAGAAGAGTGAGGAACCCAGCCAGGATAAGACTGTCACCAGAAGGCCCACATCACCAAGGGGATGGGAACCAGGCAGGAGTGTCCTCACACCAGTGGGGCCACATCATTGAAAGTTGCGGAACCCAGCATATGTGGCCTCAAACCAGAGGACCCACATCACAAAGGGGATGCGAGTGAGGCAGGCAGGAGGAGCATCGCAACACAGGCCCCATAGAATACAAAAGTTGAGGAATCGAGCAGTTGGAACCTTCCAGCAGGCGGCCCAGAGCACAGAGGCTATGGCATCCAGGCCAGAGTGAACTAACAGCAGAGAGCCCACATCATGAAACTGTGAACAACCCAGCCGTTGGGACCTCAGAACAGAAGGCCCACATCCCAATGAGTATGTGAACCTGGATGGAGTGTCTTCGAACCACTGGGCGCACATCACAAAATGTGGGGAGCCCAGCCGTTAGGGCCTGAGGCCAGAGGGCCCTCATCACCGAGGGGAGGAGGCTCCCAGCAGGCTCCAAGTGCCACCAGAGGGCTCATGTCCACAAGGCGAGGTGAGCAAGCCAGGCAGGAGTGACCTCACAGCAGACGGCCCACCTCACAGATGGGTGAGGAACCCAGCCAGGATCAGACTCTCAACAGAGAGCCCACATCACCAAGGGGATGTGAACCAGGCAGGAGTCTCCTAAGACCATTGGTCCCACATCATCGAAAGGTGAGGAACCCAGCACATGTGGCCTCAAACCAGAGGACACACATCACGAAGGGACTGGGAGTGAGGCAGGCAGGAGGATCCTCACAACAGAGGGCCTAAAAAATTAAAAAAGTGAGGAATCCAGCAGTTGGAACCTTCCAGCAGGTGGCCAAGAACACAGAGGCTATGGGATCCAGGCCACAGTGAACTAACACCAGAGAGCCCACATCATGAAACTGTGATCAACCCAGCCGTTGGAACGTCAGAGCAGAAGGCCCACATCCCCATGGAGATGGGAACCTAAGAGGAGGTCCCGAGCATCACTGGGCTCACTAAGAAAAGTTGGGGAGCCCAGCAGTTAGGGCTTTACATCAGAGGGCCCTCATCACAGAGGTGAGGAGGCTCCCAGCAGGGTCCAAGTGCCACCAGAGGGCTCATGTCAACAAGGCGAGGTGAGCAAGCCAGGCAAGAGTTACCTGATAGTAGAGGGCCCACCTCACAGATGGTTGAGGAACCCAGCCAGGATCAGACTCTCACCAGAGGGCCCACATCACAAAGGGGATGGGAACCAGTCAGGATTATCCTCACACCAGTGGGGCCTCATCATCTTAACGTGAGGAACCCAGCACATGTGTCCTCAAACCAGAGGACCCACATCACAAAGGGCCTTGGAGTGAGGCAGGCAGGAGTAGCCTCACAACACAGGGGCACATAATATAAAATACGTGAGGATTCCAGCATTTAGACCTTCCAGCAGGCAGCTCAGAACACCGAGGCTATGGGATCCAGGCCACAGTGAACTCACAGCAGAGGGCCAACATCATAAAACTGTGAGCAACCCAGGCGTTGGGACCACAGAGCAGAAGGCCCACATCCCCATGGGAATGGGAACCTGGCTGGAGTGTCCTCGCACCACTGGGCGCACATCAGAAAATGTGGGGAGCCCACCATTTAGGGCCTGACGCCAGAGGGCCGTCATCACCGAGAGGAGGAGGCACCCTGCACGCTCCAACTGCCACCAGAGGGCTCACGTCTCCAAGGTGACGTGTGCCAGCCAGTCAGGAGTGACCTCACAGCAGAGGGCCTACCTCACAGAACGTTGAGGAACCCAGCCAGGATTAGACTCTGGCCAGAGGGCCCACCTCACCAAGGGGATGGTAACCAGGCAGGAGTGTCCTCACACGAGTGGGGCCACATCATCGAAAGGTGAGGAACGCAGCACATGTGGCCTCAAGCTATAGGACAGTCATCACCAAGGGGCTGGCAGCGAGGCAGGCAGGAGGAGCCTCACAACAGAGGGCACATAGAATAAAAAAGTTGAGGAATCCAGCAGTTGGAACCTCCCAGCAGGCGGCTCAGAGCACCGATGATAAGGGATCCTTGCCGGAGTGAACTCACAGCAGAGGACCCACATCATGGTACTGTGAGCAAGCCAGCCATTTTGACCTCAGAGCAGAAGGCCCATATCCCCATGGGGATGCGAACCTGGCAAGAGTGTCCTCACTCACTTGGCGCACATCAGAAAATGTGGGGAGCCCAGCAGTTATGGCCTAAGGCAAGAGGGCCCTCATCACCGAGGGGAGGAGGATCCCAGCACACTCCAACTGCCACCAGAGGGCCCACGTCGCCAAGGTGACTTGTGCCAGACAGGCATGATTGACCTCACAGCAGAGGGCCCACCTCACAGAAGGGTGAGGAACCCAGCCAGGATCAGACTCTCACCTGAGGGCCCACATCAGCAAGGGGATGGGAACCAGTCACGACTGTCTTCCCTCCAGTGGGGCCACATCATCGAAAGGTGCGGAACCCAGCACATGTGGCCTCAAATCAGAGGACACATATCACAAAGGGAAGGGGAGTGAGGCAGGCAGGAGTAGCCTAAAAACAGAGGGCCCAAAGAATAAGAAAGGTGAGGAATCCAGCAGTTGGAACCTCCCAGCAGGCAGCCGAGAGCACAGAAGCTATGGGATGCAGGCAGGAGTGAACTAACAGCAGAGAGCCCACATCATGAAACTGTGAGCAACCCAGGCGTTGGGACCTCAGAGCAGAAGGCCCACATCCCAATGGGGATGTGAACCTGGATGGAGTGTCCTCGCACCACTGGGCCGCACATCACGAAATGCGGGGAGCACAGATCTTAGGGCCTGACGCCAGAGGGCCTTCATCACCGAGGGGAGGAGGCTCCCAGCAGGCTCCAAGTGCCACCAGAGGGCTCATGTCCACAAGGCGAGGTGAGCAAGCCAGGCAGGAGTGACCTCACAGCAGACGGCCCACCTCACAGATGGGTGAAGAACCCAGCCAGGATCAGACTCTCAACAGAGGGCCCACATCACCAAGGGGATGTGAACCAGGCAGGAGTCTCCTAAGACCATTGGTCCCACATCATTGAAAGGTGAGGAACCCAGCACATGTGGCCTCAAACCAGAGGACACACATCACGAAGGGGCTGGGAGTGAGGCAGGCAGGAGGATCCTCACAACAGAGGGCCCAAAAAATTAAAAAAGTGAGGAATCCAGCAGTTGGAACCTCCCAGCAGGCGGCCAAGAACACAGAGGCTATGGGATCCAGGCCACAGTGAACTAACACCAGAGAGCCCACATCATGAAACTGTGATCAACCCAGCCGTTGGAACGTCAGAGCAGAAGGCCCACATCCCCATGGAGATGGGAACCTAAGAGGAGTGCCCGAGCATCACTGGGCTCACTAAGAAAAGTTGGGGAGCCCAGCAGTTAGGGCCTGACGTCAGAGGGCCCTCATCACCGGGGGGCGGAGATTCCCAGCACGCTCCAACTGCCACCACACAGCTGACTTCACCAAGGCATTGTGTGCCAGCCATGCAGAAGTGACCTATCAGCAGAGGGTCTCCCTCACAGAAGGGTGAGGAACACAGCCAGGAACAGACTCTAACCAGGGGGTCGGCATAACCACGTGGATGAGAAGCAGTCAGGAGTGTCCTCACACTAGTGGGGCCACATCATCGAAAGGTGAGGAACCCAGCAAAGTGGCCACAAACCAGAGGACCCACATCACCAGGGGGTTGAGAGTGAGGTAGGTGTCTGGACAGGCATATTTAACTCTCATTTCCCACCAGGAAGAGGAATTAACCAAAGGCTCAGCGTGCCGTGCCGGAACCACACTAGGGCCTGAAGCAATCCTGCGGTGTTGCGGCCAGCTCAAAAGAAAGCGAGTTGAAGAAAGGAGCTCAGGGGCACTGTCATTCACAAACCTGCAGAGTTATAAATGACAGCTATCGTCCAAAAATATATTGAAGTAAGGCTGCCAAGAGGACTTGAAAGCGGGGCAGAATTGCAGGAAACCGATTTCAGGAGGTAGACTGGAATTGCATGTAAAGCATAGGAAAAGAGGCAGAACGTCCACAATGATGCACTTGGCCAAAAAGGGCGTATGCGTTTTTTCCTGAATATATTCAGGAAAAAACGCATACGCCCTTTTTGGCCAACCAAGCAAGCTTGCAAAGGAAATCTGCACTACAATGAAGTCTCACTACCCCCCGGTCAAAAGGGCCATCTGAAAAAAGTGTAAAATCCAGAAAGGCAGGACAGGCCATGGAGAACTGGGAGCCTTGTTATGCTGATGGGCGGGATGTAAATTGCCAACAGCCACTCTGGAGAAGTGTATGGTGTTTCCTAAAACATCTAAAAAACAAAGCAACAGAGCCTAGGGCACTTCCACTTATGGTTCTATAGCTTAGGGAAATTAAAATCAAAAATACACAGCCACCCCAAAGTTTGGGACGCCTCTGTTTACAAGAACCTCGTTTACGGTACAAGTTCAATATCGCAGAAAGCGAAAAATGCATAAAGATGTTGTGGTACTTACGTACAATGCAATATCACTCAGCAATGAAATCTATGTCATCAGGCCCGTAGCAGCATAATGAGTGGATTCAGGTACGATGATTCTAAGTGAAATAAGTCACACAGAAAAAGAAACATCATAAGATATCACTACTACACGGAATGTAAACTTGGCTACACAGGAATTGAATTACAAAACAGAACACGGTCTCAAATGTAGAAAATCAACTTATGCTTGCTTAAGGGGAAAGGTGAGTTGGAGTGCTGCATAAAACCAGAGATTGAAATTAGCACAGATACCGTTCCATAAGCCAAATATGTAATAGACAAGAGCTACACCTTGCTCAACGAAGTGGACTCAACACCCCATATTAAACGCCTAAGAATATACCTGACTTGTACGAATCTTAAAACCTATGGATTTATATGTCTCTGAAAGAGAATCAAGCATGTGTACAGCGGCATAAACGCAGCAGTGATAGGATTGGTGAGGATCGGTGAGCAAATGCAGACCCTTTGAAGTCATATTGCATGGTAACCATTCCATGGGTCTCAACTCTCCAGGTTTAAGGGATTCTTCCTTCAGCTAAAACATGCATGTGGAACCCAGAGTATGATCCACCGTGTGATTGGGAAACATGTTCAAAGGTGTCTCAGTTGTCGTCCCCCGATACTCGGGTGCAACATTCCAGACGCTTTACTAACACTCTCCCCACTTGGAGATCAGTGCCTTTAACCTCCTGTTTGGCCCAGTTTGCAATTTCTGCGGAAAATGAACAGGAATAGGGAGAACCAATGAGAGACTAGCTGGAGGTGTCTGGACGGGCAAATTTAACTCTCATTTCCCACCAGGAAGAGGAATTAACCAAAGGCTCAGCGTGCCATGCCGGAACCACACTAGGGCCTGAAGCAATCATGCGGTGTTGCGGCCAGCTCAAAAGAAAGCGAGTTGAAGAAAGGAGCTCAGGGGCACTGTCATTCACAAAACTGCAGAGTTATAAATGACAGCTATCGTCCAAAAATATATTGAAGTAAGGCTGCCAAGAGGACTTGAAAGCGGGGCAGAATTGCAGGAAACCGATTTCAGGAGGTAGACTGGAATTGCATGTAAAGCATAGGAAAAGAGGCAGAACGTCCACAATGATGCACTTGGCCAAAAAGGGCGTATGCGTTTTTTCCTGAATATATTCAGGAAAAAACGCATACGCCCTTTTTGGCCAACCAACCAAGCTTGCAAAGGAAATCTGCACTACAATGAAGTCTCACTGCCCCCCGGTCAAAAGGACCATCTGAAAAATGTGTAAAATCCAGAAAGGCAGGACAGGCCATGGAGAACCAGGAGCCTTGTTATGCTGATGGGCGGGATGTAAATTGCCAACAGCCACACTGGAGAAGTGTATGGTGTTTCCTGAAACATCTACAAAACAAAGCAACAGAGCCTAGGGCACTTCCACTTATGGTCCTATAGCTTAGGGAAATTAAAATCAAAAAGACACAGCCACCCCAAAGTTTGGGACGGTTCTGTTTACAAGAACCTCGTTTACGGTACAAGTTCAATATCGCAGAAAGCGAAAAATGGATAAAGAAGTTGTGGTACTTACGTACAATGCAATATCACTCAGCAATGAAATCTATGTCATCAGGCCCGTAGCAGCATAATGAGTGGATTCAGGTACGATGATTCTAAGTGAAATAAGTCACACAGAAAAAGAAACATCATAAGATATCACTACTACACGGAATGTAAACTTGGCTACACAGGAACTGAATTACAAAACAGAACAGGGTCTCAAATGTAGAAAACCAACTTATGCTTGCTTAAGGTGAAAGGTGAGTTGGGGTGCTGCATAAAACCAGAGATTGAAATTAGCACAGATACCGTTCCATAAGCCAAATATGTAATAGAGAAGAGCTACTCCTTGCTCAACGAAGTGGACTCAACACCCCATATTAAACGCCTAAGTATATACCTGACTAGTAAGAATCTTAAAACCTATGGATTTATATGTCTCCGAAAGAGAATCAAGCGTGTGTACAGCGGCATAAACGCAGCAGTGATAGGATTGGTGAGGATCGGTGAGCAAATGCAGACCCTTTGAAGTCATATTGCATGGTACCCATTCCATGGGTCTCAACTCTCCAGGTTTAAGGGATTCTTCCTTCAGCTAAAACATGCATGTGGAACCCAGAGTATGATCCACGTGTGATCAGGACACGTGTTCAAATGTGACTCAATTTTTGTCCCCCAGTACTCGGGTGCAACATTCCAGACGCTTTACTAACACTCTCCCCACTTGGAGAGTCAGTGCCTTTAACCTCCTGTTTGGCCCACTTTGCAATTTCTGCGGAAAATGAACAGGAATAGGGAGAACCAATGAGAGACTACCTGGAGGTGTGTGGACGGGCAAATTTAACTCTCATTTCCCACCAGGAAGAGGAATTAACCAAAGGCTCAGCGTGCCATGCCGGAACCACACTAGGGCCTGAAACAATCCTGCGGTGTTGCGGCCAGCTCACAAGAAAGCGAGTTGAAGAAAGGAGCTCAGGGGCACTGTCATTGACAAACCTGCAGAGTTATAAATGACAGCTATCGTCCAAAAATATATTGAAGTAAGGCTGCCAAGAGGACTTGAAAGCAGGGCAGAATTGCAGGAAACCGATTTCAGGAGGTAGACTGGAATTGCATGTAAAGCATAGGAAAAGAGGCAGAATGTCCACAATGATGCACTTGGCCAAAAAGGGCGTATGTGTTTTTTCCTGAATATATTCAGGAAAAAACGCATACGCCCTTTTTGGCCAACCAAGCAAGCTTGCAAAGGAAATCTGCACTACAATGAAGTCTCACTGCCCCCCGGTCAAAAGGGCAATCTGAAAAAAATGTAAAATCCAGAAAAGCAGGACAGGCCATGGAGAACTGGGAGCCTTGTTATGCTGATGGGCAGGATGTAAATTGCCAACAGCCACTCTGGAGAAGTGTATGGTGTTTCCTGAAACATCTAAAAAACAAAGCAACAGAGCCTAGGGCACTTCCACTTATGGTCCTATAGCTTAGGGAAATTAAAATCAAAAAGACACAGCCACCCCAAAGTTTGGGACGGCTCTGTTTACAAGAACCTCGTTTACGGTACAAGTTCAATATCGCAGAAAGCGAAAAATGGATAAAGAAGTTGTGGTACTTACGTACAATGCAATATCACTCAGCAATGAAATCTATGTCATCAGGCCCGTAGCAGCATAATGAGTGGATTCAGGTACGATGATTCTAAGTGAAATAAGTCACACAGAAACAGAAACATCATAAGATATCACTACAACACGGAATGTAAACTTGGCTACACAGGAACTGAATTACAAAACAGAGCAGGGTCTCAAATTTAGAAAACCAACTTATGCTTGCTTAAGGGGAAAGGTGAGTTGGGGTGCTGCATAAAACCAGAGATTGAAATTAGCACAGATACCATTCCATAAGCCAAATATGTAATAGACAAGAGCTACTCCTTGCTCAACGAAGTGGACTCAACACCCCATATTAAACGCCTAAGAATATACCTGACTAGTAAGAATCTTAAAACCTATGGATTTATATGTCTCCGAAAGAGAATTAAGCGTGTGTGCAGCAGCATAAACGCAGCTGTGATAGGATTGGTGAGGATCGGTGAGCAAATGCAGACCCTTTGAAGTCATATTGCATGGTACCCATTCCATGGGTCCCAACTCTCCAGGTTTAAGGGATTCTTCCTTCAGCTAAAACATGCATGTGGAACCCAGAGTATGATCCACCGTGTGATCGGGAAACGTGTTCAAATGTGACTCAGTTTTCATCCCCTGGTACTCGGGTGCAACATTCCAGACGCTTTACTAACACTCTCCCCACTTGGAGAGTCAGTGCCTTTAACCTCCTGTTTGTCCCAGTTTGCAATTTCTGCGGAAAATGAACAGGAATAGGGAGAACCAATGAGAGACTAGCTGGAGGTGTCTGGACGGGCAACTTTAACTCTCATTTCCCACCAGGAAGAGGAATTAACCAAAGGCTCAGCGTGCCATGCCGGAACCACACTAGGGCCTGAAGTAATCCTGCAGTGTTGCGGCCAGCTCAGAAGAAAGCGAGTTGAAGAAAGGAGCTCAGGGGCACTGTCATTCACAAACCAGAAGAGTTATAAATGACAGCTATCGTCGAAAAATATATTGAAGTAAGGCTGCCAAGAGGACTTGAAAGCGGGGCAGAATTGCAGGAAACCGATTTCAGGAGGTAGACTGGAATTGCATGTAAAGCATAGGAAAAGAGGCAGAACGTCCACAATGATGCACTTGGCCAAAAAGGGCGTATGCGTTTTTTCCTGAATATATTCAGGAAAAAACGCATACGCCCTTTTTGGCCAACCAAGCAAGCTTGCAAAAGAAATCTGCACTACAATGAAGTCTCACTGCCCCCCGGTCAAAAGGGCCATCTGAAAAAAGTGTAAAATCCAGAAAGGCAGGACAGGCCATGGAGAACTGGGAGCCTTGTTATGCTGATGGGCGGGATGTAAATTGCCAACAGCCACTCTGGAGAAGTGTATGGTGTTTCATGAAACATCTAAAAAACAAAGCAACAGAGCTTAGGGCACTTCCACTTATGGTCCTATAGCTTAGGGAAATTAAAATCAAAAAGACACAGCCACCCCAAAGTTTGGGATGGCTCTGTTTACAAGAACCTCGTTTACAGTACAAGTTCAATATCGCAGAAAGCGAAAAATGGATAAAGAAGTTGTGGTACTTACGTACAATGCAATATCACTCAGCAATGAAATCTATGTCATCAGGGCCATAGCAGCATAATGAGTGGATTCAGGTACGATGATTCTAAGTGAAATAAGTCACACAGAAAAAGAAACATCATAAGATATCAGTACTACATGGAATGTAAACTTGGCTACACAGGAACTGAATTACAAAACAGAACAGGGTCTCAAATGTAGAAAACCAACTTATGCTTGCTTAAGGTGAAAGGTGAGTTGGGGTGCTGCATAAAACCAGAGATTGAAATTAGCACAGATACCGTTCCATAAGCCAAATATATAATAGACAATAGCTACTCCTTGCTCAAAGAAGTGGACTCAACACCCCATATTAAACGCCTAAGAATATACCTGACTAGTAAGAATCTTAAAACCTATGGATTTATATGTCTCCGAAAGAGAATCAAGCATGTGTACAGCGGCATAAACGCAGCAGTGATAGGATTGGTGAGGATCGGTGAGCAAATGCAGACCCTTTGAAGTCATATTGCATGGTACCCATTCCATGGGTCTCAACTCTCCAGGTTTAAGGGATTCTTCCTTCAGCTAAAACATGCATGTGGAACCCAGAGTATGATCCACAGTGTGATCGGGAAACGTGTTCAAACGTGTCTCAGTTTTCGTCCCCAGGTACTCGGGTGCAACATTCCAGACGCTTTACTAACACTCTCCTCACTTGGAGAGTCAGTGCCTTTAACCTCCTGTTTGGCCCAGTTTGCAATTTCTGCGGAAAATGAACAGGAATAGGGAGAACCAATGAGAGACTAGCTGGAGGTGTCTGGACAGGCAAATTTAACTCTCATTTCCCACCAGGAAGTGGAATTAAACAAAGGCTCAGCGTGCCGTGCCGGAACCACACTAGGGCCTGAAGCAATCCTGCGGTGTTGCGGCCAGCTCACAAGAAAGCGAGTTGAAGAAAGGAGCTCAGGGGCACTGTCATTCACAAACCTGCAGAGTTATAAATGACAGCTATCGTCCAAAAATATATTGAAGTAAGGCTGCCAAGAGGACTTGAAAGCGGGGCAGAATTGCAGGAAACCGATTTCAGGAGGTAGACTGGAATTGCATGTAAAGCATAGGAAAAGAGGCAGAACGTCCACAATGATGCACTTGGCCATAAAGGACGTATGTGTTTTTTCCTGAATATATTCAGGAAAAAACGCATACGCCCTTTTTGGCCAACCAAGCAAGCTTGCCAAGGAAATCTGCACTACAATGAAGTCTCACTGCCCCCTGGTCAAAAGGGCCATCTGAAAAAAGTGTAAAATCTAGAAAGGCAGGACAGGCCATGGAGAACTGGGAGCCTTGTTATGCTGATGGCCTGGATGTAAATTGCCAACAGCCACTCTGGAGAAGTGTATGGTGTTTCCTGAAACATCTACAAAACAAAGCAACAGAGCCTAGGGCACTTCCACTTATGGTCCTATAGCTTAGGGAAATTAAAATCAAAAAGACACAGCCACCCCAAAGTTTGGGACGGCTCTGTTTACAAGAACCTCATTTACGGTACAAGTTCAATATCGCAGAAAGCGAAACATGGATAAAGAAGTTGTGGTACTTACGTACAATGCAATATCACTCAGCAATGAAATCTATGTCATCAGGCCCGTAGCAGCATAACGAGTGGATTCAGGTACGATGATTCTAAGTGAAATAAGTCACACAGAAAAAGAAACATCATAAGATATCACTACTACACGGAATGTAAACTTGGCTACACAGGAACTGAATTACAAAACAGAACAGGGTCTCAAATGTAGAAAACCAACTTATGCTTGCTTAAGGGGAAAGGTGAGTTGGGGTGCTGCATAAAACCAGAGATTGAAATTAGCACAGATACCGTTCCATAAGCCAAATATGTAATAGACAAGAGCTACTCCTTGCTCAACGAAGTGGACTCAACACCCCATATTAAACGCCTAAGAATATACCTGACTAGTAAGAATCTTAAAACCTATGGATTTATATGTCTCCAAAAGAGAATCAAGCGTGTGTACAGCGGCATAAACGCAGCAGTGATAGGATTGGTGAGGTTCGGTGAGCAAATGCAGACCCTTTGAAGTCATATTGCATGGTACCCATTCCATGGGTCTTAACTCTCCAGGTTTAAGGGATTCTTCCTTCAGCTAAAACATGCATGTGGAACCCAGAGTATGATCCATCGTGTGATCGGGAAACGTGTTCAAATGTGTCTCAGTTTTCGTCCCCCGGTACTCGGGTGCAACATTCCAGACGCTTTACTAACACTCTCCCCACTTAGAGAGTCAGTGCCTTTAACCTCCTGTTTGGCCCAGTTTGCAATTTCTGCGGAAAATGAACAGGAATAGGGATAACCAATGAGAGACTAGCTGGAGGTGTCTGGACGGGCAAATTTAACTCTCATTTCCCACCAGGAAGAGGAATTAACCAAAGGCTCAGCGTGCCATGCCGGAACCACACTAGGGCCTGAAGCAATCCTGCGGTGTTGCGGCCAGCTCACAAGAAAGCGAGTTGAAGAAAGGAGCTCAGGGGCACTGTCATTCACAAACCTGCAGAGTTATAAATGACAGCTTTCGTCCAAAAATATATTGAAGTAAGGCTGCCAAGAGGACTTGAAAGCGGGGCAGAATTGCAGGAAACCGATTTCAGGAGGTAGACTGGAATTACATGTAAAGCATAGGAAAAGAGGCAGAACGTCCACAATGATGCACTTGGCCAAAAAGGGCGTATGCGTTTTTTCCTGAATATATTCAGGAAAAAACGCATACGCCCTTTTTGGCCAACCAAGCAAGCTTGCCAAGGAAATCTGCACTACAATGAAGTCTCACTGCCCCCTGGTCAAAAGGGCCATCTGAAAAAATTGTAAAATCTAGAAAGGCAGGACAGGCCATGGAGAAATGGGAGCCTTGTTATGCTGATGGCCTGGATGTAAATTGCCAACAGCCACTCTGGAGAAGTGTATGGTGTTTCCTGAAACATCTACAAAACAAAGCAACAGAGCCTAGGGCACTTCCACTTATGGTCCTATAGCTTAGGGAAATTAAAATCCAAAAGACACAGCCATCCCAAAGTTTGGGACGGCTCTGTTTACAAGAACCTCATTTACAGTACAAGGTCAATATCACAGAAAGCGAAAAATGGATAAAGAAGTTGTGGTACTTACGTACAATGCAATATCACTCAGCAATGAAATCTATGTCATCAGGCCCGTAGCAGCATGATGAGTGGATTCAGGTACGATGATTCTAAGTGAAATAAGTCACACAGAAAAAGAAACATCATAAGATATCACTACTACACGGAATGTAAACTTGGCTACACAGGAACTGAATTACAAAACAGAACAGGGTCTCAAATGTAGAAAACCAACTTATGCTTGCTTAAGGGGAAAGGTGAGTTGGGGTGCTGCATAAAACCAGAGATTGAAATTAGCACAGATACCGTTCCATAAGCCAAATATGTAATAGACAAGAGCTACTCCTTGCTCAACGAAGTGGACTCAACACCCCATATTAAACGCCTAAGAATATACCTGACTAGTAAGAATCTTAAAACCTATGGATTTATATGTCTCCGAAAGAGAATCAAGCGTGTGTACAGCGGCATAAACGCAGCAGTGATAGGATTGGTGAGGTTCGGTGAGCAAATGCAGACCCTTTGAAGTCATATTGCATGGTACCCATTCCATGGGTCTTAACTCTCCAGGTTTAAGGGATTCTTCCTTCAGCTAAAACATGCATGTGGAACCCAGAGTATGATCCATCGTGTGATCGGGAAACGCGTTCAAATGTGTCTCAGTTTTCGTCCCCCGGTACTCGGGTGCAACATTCCAGACGCTTTACTAACACTCTCCCCACTTAGAGAGTCAGTGCCTTTAACCTCCTGTTTGGCCCAGTTTGCAATTTCTGCGGAAAATGAACAGGAACAGGGATAACCAATGAGAGACTAGCTGGAGGTGTCTGGACGGGCAAATTTAACTCTCATTTCCCACCAGGAAGAGGAATTAACCAAAGGCTCAGCGTGCCGTGCCAGAACCACACTAGGGCCTGAAGCAATCCTGCGGTGTTGCGGCCAGCTCACAATAAAGCGAGTTGAAGAAAGGAGCTCAGGGGCACTGTCATTCACAAACCTGCAGAGTTATAAATGACAGCTATCGTCCAAAAATATATTGAAGTAAGGCTGCCAAGAGGACTTGAAAGCGGGGCAGAACTGCAGGAAACCGATTTCAGGAGGTAGACTGGAATTGCATGTAAAGCATAGGAAAAGAGGCAGAACGTCCACAATGATGCACTTGGCCAAAAAGGGCGTATGCGTTTTTTCCTGAATATATTCAGGAAAAAACGCATACGCCCTTTTTGGCCAACCAAGCAAGCTTGCAAAGGAAATCTGCACTACAATGAAGTCTCACTGCCCCCTGGTCAAAAGGGCCATCTGAAAAAAGTGTAAAATCTAGAAAGGCAGGACAGGCCATGGAGAACTGGGAGCCTTGTTATGCTGATGGCCTGGACGTAAATTGCCAACAGCCACTCTGGAGAAGTGTATGGTGTTTCCTGAAACATCTAAAAAACAGAGCAACAGAGCCTAGGGCACTTCCACTTATGGTCCTATAGCTTAGGGAAATTAAAATCCAAAAGACACAGCCACCCCAAAGTTAGGGACGGCTCTGTTTACAAGAACCTCAATTACGGTACAAGGTCAATATCGCAGAAAGCGAAAAATGGATAAAGAAGTTGTGGTACTTACGTACAATGCAATATCACTCAGCAATGAAATCTATGTCATCAGGCCCGTAGCAGCATGATGAGTGGATTCAGGTACGATGATTCTAAGTGAAATAAGTCACACAGAAAAAGAAACATCATAAGATATCACTACTACACGGAATGTAAACTTGGCTACACAGGAACTGAATTACAAAACAGAACAGGGTCTCAAATGTAGAAAACCAACTTATGCTTGCTTAAGGGGAAAGGTGAGTTGGGGTGCTGCATAAAACCAGAGATTGAAATTAGCCCAGATACCGTTCCATAAGCCAAATATGTAATAGACAAGAGCTACTCCTTGCTCAACGAAGTGGACTCAACACCCCATATTAAACGCCTAAGAATATACCTGACTAGTAAGAATCTTAAAACCTATGGATTTATATGTCTCCGAAAGAGAATCAAGCGTGTGTACAGCGGCATAAACGCAGCAGTGATAGGATTGGTGAGGTTCGGTGAGCAAATGCAGACCCTTTGAAGTCATATTGCATGGTACCCATTCCATGGGTCTTAACTCTCCAGGTTTAAGGGATTCTTCCTTCAGCTAAAACATGCATGTGGAACCCAGAGTATGATCCATCGTGTGATCGGGAAACGTGTTCAAAGGTGTCTCAGTTTTCGTCCCCCGGTACTCGGGTGCAACATTTCAGACGCTTTACTAACACTCTCCCCACTTAGAGAGTCAGTGCCTTTAACCTCCTGTTTGGCCCAGTTTGCAATTTCTGCGGAAAATGAACAGGAACAGGGATAACCAATGAGAGACTAGCTGGAGGTGTTTGGACGGGCAAATTTAACTCTCATTTCCCACCAGGAAGAGGAATTAACCAAAGGCTCAGCGTGCCGTGCCGGAACCACACTAGGGCCTGAAGCAATCCTGCGGTGTTGCGGCCAGCTCACAAGAAAGCGAGTTGAAGAAAGGAGCTCAGGGGCACTGTCATTCACAAACCTGCAGAGTTATAAATGACAGCTATCGTCCAAAAATATATTGAAGTAAGGCTGCCAAGAGGACTTGAAAGCGGGGCAGAACTGCAGGAAACCGATTTCAGGAGGTAGACTGGAATTGCATGTAAAGCATAGGAAAAGAGGCAGAACGTCCACAATGATGCACTTGGCCAAAAAGGGCGTATGCGTTTTTTCCTGAATATATTCAGGAAAAAACGCATACGCCCTTTTTGGCCAACCAAGCAAGCTTGCCACGGAAATCTGCACTACAATGAAGTCTCACTGCCCCCTGGTCAAAAGGGCCATCTGAAAAAAGTGTAAAATCTAGAAAGGCAGGACAGGCCATGGAGAACTGGGAGCCTTGTTATGCTGATGGCCTGGACGTAAATTGCCAACAGCCACTCTGGAGAAGTGTATGGTGTTTCCTGAAACATCTAAAAAACAGAGCAACAGAGCCTAGGGCACTTCCACTTATGGTCCTATAGCTTAGGGAAATTAAAATCCAAAAGACACAGCCACCCCAAAGTTTGGGACGGCTCTGTTTACAAGAACCTCATTTACGGTACAAGGTCAATATCGCAGAAAGCGAAAAATGGATAAAGAAGTTGTGGTACTTACGTACAATGCAATATCACTCAGCAATGAAATCTATGTCATCAGGCCCTTAGCAGCATGACGAGTGGATTCAGGTACGATGATTCTAAGTGAAATAAGTCACACAGAAATAGAAACATCATAAGATATCACTACTACACGGAATGTAAACTTGGCTACACAGGAACTGAATTACAAAACAGAACAGGTTCTCAAATGTAGAAAACCAACTTATGCTTGCTTAAGGGGAAAGGTGAGTTGGGGTGCTGCATAAAACCAGAGATTGAAATTAACACAGATACCGTTCCATAAGCCAAATATGTAATAGACAAGAGCTCCACCTTGCTCAACGAAGTGGACTCAACACCCCATATTAAACGCCTAAGAATATACCTGACTAGTAAGACTCTTAAAACCTATGGATTTATATGTCTCCGAAAGAGAATCAAGCGTGTGTACAGCGGCATAAACGCAGCAGTGATAGGATTGGTGAGGATCGGTGAGCAAATGCATTCCCTTTGAAGTCATATTGCATGATACCCATTCCATGGGTCTCAACTCTCCAGGTTTAAGGGATTCTTCCTTCAGCTAAAACATGCATGTGGAACCCAGAGTATGATCCACCGTGCGATCGGGAAACGTGTTCAAATGTGTCTCAGTTTTCGTCCCCTGGTACTCGGGTGCAACATTCCAGACGCTTTACTAACACTCTCCCCACTTCGAGAGTCAGTGCCTTTAACATCCTGTTTGGCCCAGTTTGCAATTTCTGCGGAAAATGAATACGAATAGGGAGAACAAATGAGAGACTAGCTGGAGGTGTCTGGACGGGCAAATTTAACTCTCATTTCCCACCAGGAAGAGGAATTAACCAAAGGCTCAGCGTGCCGTGCCGGAACCAAACTAGGGCCTGAAGGAATCCTGCGGTGTTGCGGCCAGCTCACAATAAAGCGAGTTGAAGAAAGGAGCTCAGGGGCACTGTCATTCACAAACCTGCAGAGTTATAAATGACAGCTATCGTCCAAAAATATATTGAAGTAAGGCTGCCAAGAGGACTTGAAAGCGGGGCAGAACTGCAGGAAACCGATTTCAGGAGGTAGACTGGAATTGCATGTAAAGCATAGGAAAAGAGGCAGAACGTCCACAATGATGCACTTGGCCAAAAAGGGCGTATGCGTTTTTTCCTGAATATATTCAGGAAAAAACGCATACGCCCTTTTTGGCCAACCAAGCAAGCTTGCCAAGGAAATCTGCACTACAATGAAGTCTCACTGCCCCCTGGTCAAAAGGGCCATCTGAAAAAAGTGTAAAATCTAGAAAGGCAGGACAGGCCATGGAGAACTGGGAGCCTTGTTATGCTGATGGCCTGGACGTAAATTGCCAACAGCCACTCTGGAGAAGTGTATGGTGTTTCCTGAAACATCTAAAAAACAAAGCAACAGAGCCTAGGGCACTTCCACTTATGGTCCTATAGCTTAGGGAAATTAAAATCCAAAAGACACAGCCACCCCAAAGTTTGGGACGGCTCTGTTTACAAGAACCTCATTTACGGTACAAGGTCAATATCGCAGAAAGCGAAAAATGGATAAAGAAGTTGTGGTACTTACGTACAATGCAATATCACTCAGCAATGAAATCTATGTCATCAGGCCCGTAGCAGCATGACGAGTGGATTCAGGTACGATGATTCTAAGTGAAATAAGTCACACAGAAATAGAAACATCATAAGATATCACTACTACACGGAATGTAAACTTGGCTACACAGGAACTGAATTACAAAACAGAACAGGGTCTCAAATGTAGAAAACCAACTTATGCTTGCTTAAGGGGAAAGGTGAGTTGGGGTGCTGCATAAAACCAGAGATTGAAATTAGCACAGATACCATTCCATAAGCCAAATATGTAATAGACAAGAGCTACACCTTGCTCAACGAAGTGGACTCAACACCCCATATTAAACGCCTAAGAATATACCTGACTAGTAAGAATCTTAAAACCTATGGATTTATATGTCTCCGAAAGAGAATCAAGCGTGTGTACAGCGGCATAAACGCAGCAGTGATAGGATTGGTGAGGATCGGTGAGCAAATGTATACTCTTTGAAGTCATATTGCATGGTACCCATTCCATTGGTCTCAACTCTCCAGGTTTAAGGGATTCTTCCTTCAGCTAAAACATGCATGTGGAACCCAGAGTATGATCCACCGTGTGACCGGAAAACGTGTTCAAAGGTGTCTCAGTTTTCGTCCCCCGGTACTAGGGTGCAACATTCCAGACGCTTTACTAACACTCTCCCCACTTGGGGAGTCAGTGCCTTTAACCTCCCGTTTGGCCCAGTTTGCAATTTCTGCGGAAAATGAACAGGAATAGGGAGAACCAATGAGAGACTAGCTGGAGGTGTCTGGACGGGCAAATTTAACTCTCATTTCCCACCAGGAAGAGGAATTAACCAAAGGCTCAGCGTGCCATGCCGGAACCACACTAGGGCCTGAAACAATCCAGCGGTGTTGCGGCCAGCTCACAAGAAAGCGAGTTGAAGAAAGGAGCTCAGGGGCACTGTCATTCACAAACCTGCAGAGTTATAAATGACAGCTATCGTCCAAAAATATATTGAAGTAAGGCTGCCAAGAGGACTTGAAAGCGGGGCAGAATTGCAGGAAACCGATTTCAGGAGGTAGACTGGAATTGCATGTAAAGCATAGGAAAAGAGGCAGAACGTCCACAATGATGCACTTGGCCAAAAAGGGCGTATGCGTTTTTTCCTGAATATATTCAGGAAAAAACGCATACGCCCTTTTTGGCCAACCAAGCAAGCTTGCAAAGGAAATCTGCACTACAATGAAGTCTCACTGCCCCCCGGTCAAAAGGGCCATCTGAAAAAAGTGTAAAATCCAGAAAGGCAGGACAGGCCATGGAGAACAGGGAGCCTTGTTATGCTGATGGGCGGGATGTAAATTGCCAACAGCCACTCTGGAGAAGTGTATGGTGTTTCCTGAAACATCTACTAAACAAAGCAACAGAGCCTAGGGCACTTCCACTTATGGTCCTATAGCTTAGGGAAATTAAAATCAAAAAGACACAGCCACCCCAAAGTTTGGGACGGCTCTGTTTACAAGAACCTCGTTTACGGTACAAGTTCAATATCGCAGAAAGCGAAAAATGGATAAAGAAGTTGTGGTACTTACGTACAATGCAATATCACTCAGCAATGAAATCTATGTCATCAGGGCCGTAGCAGCATAATGAGTGGATTCAGGTACGATGATTCTAAGTGAAATAAGTCACCCAGTAAAAGAAACATCATAAGATGTCACTACTACACGGAATGTAAACTTCGCTACACAGGAACTGAATTACAAAACAGAACAGGGTCACAAATGTAGAAAACCAACTTATGCTTGCTTAAGGGGAAAGGTGAGTTGGGGTGCTGCATAAAACCAGAGATTGAAATTAGCACAGATACCGTTCCATAAGCCAAATATATAATAGAAAAGAGCTACTCCTTGCTCAACGAAGTGGACTCAACACCCCATATTAAACGCCTAAGAATATACCTGACTAGTAAGAATCTTAAAACCTATGGATTTATATGTCTCCGAAAGAGAATCAAGCGTGTGTACAGCGGCATAAACGCAGCAGTGATAGGATTGGTGAGGATCGGTGAGCAAATGCAGACCCTTTGAAGTCATATTGCATGATACCCATTCCATGGGTCTCAACTCTCCAGGTTTAAGGGATTCTTCCTTCAGCTAAAACATGCATGTGGAACCCAGAGTATGATCCACCGTGCGATCGGGAAACGTGTTCAAATGTGTCTCAGTTTTCGTCCCCTGGTACTCGGGTGCAACATTCCAGACGCTTTACTAACACTCTCCCCACTTCGAGAGTCAGTGCCTTTAACCTCCTGTTTGGCCCAGTTTGCAATTTCTGCGGAAAATGAATACGAATAGGGAGAACAAATGAGAGACTAGCTGGAGGTGTCTGGACCGACAAATTTAACTCTCATTTCCCACCAGGAAGAGGAATTAACCAAAGGCTCAGCGTGCCGTGCCGGAACCACACTAGGGCCTGAAGCAATCCTGCGGTGTTGCGGCCAGCTCACAAGAAAGCGAGTTGAAGAAAGGAGCTCAGGGGCACTGTCATTCACAAACCTGCAGAGTTATAAATGACAGCTTTCGTCCAAAAATATATTGAAGTAAGGCTGCCAAGAGGACTTGAAAGCGGGGCAGAACTGCAGGAAACCGATTTCAGGAGGTAGACTGGAATTACATGTAAAGCATAGGAAAAGAGGCAGAACGTCCACAATGATGCACTTGGCCAAAAAGGGCGTATGCGTTTTTTCCTGAATATATTCAGGAAAAAACGCATACGCCCTTTTTGGGCAACCAAGCAAGCTTGCCAAGGAAATCTGCACTACAATGAAGTCTCACTGCCCCCTGGTCAAAAGGGCCATCTGAAAAAAGTGTAAAATCTAGAAAGGCAGGACAGGCCATGGAGAAATGGGAGCCTTGTTATGCTGATGGCCTGGATGTAAATTGCCAACAGCCACTCTGGAGAAGTGTATGGTGTTTCCTGAAACATCTACAAAACAAAGCAACAGAGCCTAGGGCACTTCCACTTATGGTCCTATAGCTTAGGGAAATTAAAATCAAAAAGACACAGCCACCCCAAAGTTTGGGACGGCTCTGTTTACAAGAACCTCATTTACAGTACAAGGTCAATATCACAGAAAGCGAAAAATGGATAAAGAAGTTGTGGTACTTACGTACAATGCAATATCACTCAGCAATGAAATCTATGTCATCAGGCCCGTAGCAGCATGATGAGTGGATTCAGGTACGATGATTCTAAGTGAAATAAGTCACACAGAAAAAGAAACATGATAAGATATCACTACTACACGGAATGTAAACTTGGCTACACAGGAACTGAATTACAAAACAGAACAGGGTCTCAAATGTAGAAAACCAACTTATGCTTGCTTAAGGGGAAAGGTGAGTTGGGGTGCTGCATAAAACCAGAGATTGAAATTAGCACAGATACCGTTCCATAAGCCAAATATGTAATAGACAAGAGCTACTCCTTGCTCAACGAAGTGGACTCAACACCCCATATTAAACGCCTAAGAATATACCTGACTAGTAAGAATCTTAAAACCTATGGATTTATATGTCTCCGAAAGAGAATCAAGCGTGTGTACAGCGGCATAAACGCAGCAGTGATAGGATTGGTGAGGTTCGGTGAGCAAATGCAGACCCTTTGAAGTCATATTGCATGGTACCCATTCCATGGGTCTTAACTCTCCAGGTTTAAGGGATTCTTCCTTCAGCTAAAACATGCATGTGGAACCCAGAGTATGATCCATCGTGTGATCGGGAAACGTGTTCAAATGTGTCTCAGTTTTCGTCCCCCGGTACTCGGGTGCAACATTCCAGACGCTTTACTAACACTCTCCCCACTTAGAGAGTCAGTGCCTTTAACCTCCTGTTTGGCCCAGTTTGCAATTTCTGCGGAAAATGAACAGGAACAGGGATAACCAATGAGAGACTAGCTGGAGGTGTCTGGACGGGCAAATTTAACTCTCATTTCCCACCAGGAAGAGGAATTAACCAAAGGCTCAGCGTGCCGTGCCGGAACCACACTAGGGCCTGAAGCAATCCTGCGGTGTTGCGGCCAGCTCACAAGAAAGCGAGTTGAAGAAAGGAGCTCAGGGGCACTGTCATTCACAAACCTGCAGAGTTATAAATGACAGCTATCGTCCAAAAATATATTGAAGTAAGGCTGCCAAGAGGACTTGAAAGCGGGGCAGAATTGCAGGAAACCGATTTCAGGAGGTAGACTGGAATTGCATGTAAAGCATAGGAAAAGAGGCAGAACGTCCACAATGATGCACTTGGCCAAAAAGGGCGTATGCGTTTTTTCCTGAATATATTCAGGAAAAAACGCATACGCCCTTTTTGGCCAACCAAGCAAGCTTGCCAAGGAAATCTGCACTACAATGAAGTCTCACTGCCCCCCGGTCAAAAGGGCCATCTGAAAAAAGTGTAAAATCTAGAAAGGCAGAACAGGCCATGGAGAACTGGGAGCCTTGTTATGCTGATGGCCTGGATGTAAATTGCCAACAGCCACTCTGGAGAAGTGTATGGTGTTTTCTGAAACATCTACAAAACAAAGCAACAGAGCCTAGGGCACTTCCACTTATGGTCCTATAGCTTAGGGAAATTAAAATCAAAAAGACACAGCCACCCCAAAGTTTGGGACAGCTCTGTTTACAAGAACCTCATTTACGGTACAAGGTCAATATCGCAGAAAGCGAAAAATGGATAAAGAAGTTGTGGTACTTACGTACAATGCAATATCACTCAGCAATGAAATCTATGTCATCAGGCCCGTAGCAGCATAACGAGTGGATTCAGGTACGATGATTCTAAGTGAAATAAGTCACACAGAAAAAGAAACATCATAAGATATCACTACTACACGGAATGTAAACTTGGCTACACAGGAACTGAATTACAAAACAGAACAGGGTCTCAAATGTAGAAAACCAACTTATGCTTGCTTAAGGGGAAAGGTGAGTTGGGGTGCTGCATAAAACCAGAGATTGAAATTAGCACAGATACCGTTCCATAAGCCAAATATGTAATAGAAAAGAGCTACTCCTTGCTCAACGAAGTGGACTCAACACCCCATATTAAACCCCTTAGAATATACCTGACTAGTAAGAATCTTAAAACCTATGGATTTATATGTCTCCGAAAGAGAATCTAGCGTGTGTACAGCGGCATAAACGCAGCAGTGATAGGATTGGTGAGGATCGGTGAGCAAATGTATACTCTTTGAAGTCATATTGCATGGTACCCATTCCATTGGTCTCAACTCTCCAGGTTTAAGGGATTCTTCCTTCAGCTAAAACATGCATGTGGAACCCAGAGTATGATCCACCGTGTGACCGGAAAACGTGTTCAAAGGTGTCTCAGTTTTCGTCCCCTGGTACTAGGGTGCAACATTCCAGACGCTTTACTAACACTCTCCCCACTTGGAGAGTCAGTGCCTTTAACCTCCCGTTTGGCCCAGTTTGCAATTTCTGCGGAAAATGAACAGGAATAGGGAGAACCAATGAGAGACTAGCTGGAGGTGTCTGGACGGGCAAATTTAACTCTCATTTCCCACCAGGAAGAGGAATTAACCAAAGGCTCAGCGTGCCATGCCGGAACCACACTAGGGCCTGAAACAATCCAGCGGTGTTGCGGCCAGCTCACAAGAAAGCGAGTTGAAGAAAGGAGCTCAGGGGCACTGTCATTCACAAACCTGCAGAGTTATAAATGACAGCTATCGTCCAAAAATATATTGAAGTAAGGCTGCCAAGAGGACTTGAAAGCGGGGCAGAATTGCAGGAAACCGATTTCAGGAGGTAGACTGGAATTGCATGTAAAGCATAGGAAAAGAGGCAGAACGTCCACAATGATGCACTTGGCCAAAAAGGGCGTATGCGTTTTTTCCTGAATATATTCAGGAAAAAACGCATACGCCCTTTTTGGCCAACCAAGCAAGCTTGCAAAGGAAATCTGCACTACAATGAAGTCTCACTGCCCCCCGGTCAAAAGGGCCATCTGAAAAAAGTGTAAAATCCAGAAAGGCAGGACAGGCCATGGAGAACTGGGAGCCTTGTTATGCTGATGGGCGGGATGTAAATTGCCAACAGCCACTCTGGAGAAGTGTATGGTGTTTCCTGAAACATCTACAAAACAAAGCAACAGAGCCTAGGGCACTTCCACTTATGGTCCTATAGCTTAGGGAAATTAAAATCAAAAAGACACAGCCACCCCAAAGTTTGGGACGGCTCTGTTTACAAGAACCTCGTTTACGGTACAAGTTCAATATCGCAGAAAGCGAAAAATGGATAAAGAAGTTGTGGTACTTACGTACAATGCAATATCACTCAGCAATGAAATCTATGTCATCAGGGCCGTAGCAGCATAATGAGTGGATTCAGGTACGATGATTCTAAGTGAAATAAGTCACCCAGAAAAAGAAACATCATAAGATGTCACTACTATATGGAATGTAAACTTGGCTACACAGGAACTGAATTACAAAACAGAACAGGGTCACAAATGTAGAAAACCAACTTATGCTTGCTTAAGGGGAAAGGTGAGTTGGGGTGCTGCATAAAACCAGAGATTGAAATTAGCACAGATACTGTTCCATAAGCCAAATATATAATAGAAAAGAGCTACTCCTTGCTCAACAAAGTGGACACAACACCCCATATTAAACGCCTAAGAATATACCTGACTAGTAAGAATCTTAAAACCTATGGATTTATATGTCTCCGAAAGAGAATCAAGCATGTGTACAGCAGCATAAACGCAGCAGTGATAGGATTGGTGAGGATCGGTGAGCAAATGCAGACTCTTTGAAGTCATATTGCATGGTACCCATACCATGGGTCTCAACTCTCCAGGTTTAAGGGATTCTTCCTTCAGCTAAAACATGCATGTGGAACCCAGACTATAATCCACCGTGTGATTGGGAAACGTGTTCCAAGGTGTCTCAGTTTTCGTCCCCTGGTACTCGGGTGCAACATTCCAGACGCTTTACTAACACTCTCCCCACTTGGAGAGTCAGTGCCTTTAACCTCCTGTTTGGCCCAGTTTGCAATTTCTGCGGAAAATGAACAGGAATAGGGATAACCAATGAGAGAGTAGCTGGAGGTGTCTGGACGGGCAAATTTAACTCTCATTTCCCACCAGGAAGAGGAATTAACCAAAGGCTCAGCGTGCCGTGCCGGAACCACACTAGGGCCTGAAGCAATCCTGCGGTGTTGCGGCCAGCTCACAAGAAAGCGAGTTGAAGAAAGGAGCTCAGGGGCACTGTCATTCACAAACCTGCAGAGTTATAAATGACAGCTATCGTCCAAAAATATATTGAAGTAAGGCTGCCAAGAGGACTTGAAAGCGGGGCAGAACTGCAGGAAACCGATTTCAGGAGGTAGACTGGAATTGCATGTAAAGCATAGGAAAAGAGGCAGAACGTCCACAATGATGCACTTGGCCAAAAAGGGCGTATGCGTTTTTTCCTGAATATATTCAGGAAAAAACGCATACGCCCTTTTTGGCCAACCAAGCAAGCTTGCCAAGGAAATCTGCACTACAATGAAGTCTCACTGCCCCCTGGTCAAAAGGGCCATCTGAAAAAAGTGTAAAATCTAGAAAGGCAGGACAGGCCATGGAGAACTGGGAGCCTTGTTATGCTGATGGCCTGGACGAAAATTGCCAACAGCCACTCTGGAGAAGTGTATGGTGTTTCCTGAAACATCTAAAAAACAGAGCAACAGAGCCTAGGGCACTTCCACTTATGGTCCTATAGCTTAGGGAAATTAAAATCCAAAAGACACAGCCACCCCAAAGTTTGGGACGGCTCTGTTTACAAGAACCTCATTTACGGTACAAGGTCAATATCGCAGAAAGCGAAAAATGGATAAAGAAGTTGTGGTACTTACGTACAATGCAATATCACTCAGCAATGAAATCTATGTCATCAGGCCCGTAGCAGGATGACGAGTGGATTCAGGTACGATGATTCTAAGTGAAATAAGTCACACAGAAATAGAAACATCATAAGATATCACTACTACACGGAATGTAAACTTGGCTACACAGGAACTGAATTACAAAACAGAACAGGGTCTCAAATGTAGAAAACCAACTTATGCTTGCTTAAGGGGAAAGGTGAGTTGGGGTGCTGCATAAAACCAGAGATTGAAATTAGCACAGATACCGTTCCATAAGCCAAATATGTAATAGACAAGAGCTACACCTTGCTCAACGAAGTGGACTCAACACCCCATATTAAACGCCTAAGAATATACCTGACTAGTAAGAATCTTAAAACCTATGGATTTATATGTCTCCGAAAGAGAATCAAGCGTGTGTACAGCGGCATAAACGCAGCAGTGATAGGATTGGTGAGGATCGGTGAGCAAATGTATACTCTTTGAAGTCATATTGCATGGTACCCATTCCATGGGTCTCAACTCTCCAGGTTTAAGGGATTCTTCCTTCAGCTAAAACATGCATGTGGAACCCAGAGTATGATCCACCGTGTGATCGGAAAACGTGTTCAAAGGTGTCTCAGTTTTCGTCCCCTGGTACTAGGGTGCAACATTCCAGACACTTTACTAACACTCTCCCCACTTGGAGAGCCAGTGCCTTTAACCTCCTGTTTGGCCCAGTTTGCAATTTCTGCGGAAAATGAACAGGAATAGGGATAACCAATGAGAGAGTAGCTGGAGGTGTCTGGACGGGCAAATTTAACTCTCATTTCCCACCAGGAAGAGGAATTAACCAAAGGCTCAGCGTGCCGTGCCGGAACCACACTAGGGCCTGAAGCAATCCTGCGGTGTTGCGGCCAGCTCACAAGAAAGCGAGTTGAAGAAAGGAGCTCAGGGGCACTGTCATTCACAAACCTGCAGAGTTATAAATGACAGCTATCGTCCAAAAATATATTGAAGTAAGGCTGCCAAGAGGACTTGAAAGCGGGGCAGAACTGCAGGAAACCGATTTCAGGAGGTAGACTGGAATTGCATGTAAAGCATAGGAAAAGAGGCAGAACGTCCACAATGATGCACTTGGCCAAAAAGGGCGTATGCGTTTTTTCCTGAATATATTCAGGAAAAAACGCATACGCCCTTTTTGGCCAACCAAGCAAGCTTGCCAAGGAAATCTGCACTACAATGAAGTCTCACTGCCCCCTGGTCAAAAGGGCCATCTGAAAAAAGTGTAAAATCTAGAAAGGCAGGACAGGCCATGGAGAACTGGGAGCCTTGTTATGCTGATGGCCTGGACGAAAATTGCCAACAGCCACTCTGGAGAAGTGTATGGTGTTTCCTGAAACATCTAAAAAACAGAGCAACAGAGCCTAGGGCACTTCCACTTATGGTCCTATAGCTTAGGGAAATTAAAATCCAAAAGACACAGCCACCCCAAAGTTTGGGACGGCTCTGTTTACAAGAACCTCATTTACGGTACAAGGTCAATATCGCAGAAAGCGAAAAATGGATAAAGAAGTTGTGGTACTTACGTACAATGCAATATCACTCAGCAATGAAATCTATGTCATCAGGCCCGTAGCAGGATGACGAGTGGATTCAGGTACGATGATTCTAAGTGAAATAAGTCACACAGAAATAGAAACATCATAAGATATCACTACTACACGGAATGTAAACTTGGCTACACAGGAACTGAATTACAAAACAGAACAGGGTCTCAAATGTAGAAAACCAACTTATGCTTGCTTAAGGGGAAAGGTGAGTTGGGGTGCTGCATAAAACCAGAGATTGAAATTAGCACAGATACCGTTCCATAAGCCAAATATGTAATAGACAAGAGCTACACCTTGCTCAACGAAGTGGACTCAACACCCCATATTAAACGCCTAAGAATATACCTGACTAGTAAGAATCTTAAAACCTATGGATTTATATGTCTCCGAAAGAGAATCAAGCGTGTGTACAGCGGCATAAACGCAGCAGTGATAGGATTGGTGAGGATCGGTGAGCAAATGTATACTCTTTGAAGTCATATTGCATGGTACCCATTCCATGGGTCTCAACTCTCCAGGTTTAAGGGATTCTTCCTTCAGCTAAAACATGCATGTGGAACCCAGAGTATGATCCACCGTGTGATCGGAAAACGTGTTCAAAGGTGTCTCAGTTTTCGTCCCCTGGTACTAGGGTGCAACATTCCAGACACTTTACTAACACTCTCCCCACTTGGAGAGTCAGTGCCTTTAACCTCCTGTTTGGCCCAGTTTGCAATTTCTGCGGAAAATGAACAGGAATAGGGAGAACCAATGAGAGACTAGCTGGAGGTGTCTGGACGGGCAAATTTAACTCTCATTTCCCACCAGGAAGCAGAATTAACCAAAGGCTCAGAGTGCAGTTCCGGAACCACACTAGGGCCTGAAGCAATCCTGCGGTGTTGCGGCCAGCTCACAAGAAAGCGAGTTGAAGAAAGGAGCTCAGAGGCACTGTCATTCACAAACCTGCAGAGTTATAAATGACAGCTATCGTCCAAAAATATATTGAAGTAAGGCCGCCAAGAGGACTCGAAAGCGGTGCAGAATTGCAGGAAACCGATTTCAGGAGGTAGATAAGAATTGCATTTAAAGCATAGGAAAAGAGACAGAACTTGGAAAATAATGCACTTGGCAAAAAAGGGCATATGTGTTTTATCCAGAGCTCTCATAACCGAGGGGAGGAGATTCCCAGCAGGCTCCAACTGCCACCTGAGGGCTCATGTTGTCAAGGCAACGTGAGCAAGCCAGGCAGGAGTTACCTCACAGCAGAGATCCCACCTCACAGAAGGGTGAGAAACCCAGCCAACATCAGACTCTCACCAAAGGGCTCCCATTACCAAGGGGATGGGAACCAGGCAGGAGTGTCTTCACACCAGTGGGGCCACATCATCAAAAGGTGAGGTACTCAGCACATGTGTCCTCAAACCAGAGGACCCACATCACTAAGGGCCTCGGAGTGAGGCAGGCAGGAGTAGCCTCACAACACTGGGCCCATAGAATAAAAAAGTGAGGAATCCAGCAGTTGGAACCTCCCAGCAGGGGGCCCAGAGCACCGAGGCTATGGGATCCAGGCCACAGTGAACTCACAGAAGAGGGCCCATGTCATGAAACTGAGCAACCCAGCCATTGGGACCTCAGAGCAGGAGGCCCACATCCCCATGGGGATATAAATCTGGTAGGAGTGTCCTCGCACCACTGAAAACGTATCAGAAAATTTTGGGAGACCAGCAGTTAGAGCCTGACGCCAGAGGACCCTCATCACCAAGGGAAGGAGGCTCCCAGCAGGCTCCAACGGCCACCAGAGGGCTGACGTCGCCAAGGCGATGTGTGCCAACCAGGCACGAATGACCTCACAGCAGAGGGCCCACCTCAGAGAAGTGTGACGAACCCAGTCAGGATCAGACTCGCACCAGAGGGCCCACATCACCAAATGGATTGGAACCAGGCAGGAGTGTCCTCACATGAGTAGGGCCACATCATCTAAAGGTGAGGAACCCAGAACACGTGGCTTCAAACCATAGGACACACATCACCAAGAGGCTGGGGGTGAGGCAGGCAGGAGGAGCCTCACAACAGAGGGCCCAAAAATAAGGAAGGTGAGGAATCCAGCAGTTGCAACCTCCCAGCAGGCGGCCCAGAGCACAGAGGCTAGGGGATCCAAGCCAGAGTGAACTAACACCAGACAGCCCACATCATGAAACTGTGAGCAACCCAGACATTGGGACCTCAGAGCAGAAGGCCCACATCCCCATGGTGATGGGAACATGACAGGAGTGTCCTGGCATCACTGGGCTCACATCAGAAAACGTGGGGTGCTCAGAAGTTAGGGCCTGATGCTAGAGGGCACTCATCACCGAGGGGAGGAGGCTCCCAGCAGGCTCCAGCTGCCACCAGAGGGCCAACGTCACCAAGGCGATGTGTGCCAGCCCGGCAGGAGTGACCTCACAGCAGAGGCCCCACCTCACAGAAGGGTGAGGAACACAGCCAGGATCAGACTCTCACCAGAGGGCCCACATCACCAAGGGGAAGGGAATCAGGCAGGAGTGTCCCCACATCAGTGGGACAACATCATCGAAAGGTGAGGATCCCAGCACATGTAGCCTCAAACCAGAGGAACCACATCACCAAGGGGTTCGGAATGAGGCTGGCAGGACCGGCCTCACAACACAGGGTCCATAGAATATAAAAGTTGAGGAATCCAGCAGTTGGAACCTCCCAGCAAGCGGCCCAGAGCACCGAGGCTATGGGATCCAGGCTGCAGTGAACTCACAGCAGAGGGCCCACATCATGAACCTGTGAGCAGCCCAGCCGTTGGGACCTCAGAACAGAAGGCCCACATCCCCATTGGGATGGGAACCTGGCAGGAGTGGCTTCGCACCACTTAGCACATATCAGAAAATGTTAGGAGCCCAGCAGTTAGGGCCTGACGCCAGGGGGCCCTCATAACTGAGGGGAGGAGACTCCCAGCAGGTTCCAACTGCCAACAGAGGGCCCACGTCTACAAGGTGGCATGCGCCAGCCAGGCAGTAGTGACCTCACAACAGAGGGCCTATCTCACAGAAGGGTGAGGAACCGAGGTAGGATGAGACTCTTGCCAGAGGGCCCACAACACCAAGGGGATGGGAACCAGTCAGGACTGTCCTCTCACCAGTGGGGCCACATCATCGAAAGGTGAGGAACCCAGCACATGCGGCCTCATATCAGAGGACATACATCACAAAGGGGATGGGAGTGAGGCAGGTAGGAGTAGCCTAAAAACAGAGGGCCCAAAGAATAAAAAAGGTGAGGAATCCAGCATTTGGAACCTCCCAGCAGGCGGCCGAGAGCACAGAAGCTATGGGATGCAGGCAGGAGTGAACTAACAGCAGAGAGCCCACATCATGAAACTGTGAGCAACCCAGGCGTTGGGACCTCAGAGCAGAAAGCCCACATCCCCATGGGGATGGGAACCTGACAGGAGTGTCCTGGCATCACTGGGCTCACATCAGAAAACGTGGGGAGCCCAGCAGTTAGGGCCTGATGCTAGAGGGCTGTCATCACCGAGGGCAGGAGGCTCCCAGCAGGTTCCATGTGCCAACAGAGGGCCCACGTCGCCAAGGTGATGTGTGCAAGTCAGGTAGGATTGACCTCACAGCAGAGGGCCTACCTCACAGAAGAGTGAGGAACCCAGCCAGGATAAGACTGTCACCAGAAGGCCCACATCACCAAGGGGATGGGAACCAGGCAGGAGTGTCCTCACACCAGTGGGGCCACATCATTGAAAGTTGCGGAACCCAGCATATGTGGCCTCAAACCAGAGGACCCACATCACAAAGGGGATGCGAGTGAGGCAGGCAGGAGGAGCATCGCAACACAGGCCCCATAGAATACAAAAGTTGAGGAATCGAGCAGTTGGAACCTTCCAGCAGGCGGCCCAGAGCACAGAAGCTATGGCATCCAGGCCAGAGTGAACTAACAGCAGAGAGCCCACATCATGAAACTGTGAACAACCCAGCCGTTGGGACCTCAGAACAGAAGGCCCACATCCCAATGGGTATGTGAACCTGGATGGAGTGTCTTCGAACCACTGGGCGCACATCACAAAATGTGGGGAGCCCAGCCGTTAGGGCCTGACGCCAGAGGGCCCTCATCACCGAGGGGAGGAGGCTCCCAGCAGGCTCCAAGTGCCACCAGAGGGCTCATGTCCACAAGGCGAGGTGAGCAAGCCAGGCAGGAGTGACCTCACAGCAGACGGCCCATCTCACAGATGGGTGAGGAACCCAGCCAGGATCAGACTCTCAACAGAGAGCCCACATCACCAAGGGGATGTGAACCAGGCAGGAGTCTCCTAAGACCATTGGTCCCACATCATCGAAAGGTGAGGAACCCAGCACATGTGGCCTCAAACCAGAGGACACACATCACGAAGGGACTGGGAGTGAGGCAGGCAGGAGGATCCTCACAACAGAGGGCCTAAAAAATTAAAAAAGTGAGGAATCCAGCAGTTGGAACCTTCCAGCAGGCGGCCAAGAACACAGAGGCTATGGGATCCAGGCCACAGTGAACTAACACCAGAGAGCCCACATCATGAAACTGTGATCAACCCAGCCGTTGGAACGTCAGAGCAGAAGGCCCACATCCCCATGGAGATGGGAACCTAAGAGGAGTGCCCGAGCATCACTGGGCTCACTAAGAAAAGTTGGGGAGCCCAGCAGTTAGGGCTTGACATCAGAGGGCCCTCATCACAGAGGTGAGGAGGCTCCCAGCAGGGTCCAAGTGCCACCAGAGGGCTCATGTCAACAAGGCGAGGTGAGCAAGCCAGGCAAGAGTTACCTGATAGTAGAGGGCCCACCTCACAGATGGTTGAGGAACCCAGCCAGGATCAGACTCTCACCAGAGGGCCCACATCACAAAGGGGATGGGAACCAGTCAGGATTATCCTCACACCAGTGGGGCCTCATCATCTTAACGTGAGGAACCCAGCACATGTGTCCTCAAACCAGAGGACCCACATCACAAAGGGCCTTGGAGTGAGGCAGGCAGGAGTAGCCTCACAACACAGGGGCACATAATATAAAATACGTGAGGGTTCCAGCATTTAGACCTTCCAGCAGGCAGCTCAGAACACCGAGGCTATGGGATCCAGGCCACAGTGAACTCACAGCAGAGGGCCAACATCATAAAACTGTGAGCAACCCAGGCGTTGGGACCACAGAGCAGAAGGCCCACATCCCCATGGGAATGGGAACCTGGCTGGAGTGTCCTCGCACCACTGGGCGCACATCAGAAAATGTGGGGAGCCCACCATTTAGGGCCTGACGCCAGAGGGCCGTCATCACCGAGAGGAGGAGGCACCCTGCACGCTCCAACTGCCACCAGAGGGCTCACGTCTCCAAGGTGACGTGTGCCAGCCAGTCAGGAGTGACCGCACAGCAGAGGGCCTACCTCACAGAACGTTGAGGAACCCAGCCAGGATTAGACTCTGGCCAGAGGGCCCACCTCACCAAGGGGATGGTAACCAGGCAGGAGTGTCCTCACACGAGTGGGGCCACATCATCGAAAGGTGAGGAACGCAGCACATGTGGCCTCAAGCTATAGGACAGTCATCACCAAGGGGCTGGCAGCGAGGCAGGCAGGAGGAGCCTCACAACAGAGGGCACATAGAATAAAAAAGTTGAGGAATCCAGCAGTTGGAACCTCCCAGCAGGCGGCTCAAAGCACCGATGATAAGGGATCCTTGCCGGAGTGAACTCACAGCAGAGGACCCACATCATGGTACTGTGAGCAAGCCAGCCGTTTTGACCTCAGAGCAGAAGGCCCATATCCCCATGGGGATGCGAACCTGGCAAGAGTGTCCTCACTCACTTGGCGCACATCAGAAAATGTGGGGAGCCCAGCAGTTATGGCCTAAGGCAAGAGGGCCCTCATCACCGAGGGGAGGAGGATCCCAGCACACTCCAACTGCCACCAGAGGGCCCACGTCGCCAAGGTGACTTGTGCCAGACAGGCATGATTGACCTCACAGCAGAGGGCCCACCTCACAGAAGGGTGAGGAACCCAGCCAGGATCAGACTCTCACCTGAGGGCCCACATCAGCAAGGGGATGGGAACCAGTCACGACTGTCTTCCCTCCAGTGGGGCCACATCATCGAAAGGTGCGGAACCCAGCACATGTGGCCTCAAATCATAGGACACATATCACAAAGGGAAGGGGAGTGAGGCAGGCAGGAGTAGCCTAAAAACAGAGGGCCCAAAGAATAAGAAAGGTGAGGAATCCAGCAGTTGGAACCTCCCAGCAGGCAGCCGAGAGCACAGAAGCTATGGGATGCAGGCAGGAGTGAACTAACAGCAGAGAGCCCACATCATGAAACTGTGAGCAACCCAGGCGTTGGGACCTCAGAGCAGAAGGCCCACATCCCAATGGGGATGTGAACCTGGATGGAGTGTCCTCGCACCACTGGGCCGCACATCACGAAATGTGGGGAGCACAGCTCTTAGGGCCTGATGCCAGAGGGCCCTCATCACCGAGGGGAGGAGGCTCCCAGCAGGCTCCAAGTGCCACCAGAGGGCTCATGTCCACAAGGAGAGGTGAGCAAGCCAGGCAGGAGTGACCTCACAGCAGACGGCCCACCTCACAGATGGGTGAAGAACCCAGCCAGGATCAGACTCTCAACAGAGGGCCCACATCACCAAGGGGATGTGAACCAGGCAGGAGTCTCCTAAGACCATTGGTCCCACATCATTGAAAGGTGAGGAACCCAGCACATGTGGCCTCAAACCAGAGGACACACATCACGAAGGGGCTGGGAGTGAGGCAGGCAGGAGGATCCTCACAACAGAGGGCCCAAAAAATTAAAAAAGTGAGGAATCCAGCAGTTGGAACCTCCCAGCAGGCGGCCAAGAACACAGAGGCTATGGGATCCAGACCACAGTGAACTAACACCAGAGAGCCCACATCATGAAACTGTGATCAACCCAGCCGTTGGAACGTCAGAGCAGAAGGCCCACATCCCCATGGAGATGGGAACCTAAGAGGCGTGCCCGAGCATCACTGGGCTCACTAAGAAAAGTTGGGGAGCCCAGCAGTTAGGGCCTGACGTCAGAGGGCCCTCATCACCGGGGGGCGGAGATTCCCAGCACGCTCCAACTGCCACCACACAGCTGACTTCACCAAGGCATTGTGTGCCAGCCATGCAGGAGTGACCTATCAGCAGAGGGTCTCCCTCACAGAAGGGTGAGGAACACAGCCAGGAACAGACTCTCACCAGGGGGTCCGCATAACCACGTGGATGAGAAGCAGTCAGGAGTGTCCTCACACTAGTGGGGCCACATCATCGAAAGGTGAGGAACCCAGCAAAGGTGGCCACAAACCAGAGTACCCACATCACCAGGGGGTTGAGAGTGAGGTAGGTGTCTGGACAGGCATATTTAACTCGCATTTCCCACCAGGAAGAGGAATTAACCAAAGGCTCAGCGTGCCATGCCGGAACCACACTAGGGCCTGAAGCAATCCTGCGGTGTTGCGGCCAGCTCACAAGAAAGCGAGTTGAAGAAAGGAGCTCAGGGGCACTGTCATTCACAAACCTGCAGAGTTATAAATGACAGCTATCGTCCAAAAATATATTGAAGTAAGGCTGCCAAGAGGACTTGAAAGCGGGGCAGAATTGCAGGAAACCGATTTCAGGAGGTAGACTGGAATTGCATGTAAAGCATAGGAAAAGAGGCAGAACGTCCACAATGATGCACTTGGCCAAAAAGGGCGTATGCGTTTTTTCCTGAATATATTCAGGAAAAAACGCATACGCCCTTTTTGGCCAACCAAGCAAGCTTGCAAAGGAAATCTGCACTACAATGAAGTCTCACTGCCCCCCGGTCAAAAGGGCCATCTGAAAAAAGTGTAAAATCCAGAAAGGCAGGACAGGCCATGGAGAACTGGGAGCCTTGTTATGCTGATGGGCGGGATGTAAATTGCCAACAGCCACTCTGGAGAAGTGTATGGTGTTTCCTGAAACATCTACAAACAAAGCAACAGAGCCTAGGGCACTTCCACTTATGGTCCTATAGCTTAGGGAAATTAAAATCAAAAAGACACAGCCAGCCCAAAGTTTGGGATGTCTCTGTTTACAAGAACCTCGTTTACAGTACAAGTTCAATATCGCAGAAAGCGAAAAATGGATAAAGAAGTTGTGGTACTTACGTACAATGCAATATCACTCAGCAATGAAATCTATGTCATCAGGGCCGTAGCACAATAATGAGTGGATTCAGGTACGATGATTCTAAGTGAAATAAGTCACCCAGAAATAGAAACATCATAAGATATCACTACTACACGGAATGTAAACTTGGCTACACAGGAACTGAATTACAAAACAGAACAGGGTCTCAAATGTAGAAAACCAACTTATGCTTGCTTAAGGGGAAAGGTGAGTTGGGGTGCTGCATAAAACCAGAGATTGAAATTAGCACAGATACCGTTCCATAAGCCAAATATATAATAGACAAGAGCTACTCCTTGCTCAACGAAGTGGACACAACACCCCATATTAAACGCCTAAGAATATACCTGACTAGTAAGAATCTTAAAACCTATGGATTTATATGTCTCCGAAAGAGAATCAAGCATGTGTACAGCGGCATAAACGCAGCAGTGATAGGATTGGTGAGGATCGGTGAGCAAATGCAGACCCTTTGAAGTCATATTGCATGGTACCCATTCCATGGGTCTCAACTCTCCAGGTTTAAGGGATTCTTCCTTCAGCTAAAACATGCATGTGGAACCCAGACTATGATCCACCGTGTGATTGGGAAACGTGTTCCAAGGTGTCTCAGTTTTCGTCCCCTGGTACTCGGGTGCAACATTCCAGACGCTTTACTAACACTCTCCCCACTTGGAGAGTCAGTGCCTTTAACCTCCTGTTTGGCCCAGTTTGCAATTTCTGCGGAAAATGAACAGGAATAGGGAGAACCAATGAGAGACTAGCTGGAGGTGTCTGGACGGGCAAATTTAACTCTCATTTCCCACCAGGAAGAGGAATTAACCAAAGGCTCAGCGTGCCGTGCCAGAACCACACTAGGGCCTGAAGCAATCCTGCGGTGTTGCGGCCATTTCACAAGAAAGCGAGTTGAAGAAAGGAGCTCAGGGGCACTGTCATTCTCAGACCTGCAGAGTTATAAATGACAGCTATCGTCCAAAAATATATTGAAGTAAGGCTGCCAAGAGGACTTGAAAGCGGGGCAGAATTGCAGGAAACCGATTTCAGGAGGTAGACTGGAATTGCATGTAAAGCATAGGAAAAGAGGCAGAAGGTCCACAATGATGCACTTGGCCAAAAAGGGCGTGTGCGTTTTTTCCTGAATATATTCAGGAAAAAACGCATACGCCCTTTTTGGCCAACCAAGCAAGCTTGCAAAGGAAATCTGCACTACAATGAAGTCTCACTGCCCCCCGGTCAAAAGGGCCATCTGAAAAAAGTGTAAAATCCAGAAAGGCAGGACAGGCCATGGAGAACTGGGAGCCTTGTTATGCTGATGGGCGGGATGTAAATTGCCAACAGCCACTCTGGAGAAGTGTATGGTGTTTCCTGAAACATCTACAAAACAAAGCAACAGAGCCTAGGGCACTTCCACTTATGGTCCTATAGCTTAGGGAAATTAAAATCAAAAAGACACAGCCACCCCAAAGTTTGGGATGGCTCTGTTTACAAGAACCTCGTTTACAGTACAAGTTCAATATCGCAGAAAGCGAAAAATGGATAAAGAAGTTGTGGTACATACGTACAATGCAATATCACTCAGCAATGAAATCTATGTCATCAGGGCCGTAGCACAATAATGAGTGGATTCAGGTACGATGATTCTAAGTGAAATAAGTCACCCAGAAAAAGAAACATCATAAGATATCACTAATACACGGAATGTAAACTTGGCTACACAGGAACTGAATTACAAAACAGAACAGGGTCTCAAATGTAGAAAACCAACTTATGCTTGCTTAAGGGGAAAGGTGAGTTGGGGTGCTGCATAAAACCAGAGATTGAAATTAGCACAGATACCGTTCCATAAGCCAAATATATAATAGACAAGAGCTAATCCTTGCTCAACGAAGTGGACACAACACCCCATATTAAACGCCTAAGAATATACCTGACTAGTAAGAATCTTAAAACCTATGGATTTATATGTCTCCGAAAGAGAATCAAGCGTGTGTACAGCGGCATAAACACAGCAGTGATAGGATTGGTGAGGATCGGTGAGCAAATGCAGACCCTTTGAAGTCATATTGCATGGTACCCATACCATGGGTCTCAACTCTCCAGGTTTAAGGGATTCTTCCTTCAGCTAAAACATGCATGTGGAACCCAGACTATGATCCACCGTGTGATTGGGAAACGTGTTCCAAGGTGTCTCAGTTTTCGTCCCCTGGTACTCGGGTGCAACATTCCAGACGCTTTACTAACACTATCCCCACTTGGAGAGTCAGTGCCTTTAACCTCCTGTTTGGCCCAGTTTGCAATTTCTGCGGAAAATGAACAGGAATAGGGATAACCAATGAGAGACTAGCTGGAGGTGTCTGGACGGGCAAATTTAACTCTCATTTCCCACCAGGAAGAGGAATTAACCAAAGGCTCAGCGTGCCGTGCCGGAACCACACTAGGGCCTGAAGCAATCCTGCGGTGTTGCGGCCAGCTCACAAGAAAGTGAGTTGAAGAAAGGAGCTCAGGGGCACTGTCATTCACAAACCTGCAGAGTTATAAATGACAGCTATCGTCCAAAAATATATTGAAGTAAGGCTGCCAAGAGGACTTGAAAGCGGGGCAGAATTGCAGGATATCGATTTCAGGAGGTAGACTGAAATTGCATGTAAAGCATAGGAAAAGAGGCAGAACGTCCACATTGATGCACTTGGCCAAAAAGAGCATATGCGTTTTTTCCTGAATATATTCAGGAAAAAACGCATACGCCCTTTCTGGCAAACCAAGCAAGCTTGCAAAGGAAATCTGCACTACAATGGAGTCTCACTGCCCCCCGGTCAAAAGGGCCATCTGAAAAAAGTGTAAAATCCAGAAAGGCAGGACAGGCCATGGAGAACTGGGAGCCTTGTTATGCTGATGGGCGGGATGTAAATTGCCAACAGCCACTCTGGAGAAGTGTATGGTGTTTCATGAAACATCTAAAAAACAAAGCAACAGAGCTTAGGGCACTTCCACTTATGGTCCTATAGCTTAGGGAAATTAAAATCAAAAAGACACAGCCACCCCAAAGTTTGGGATGGCTCTGTTTACAAGAACCTCGTTTACAGTACAAGTTCAATATCGCAGAAAGCGAAAAATGGATAAAGTAGTTGTGGTACTTACGTACAATGCAATATCACTCAGCAATGAAATCTATGTCATCAGGGCCGTAGCAGCATAATGAGTGGATTCAGGTACGATGATTCTAAGTGAAATAAGCCACCCAGAAAAAGAAACATCATAAGATATCACTAACACACGGAATGTAAACTTGGCTACACAGGAACTGAATTACAAAACAGAACAGGGTCTCAAATGTAGAAAACCAACTTATGCTTGCTTAAGGGGAAAGGTGAGTTGGGGTGCTGCATAAAACCAGAGATTGAAATTAGCACAGATACCGTTCCATAAGCCAAATATGTAATAGACAAGAGCTACTCCTTGCTCAACGAAGTGGACTCAACACCACATATTAAACGCCTAAGAATATATCTGACTAGTAAGAATCTTAAAACCTATGGATTTATATGTCTCCGAAAGAGAATCAAGCATGTGTACAGTGGCATAAAAGCAGCAGTGATAGGATTGGTGAGGATCGGTGAGCAAATACAGACCCTTTGAAGTCATATTGCATGGTACCCATTCCATGGGTCTCAACTCTCCACGTTTAAGGGATTCTTCCTTCAGCTAAAACATGCACGTGGAACCCAGAGTATGATCCACCGTGTGATCGGGAAACGTGTTCAAATGTGTCTCAGTTTTTGTCCCCTGGTACTCGGGTGCAACATTTCAGACGCTTTACTAACACTCTCCCCACTTGGAGAGTCAGTGCCTTTAACCTCCTGTTTGGCCCAGTTTGCAATTTCTGCGGAAAATGAACAGGAATAGGGAGAACCAATGAGAGACTAGCTGGAGGTGTCTGGACGGGCAAATTTAACTCTCATTTCCCACCAGGAAGAGGAATTAACCAAAGGCTCAGCGTGCCGTGCCAGAACCACACTAGGGCCTGAAGCAATCCTGCGGTGTTGCGGCCATTTCACAAGAAAGCGAGTTGAAGAAAGGAGCTCAGGGGCACTGTCATTCTCAGACCTGCAGAGTTATAAATGACAGCTATCGTCCAAAAATATATTGAAGTAAGGCTGCCAAGAGGACTTGAAAGCGGGGCAGAATTGCAGGAAACTGATTTCAGGAGGTAGACTGGAATTGCATGTAAAGCATAGGAAAAGAGGCAGAACGTCCACAATGATGCACTTGGCCAAAAAGGGCGTATGCGTTTTTTCCTGAATATATTCAGGAAAAAACGAATACGCCCTTTTTGGCCAACCAAGCAAGCTTGCAAAGGAAATCTGCACTACAATGAAGTATCACTGCCCCCCGGTCAAAAGGGCCATCTGAAAAAAGTGTAAAATTCAGAAAGGCAGGACAGGCCATGGAGAACTGGGAGCCTTGTTATGCTGATGGGCAGGATGTAAATTGCCAACAGCCACTCTAGAGAAGTGTATGGTGTTTCCTGAAACATCTAAAACACAAAGCAACAGAGCCTAGGGCACTTCCACTTATGGTCCTATAGCTTAGGGAAATTAAAATCAAAAAGACACAGCCACCCCAAAGTTTGGGACGGCTCTGTTTACAAGAACCTCGTTTACGGTACAAGTTCAATATCACAGAAAGCGAAAAATGGATAAAGAAGTTGTGGTACTTACGTACAGTGCAATATCACTCAGCAATGAAATCTATGTCATCAGGCCCATAGCAGCATAATGAGTGGATTCAGGTACGATGATTCTAAGTGAAATAAGTCACTCAGAAAAAGAAACATCATAAGATATCACTTCTACACGGAATGTAAACTTGTCTACACAGGAACTGAATTACAAAACAGAACAGGGTCTGAAATGTAGGAAACCAACTTATGCTTGCTTAAGGGGAAAGGTGAGTTGGGGTGCTGCATAAAACGAGAGATTGAAATTAGAACAGATACCGTTCCATAAGCCAAATATGTAATAGACAAGAGCTACTCCTTGCTCAACGAAGTGGACTCAACACCCCATATTAAACGCCTAAGAATATACCTGACTAGTAAGAATCTTAAAACCTATGGATATATATGTCTCCGAAAGAGAATCAAGCATCTGTACAGCGCCATAAATGCAGCAGTGATAGGATTGGTGAGGATCGGTGAGCAAATGCATACTCTTTGAAGCCATATTGCATGGTACCCATTCCATGGGTCTCAACTCTCCAGGTTTAAGGGATTCTTCCTTCAGCTAAAACATGCATGTGGAACCCAGAGTATGATCCACCGTGTGATTGGGAAACATGTTCAAAGGTGTCTCAGTTGTCGTCCCCCGATACTCGGGTGCAACATTCCAGACGCTTTACTAACACTCTCCCCACTTGGAGAGTCAGTGCCTTTAACCTCCTGTTTGGCCCAGTTTGCAATTTCTGCGGAAATTGAACAGGAATAGGGAGAACCAATGAGAGACTAGCTGGAGGTGTCTGGACGGACAAATTTAACTCTCATTTCCCACCAGGAAGAGGAATTAACCAAAGGCTCAGCGTGCCGTGCCGGAACCACACTAGGGCCTGAAGCAATCCTGCTGTGTTGCGGCCAGCTCACAAGAAAGCGAGTTGAAGAAAGGAGCTCAGGGGCACTGTCATTCTAAGACCTGCAGAGTTATAAATGACAGCTATCGTCCAAAAATATATTGGAGTAAGGCTACCAAGAGGACTCGAATGCGGGGCAGAAGTGCAGGAAACCGATTTCAGGAGGTAGACTGGAATTGCAAGTAAAGCATAGGAAAAGAGGCAGAACATCCACAATGGTGCACTTGGCCAAAAAGGGCGTATGCGTTTTTTCCTGAATATATTCAGGAAAAAACGCATACGCCCTTTTTGGCCAACCAAGCAAGCTTGCAAAGGAAATCTGCACTACAATGAAGTATCACTGCCCCCCAGTGAAAAGGGCCATCTGAAAAAAGTGTAAAATCCAGAAAGGCATGACAGGACATGGAGACTTGGAAGCCTTGTTATGCTGATGGGCGGGATGTAAATTGCCAACAGCCACTCTGGAGAAGTGTATGGTGTTTCCTGAAACATCTACAAAACAAAGCAACAAAGCCTAGGGCACTTCTGCTTATGGTCCTATAGCATAGGGAAATTAAAATCAAAAAGACACAGCCACCCCAACGTTTGGGACGGCTCTGTTTACAAGAACCTCGATTACTGTACAAGTTCAATATCGCAGAAAGCGAAAAATGGATAAAGAAATTGTGGTACTTACGTACAATGCAATAGCACTCAGCAATGAAATCTATGTCATCAGGCCCATAGCAGCATAATGAGTAGATTCAGGTATGATGATTCTAAGTGAAATAAGTCACACAGAAAAAGAAACATCATAAGATATCACTACCACACGGAATGTAAACATGGCTACACAGGAACTGAATTACAAAACAGAACAGGTTCTCAAATGTAGAAAACCAACTTATGCTTGCTTAAGGGGAAAGGTGAGTTGGGGTGCTGCATAAAACCAGAGATTGAAATTAGCACAGATACCGTTCCATAAGCCAAATATGTAATAGACAAGAGCTACTCCTTGCTCAACGAAGTGGACTCAACACTCCATATTAAACGCCTAAGAATATACCTGACTAGTAAGAATCTTAAAACCTATGGATTTATATGTCTCCGAAAGAGAATCAAGCGTGTATACAGCGCAATAAATGCAGCAGTGATAGGATTGGTGAGGATCGGTGAGCAAATGCATACTCTGTGAAGCCATATTGCATGGTACCCATTCCATGGGTCTCAACTCTCCAGGTTTAAGGGATTCTTCCTTCAGCTAAAACATGCATGTGGAACCCAGAGTATGATCCACCGTGTGATTGGGAAACGTGTTCAAAGGTGTCTCAGTTTTCGTCCCCTGGTACTCGGGTGCAACATTCCAGACGCTTTACTGACACTCTCCCCACTTGGAGAGTCAGTGCCTTTAACCTCCTGTTTGGCCCAGTTTGCAATTTCTGCCGAAGATGAACAGGAATAGGGAGAACCAATGAGAGACTAGCTGGAGGTGGCTGGACGGGCAAATTTAACTCTCATTTCCCACCAGGAAGAGGAATTAACCAAAGGCTCAGCGTGCCATGCCGGAACCACACTAGGGCCTGAAGCAATCCTGCGGTGTTGCGGCCAGCTCACAAGAAAGCGAGTTGAAGAAAGGAGCTCAGGGGCACTGTCATTCACAAACCTGCAGAGTTATAAATGACAGCTATCGTCCAAAAATATATTGAAGTAAGGCTGCCAAGAGGACTTGAAAGTGGGGCAGAATTGCAGGAAACCGATTTCAGGAGGTAGACTGGAATTGCATGTAAAGCATAGGGAAAGAGGTAGAACGTCCACAATGATGCACTTGGCCAAAAAGGGCGTATGCGTTTTTTCCTGAATATATTCAGGAAAAATCGCATACACCCTTTTTAGCCAAGGAAGCAAGCTTGCAAAGGAAATCTGCACTACAATGAAGTCTCACTGCCCCCCGGTCAAAAGGGCCATCTGAAAAAAGTGTATAATCCAGAAAGGCAGGACAGGCCATGGAGAACTGGGAGACTTATTATGCTGATGGGCGGGATGTAAATTGCCAACATCCACTCTGGAGAAGTGTATGGTGTTTCCAGAAACATCTAAAAAACAAAGCAACAGAGCCTAGGGCACTTCCACTTATGGTCCTATAGCTTAGGGAAATTAAAATCAAAAAGACACAGCCACCCCAAAGTTTGGGACGGCTCTGTTTACAAGAACCTCGTTTACGGTACAAGTTCAATAGTGCAGAAAGCGAAATATGGATAAAGAAGTTGTGGTACTTATGTACAATGCAATATCACTCAGCAATGAAATCTATGTCATCAGGGCCGTAGCAGCATAATGAGTGGATTCAGGTACGTTGATTCTAAGTGAAATAAGTCACACAGAAATAGAAACATCATAAGATATCACAACTACACGGAATGTAAACTTGGCTACACAGGAACTGAATTACAAAACAGAACAGGGTCTCAAATGTAGAAAACCAACTTATGCTTGCTTAAGGGGAAAGGTGAGTTGGGGTGCTGCATAAAACCAGAGATTGAAATTAGCACAGATACCGTTCCATAAGCCAAATATGTAATAGACAAGAGCTACTCCTTGCTCAACGAAGTGGACTCAACACCCCATATTAAACGCCTAAGAATATACCCGACTAGTAAGAATCTTAAATCCTATGGATTTATATGTCTCCGAAAGAAAATCAAGCGTGAGTACAGCGGCATAAATGCAGCAGTGATAGGATTGGTGAGGATCGGTGAGCAAATGCAGAAACTTTGAAGTCATATTGCATGGTACCCATTCCATGGTTCTCAACTCTCCATGTTTAAGGGATTCTTCCTTCAGCTAAATCATGCATGTGGAACCCAGACTATGATCCACCGTGTGATTGGGAAACGTGTTCAAAGGTGTCTCAGTTTTCGTCCCCTGGTACTCGGGTGCAACATTCCAGACGCTTTACTAACACTCTCCCCACTTGGAGAGTCAGTGCCTTTAACCTCCTGTTTGTCCCAGTTTGCAATTTCTGCGGAAAATGAACAGGAATAGGGAGAACCAATGAGAGACTAGCTGGAGGTGGCTGGACGGGCAAATTTAACTCTCATTTCCCACCAGGAAGAGGAATTAACCAAAGGCTCAGCGTGCCATGCCGGAACCACACTAGGGCCTGAAGCAATCCTGCGGTGTTGCGGCCAGCTCACAAGAAAGCGAGTTGAAGAAAGGAGCTCAGGGGCACTGTCATTCACAAACCTGCAGAGTTATAAATGACAGCTATCGTCCAAAAATATATTGAAGTAAGGCTGCCAAGAGGACTTGAAAGCGGGGCAGAATTGCAGGAAACCGATTTCAGGAGGTAGACTGGAATTGCATGTAAAGCATAGGAAAAGACGCAGAACGTCCACAATGATGCACTTGGCCAAAAAGGGCGTATGCGTTTTTTCCTGAATATATTCAGGAAAAAACGCATACGCCCTTTTTGGCCAACCAAGCAAGCTTGCAAAGGAAATCTGCACTACAATGAAGTCTCACTGCCCACCGGTCAAAAGGGCCATCTGAAAAAAGTGTAAAATCCAAAAAGGCAGGACAGGCCATGGAGACCTGGGAGCCTTGTTATGCTGATGGGCGGGACGTAAATTGCCAACAGCCACTCTGGAGAAGTGTATGGTGTTTCCTGAAACATCTAAAAAACAAAGCAACAGAGCCTAGGGCACTTCCGCTTATGGTCCTATAGCTTAGGGAAATTAAAATCAAAAAGACACAGCCACCCCAAAGTTTGGGATGGCTCTGTTTACAAGAACCTCGTTTACAGTACAAGTTCAATATCGCAGAAAGCGAAAAATGGATAAAGAAGTTGTGGTACATACGTACAATGCAATATCACTCAGCAATGAAATCTATGTCATCAGGGCCGTAGCACAATAATGAGTGGATTCAGGTACGATGATTCTAAGTGAAATAAGTCACCCAGAAAAAGAAACATCATAAGATATCACTAATACACGGAATGTAAACTTGGCTACACAGGAACTGAATTACAAAACAGAACAGGGTCTCAAATGTAGAAAACCAACTTATGCTTGCTTAAGGGGAAAGGTGAGTTGGGGTGCTGCATAAAACCAGAGATTGAAATTAGCACAGATACCGTTCCATAAGCCAAATATATAATAGACAAGAGCTAATCCTTGCTCAACGAAGTGGACACAACACCCCATATTAAACGCCTAAGAATATACCTGACTAGTAAGAATCTTAAAACCTATGGATTTATATGTCTCCGAAAGAGAATCAAGCGTGTGTACAGCGGCATAAACACAGCAGTGATAGGATTGGTGAGGATCGGTGAGCAAATGCAGACCCTTTGAAGTCATATTGCATGGTACCCATACCATGGGTCTCAACTCTCCAGGTTTAAGGGATTCTTCCTTCAGCTAAAACATGCATGTGGAACCCAGACTATGATCCACCGTGTGATTGGGAAACGTGTTCCAAGGTGTCTCAGTTTTCGTCCCCTGGTACTCGGGTGCAACATTCCAGACGCTTTACTAACACTATCCCCACTTGGAGAGTCAGTGCCTTTAACCTCCTGTTTGGCCCAGTTTGCAATTTCTGCGGAAAATGAACAGGAATAGGGATAACCAATGAGAGACTAGCTGGAGGTGTCTGGACGGGCAAATTTAACTCTCATTTCCCACCAGGAAGAGGAATTAACCAAAGGCTCAGCGTGCCGTGCCGGAACCACACTAGGGCCTGAAGCAATCCTGCGGTGTTGCGGCCAGCTCACAAGAAAGTGAGTTGAAGAAAGGAGCTCAGGGGCACTGTCATTCACAAACCTGCAGAGTTATAAATGACAGCTATCGTCCAAAAATATATTGAAGTAAGGCTGCCAAGAGGACTTGAAAGCGGGGCAGAATTGCAGGATATCGATTTCAGGAGGTAGACTGAAATTGCATGTAAAGCATAGGAAAAGAGGCAGAACGTCCACATTGATGCACTTGGCCAAAAAGAGCATATGCGTTTTTTCCTGAATATATTCAGGAAAAAACGCATACGCCCTTTCTGGCAAACCAAGCAAGCTTGCAAAGGAAATCTGCACTACAATGGAGTCTCACTGCCCCCCGGTCAAAAGGGCCATCTGAAAAAAGTGTAAAATCCAGAAAGGCAGGACAGGCCATGGAGAACTGGGAGCCTTGTTATGCTGATGGGCGGGATGTAAATTGCCAACAGCCACTCTGGAGAAGTGTATGGTGTTTCATGAAACATCTAAAAAACAAAGCAACAGAGCTTAGGGCACTTCCACTTATGGTCCTATAGCTTAGGGAAATTAAAATCAAAAAGACACAGCCACCCCAAAGTTTGGGATGGCTCTGTTTACAAGAACCTCGTTTACAGTACAAGTTCAATATCGCAGAAAGCGAAAAATGGATAAAGTAGTTGTGGTACTTACGTACAATGCAATATCACTCAGCAATGAAATCTATGTCATCAGGGCCGTAGCAGCATAATGAGTGGATTCAGGTACGATGATTCTAAGTGAAATAAGCCACCCAGAAAAAGAAACATCATAAGATATCACTAACACACGGAATGTAAACTTGGCTACACAGGAACTGAATTACAAAACAGAACAGGGTCTCAAATGTAGAAAACCAACTTATGCTTGCTTAAGGGGAAAGGTGAGTTGGGGTGCTGCATAAAACCAGAGATTGAAATTAGCACAGATACCGTTCCATAAGCCAAATATGTAATAGACAAGAGCTACTCCTTGCTCAACGAAGTGGACTCAACACCACATATTAAACGCCTAAGAATATATCTGACTAGTAAGAATCTTAAAACCTATGGATTTATATGTCTCCGAAAGAGAATCAAGCATGTGTACAGTGGCATAAAAGCAGCAGTGATAGGATTGGTGAGGATCGGTGAGCAAATACAGACCCTTTGAAGTCATATTGCATGGTACCCATTCCATGGGTCTCAACTCTCCACGTTTAAGGGATTCTTCCTTCAGCTAAAACATGCACGTGGAACCCAGAGTATGATCCACCGTGTGATCGGGAAACGTGTTCAAATGTGTCTCAGTTTTTGTCCCCTGGTACTCGGGTGCAACATTTCAGACGCTTTACTAACACTCTCCCCACTTGGAGAGTCAGTGCCTTTAACCTCCTGTTTGGCCCAGTTTGCAATTTCTGCGGAAAATGAACAGGAATAGGGAGAACCAATGAGAGACTAGCTGGAGGTGTCTGGACGGGCAAATTTAACTCTCATTTCCCACCAGGAAGAGGAATTAACCAAAGGCTCAGCGTGCCGTGCCAGAACCACACTAGGGCCTGAAGCAATCCTGCGGTGTTGCGGCCATTTCACAAGAAAGCGAGTTGAAGAAAGGAGCTCAGGGGCACTGTCATTCTCAGACCTGCAGAGTTATAAATGACAGCTATCGTCCAAAAATATATTGAAGTAAGGCTGCCAAGAGGACTTGAAAGCGGGGCAGAATTGCAGGAAACTGATTTCAGGAGGTAGACTGGAATTGCATGTAAAGCATAGGAAAAGAGGCAGAACGTCCACAATGATGCACTTGGCCAAAAAGGGCGTATGCGTTTTTTCCTGAATATATTCAGGAAAAAACGAATACGCCCTTTTTGGCCAACCAAGCAAGCTTGCAAAGGAAATCTGCACTACAATGAAGTATCACTGCCCCCCGGTCAAAAGGGCCATCTGAAAAAAGTGTAAAATTCAGAAAGGCAGGACAGGCCATGGAGAACTGGGAGCCTTGTTATGCTGATGGGCAGGATGTAAATTGCCAACAGCCACTCTAGAGAAGTGTATGGTGTTTCCTGAAACATCTAAAACACAAAGCAACAGAGCCTAGGGCACTTCCACTTATGGTCCTATAGCTTAGGGAAATTAAAATCAAAAAGACACAGCCACCCCAAAGTTTGGGACGGCTCTGTTTACAAGAACCTCGTTTACGGTACAAGTTCAATATCACAGAAAGCGAAAAATGGATAAAGAAGTTGTGGTACTTACGTACAGTGCAATATCACTCAGCAATGAAATCTATGTCATCAGGCCCATAGCAGCATAATGAGTGGATTCAGGTACGATGATTCTAAGTGAAATAAGTCACTCAGAAAAAGAAACATCATAAGATATCACTTCTACACGGAATGTAAACTTGTCTACACAGGAACTGAATTACAAAACAGAACAGGGTCTGAAATGTAGGAAACCAACTTATGCTTGCTTAAGGGGAAAGGTGAGTTGGGGTGCTGCATAAAACGAGAGATTGAAATTAGAACAGATACCGTTCCATAAGCCAAATATGTAATAGACAAGAGCTACTCCTTGCTCAACGAAGTGGACTCAACACCCCATATTAAACGCCTAAGAATATACCTGACTAGTAAGAATCTTAAAACCTATGGATATATATGTCTCCGAAAGAGAATCAAGCATCTGTACAGCGCCATAAATGCAGCAGTGATAGGATTGGTGAGGATCGGTGAGCAAATGCATACTCTTTGAAGCCATATTGCATGGTACCCATTCCATGGGTCTCAACTCTCCAGGTTTAAGGGATTCTTCCTTCAGCTAAAACATGCATGTGGAACCCAGAGTATGATCCACCGTGTGATTGGGAAACATGTTCAAAGGTGTCTCAGTTGTCGTCCCCCGATACTCGGGTGCAACATTCCAGACGCTTTACTAACACTCTCCCCACTTGGAGAGTCAGTGCCTTTAACCTCCTGTTTGGCCCAGTTTGCAATTTCTGCGGAAATTGAACAGGAATAGGGAGAACCAATGAGAGACTAGCTGGAGGTGTCTGGACGGACAAATTTAACTCTCATTTCCCACCAGGAAGAGGAATTAACCAAAGGCTCAGCGTGCCGTGCCGGAACCACACTAGGGCCTGAAGCAATCCTGCTGTGTTGCGGCCAGCTCACAAGAAAGCGAGTTGAAGAAAGGAGCTCAGGGGCACTGTCATTCTAAGACCTGCAGAGTTATAAATGACAGCTATCGTCCAAAAATATATTGGAGTAAGGCTACCAAGAGGACTCGAATGCGGGGCAGAAGTGCAGGAAACCGATTTCAGGAGGTAGACTGGAATTGCAAGTAAAGCATAGGAAAAGAGGCAGAACATCCACAATGGTGCACTTGGCCAAAAAGGGCGTATGCGTTTTTTCCTGAATATATTCAGGAAAAAACGCATACGCCCTTTTTGGCCAACCAAGCAAGCTTGCAAAGGAAATCTGCACTACAATGAAGTATCACTGCCCCCCAGTGAAAAGGGCCATCTGAAAAAAGTGTAAAATCCAGAAAGGCATGACAGGACATGGAGACTTGGAAGCCTTGTTATGCTGATGGGCGGGATGTAAATTGCCAACAGCCACTCTGGAGAAGTGTATGGTGTTTCCTGAAACATCTACAAAACAAAGCAACAAAGCCTAGGGCACTTCTGCTTATGGTCCTATAGCATAGGGAAATTAAAATCAAAAAGACACAGCCACCCCAACGTTTGGGACGGCTCTGTTTACAAGAACCTCGATTACTGTACAAGTTCAATATCGCAGAAAGCGAAAAATGGATAAAGAAATTGTGGTACTTACGTACAATGCAATAGCACTCAGCAATGAAATCTATGTCATCAGGCCCATAGCAGCATAATGAGTAGATTCAGGTATGATGATTCTAAGTGAAATAAGTCACACAGAAAAAGAAACATCATAAGATATCACTACCACACGGAATGTAAACATGGCTACACAGGAACTGAATTACAAAACAGAACAGGTTCTCAAATGTAGAAAACCAACTTATGCTTGCTTAAGGGGAAAGGTGAGTTGGGGTGCTGCATAAAACCAGAGATTGAAATTAGCACAGATACCGTTCCATAAGCCAAATATGTAATAGACAAGAGCTACTCCTTGCTCAACGAAGTGGACTCAACACTCCATATTAAACGCCTAAGAATATACCTGACTAGTAAGAATCTTAAAACCTATGGATTTATATGTCTCCGAAAGAGAATCAAGCGTGTATACAGCGCAATAAATGCAGCAGTGATAGGATTGGTGAGGATCGGTGAGCAAATGCATACTCTGTGAAGCCATATTGCATGGTACCCATTCCATGGGTCTCAACTCTCCAGGTTTAAGGGATTCTTCCTTCAGCTAAAACATGCATGTGGAACCCAGAGTATGATCCACCGTGTGATTGGGAAACGTGTTCAAAGGTGTCTCAGTTTTCGTCCCCTGGTACTCGGGTGCAACATTCCAGACGCTTTACTGACACTCTCCCCACTTGGAGAGTCAGTGCCTTTAACCTCCTGTTTGGCCCAGTTTGCAATTTCTGCCGAAGATGAACAGGAATAGGGAGAACCAATGAGAGACTAGCTGGAGGTGGCTGGACGGGCAAATTTAACTCTCATTTCCCACCAGGAAGAGGAATTAACCAAAGGCTCAGCGTGCCATGCCGGAACCACACTAGGGCCTGAAGCAATCCTGCGGTGTTGCGGCCAGCTCACAAGAAAGCGAGTTGAAGAAAGGAGCTCAGGGGCACTGTCATTCACAAACCTGCAGAGTTATAAATGACAGCTATCGTCCAAAAATATATTGAAGTAAGGCTGCCAAGAGGACTTGAAAGTGGGGCAGAATTGCAGGAAACCGATTTCAGGAGGTAGACTGGAATTGCATGTAAAGCATAGGGAAAGAGGTAGAACGTCCACAATGATGCACTTGGCCAAAAAGGGCGTATGCGTTTTTTCCTGAATATATTCAGGAAAAATCGCATACACCCTTTTTAGCCAAGGAAGCAAGCTTGCAAAGGAAATCTGCACTACAATGAAGTCTCACTGCCCCCCGGTCAAAAGGGCCATCTGAAAAAAGTGTATAATCCAGAAAGGCAGGACAGGCCATGGAGAACTGGGAGACTTATTATGCTGATGGGCGGGATGTAAATTGCCAACATCCACTCTGGAGAAGTGTATGGTGTTTCCAGAAACATCTAAAAAACAAAGCAACAGAGCCTAGGGCACTTCCACTTATGGTCCTATAGCTTAGGGAAATTAAAATCAAAAAGACACAGCCACCCCAAAGTTTGGGACGGCTCTGTTTACAAGAACCTCGTTTACGGTACAAGTTCAATAGTGCAGAAAGCGAAATATGGATAAAGAAGTTGTGGTACTTATGTACAATGCAATATCACTCAGCAATGAAATCTATGTCATCAGGGCCGTAGCAGCATAATGAGTGGATTCAGGTACGTTGATTCTAAGTGAAATAAGTCACACAGAAATAGAAACATCATAAGATATCACAACTACACGGAATGTAAACTTGGCTACACAGGAACTGAATTACAAAACAGAACAGGGTCTCAAATGTAGAAAACCAACTTATGCTTGCTTAAGGGGAAAGGTGAGTTGGGGTGCTGCATAAAACCAGAGATTGAAATTAGCACAGATACCGTTCCATAAGCCAAATATGTAATAGACAAGAGCTACTCCTTGCTCAACGAAGTGGACTCAACACCCCATATTAAACGCCTAAGAATATACCCGACTAGTAAGAATCTTAAATCCTATGGATTTATATGTCTCCGAAAGAAAATCAAGCGTGAGTACAGCGGCATAAATGCAGCAGTGATAGGATTGGTGAGGATCGGTGAGCAAATGCAGAAACTTTGAAGTCATATTGCATGGTACCCATTCCATGGTTCTCAACTCTCCATGTTTAAGGGATTCTTCCTTCAGCTAAATCATGCATGTGGAACCCAGACTATGATCCACCGTGTGATTGGGAAACGTGTTCAAAGGTGTCTCAGTTTTCGTCCCCTGGTACTCGGGTGCAACATTCCAGACGCTTTACTAACACTCTCCCCACTTGGAGAGTCAGTGCCTTTAACCTCCTGTTTGTCCCAGTTTGCAATTTCTGCGGAAAATGAACAGGAATAGGGAGAACCAATGAGAGACTAGCTGGAGGTGGCTGGACGGGCAAATTTAACTCTCATTTCCCACCAGGAAGAGGAATTAACCAAAGGCTCAGCGTGCCATGCCGGAACCACACTAGGGCCTGAAGCAATCCTGCGGTGTTGCGGCCAGCTCACAAGAAAGCGAGTTGAAGAAAGGAGCTCAGGGGCACTGTCATTCACAAACCTGCAGAGTTATAAATGACAGCTATCGTCCAAAAATATATTGAAGTAAGGCTGCCAAGAGGACTTGAAAGCGGGGCAGAATTGCAGGAAACCGATTTCAGGAGGTAGACTGGAATTGCATGTAAAGCATAGGAAAAGACGCAGAACGTCCACAATGATGCACTTGGCCAAAAAGGGCGTATGCGTTTTTTCCTGAATATATTCAGGAAAAAACGCATACGCCCTTTTTGGCCAACCAAGCAAGCTTGCAAAGGAAATCTGCACTACAATGAAGTCTCACTGCCCACCGGTCAAAAGGGCCATCTGAAAAAAGTGTAAAATCCAAAAAGGCAGGACAGGCCATGGAGACCTGGGAGCCTTGTTATGCTGATGGGCGGGACGTAAATTGCCAACAGCCACTCTGGAGAAGTGTATGGTGTTTCCTGAAACATCTAAAAAACAAAGCAACAGAGCCTAGGGCACTTCCGCTTATGGTCCTATAGCTTAGGGAAATTAAAATCAAAAAGACACAGCCACCCCAAAGTTTGGGACGGCTCTGTTTACAAGAACCTCATTTACGGTACAAGGTCAATATCGCAGAAAGCGAAAAATGAATAAAGAAGTTGTGGTACTTACGTACAATGCAATATCACTCAGCAATGAAATCTATGTCATCAGGCCCGTAGCAGCATAACGAGTGGATTCAGGTACGATGATTCTAAGTGAAATAAGTCACACAGAAAAAGAAACATCATAAGATATCACTACTACACGGAATGTAAACTTGGCTACACAGGAACTGAATTACAAAACAGAACAGGGTCTCAAATGTAGAAAACCAACTTATGCTTGCTTAAGGGGAAAGGTGAGTTGGGGTGCTGCATAAAACCAGAGATTGAAATTAGCACAGATACCGTTCCATAAGCCAAATATGTAATAGACAAGAGCTACTCCTTGCTCAACAAAGTGGACTCAACACCCCATATTAAACGCCTAAGAATATACCTGACTAGTAAGAATCTTAAAACCTATGGATTTATATGTCTCCGAAAGAGAATCAAGCGTGTGTACAGCGCCATAAACACAGCAGTGATAGGATTGGTGAGGATCGGTGAGCAAATTTTACTCTCTGAAGTCATATTGCATGGTACCCATTCCTTGGGTCTTAACTCTCCAGGTATAAGGGATTCTTCCTTCAGCTAAAACATGCATGTGGAACCCAGAGTATGATCCATCGTGTGATCGGGAAACGTGTTCAAATGTGTCTCAGTTTTCGTCCCCCGGTACTCGGGTGCAACATTCCAGACGCTTTATTAACACTCTCCCCACTTAAAGAGTCAGTGCCTTTAAACTCCTGTTTGGCGCAGTTTGCAATTTCTGCGGAAAATGAACAGGAATTGGGATAACCAATGAGAGACTAGCTGGAGGTGTCTGGACGGGCAAATTTAACTCTCATTTCCCACCAGGAAGAGGAATTAACCAAAGGCTCAGCGTGCCGTGCCGGAACCACACTAGGGCCTGAAGCAATCCTGCGGTGTTGCGGCCAGCTCACAAGAAAGCGAGTTGAAGAAAGGAGCTCAGGGACACTGTCATTCACAAACCTGCAGAGTTATAAATGACAGCTATCGTCCAAAAATATATTGAAGTAAGGCCGCCAAGAGGACTCGAAAGCGGGGCAGAATTGCAGGAAACCGATTTCAGGAGGTAGGTAGGAATTGCATTTAAAGCATAGGAAAAGAGACAGAACTTGGAAAATAATGCACTTGGCAAAAAAGGGCATATGTGTTTTATCCAGAGCTCTCATAACCGAGGGGAGGAGATTCCCAGCAGGCTCCAACTGCCACCTGAGGGCTCATGTTGTCAAGGCAACGTGAGCAAGCCAGGCAGGAGTTACCTCACAGCAGAGATCCCACCTCACAGAAGGGTGAGAAACCCAGCCAACATCAGACTCTCACCAGAGGGCCCACATCACCAAGGGGATGGGAACCAGGCAGGAGTGTCTTCACACCAGTGGGGCCACATCATCGAAAGGTGAGGTACTCAGCACATGTGTCCTCAAACCAGAGGACCCACATCACTAAGGGCCTCGGAGTGAGGCAGGCAGGAGTAGCCTCACAACACTGGGCTCATAGAATAAAAAAGTGAGGAATCCAGCAGTTGGAACCTCCCAGCAGGGGGCCCAGAGCACCGAGGCTATGGGATCCAGGCCACAGTGAACTCACAGCAGATGGCCCATGTCATGAAACTGAGCAACCCAGTCATTGGGACCTCAGAGCAGGAGGCCCACATCCCCATGGGGATATAAATCTGGTAGGAGTGTCCTCGCACCACTGAAAACGTATCAGAAAATTTTGGGAGACCAGCAGTTAGAGCCTGACGCCAGAAGACCCTCATCACCAAGGGAAGGAGGCTCCCAGCAGGCTCCAACGGCCACCAGAGGGCTGACGTCGCCAAGGCGATGTGTGCCAACCAGGCACGAATGACCTCACAGCAGAGGGCCCACCTCAGAGAAGTGTGACGAACCCAGTCAGGATCAGACTCGCACCAGAGGACCCACATCACCAAATGGATTGGAACCAGGCAGGAGTGTCCTCACATGAGTAGGGCCACATCATCTAAAGGTGAGGAACCCAGAACATGTGGCTTCAAACCATAGGACACACATCACCAAGAGGCTGGGGGTGAGGCAGGCAGGAGGAGCCTCACAACAGAGGGCCCAAAAATAAGGAAGGTGAGGAATCCAGCAGTTGCAACCTCCCAGCAGGCGGCCCAGAGCACAGAGGCTAGGGGATCCAAGCCAGAGTGAACTAACACCAGACAGCCCACATCATGAAACTGTGAGCAACCCAGACATTGGGACCTCAGAGCAGAAGGCCCACATCCCCATGGTGATGGGAACATGACAGGAGTGTCCTGGCATCACTGGGCTCACATCAGAAAACGTGGGGTGCTCAGAAGTTAGGACCTGACGCTAGAGGGCACTCATCACCGAGGGGAGGAGGCTCCCAGCAGGCTCCAGCTGCCACCAGAGGGCCAACGTCACCAAGGCGATGTGTGCCAGCCCGGCAGGAGTGACCTCACAGCAGAGGCCCCACCTCACAGAAGGGTGAGGAACACAGCCAGGATCAGACTCTCACCAGAGGGCCCACATCACCAAGGGGAAGGGAATCAGGCAGGAGTGTCCCCACATCAGTGGGACAACATCATCGAAAGGTGAGGATCCCAGCACATGTAGCCTCAAACCAGAGGAACCACATCACCAAGGGGTTCGGAATGAGGCTGGCAGGACCGGCCTCACAACACAGGGTCCATAGAATATAAAAGTTGAGGAATCCAGCAGTTGGAACCTCCCAGCAAGCGGCCCAGAGCACCGAGGCTATGGGATCCAGGCCGCAGTGAACTCACAGCAGAGGGCCCACATCATGAACCTGTGAGCAGCCCAGCCGTTGGGACCTCAGAACAGAAGGCCCACATCCCCATTGGGATGGGAACCTGGCAGGAGTGGCTTCGCACCACTTAGCACATATCAGAAAATGTTAGGAGCCCAGCAGTTAGGGCCTGACGCCAGGGGGCCCTCATAACTGAGGGGAGGAGACTCCCAGCAGGTTCCAACTGCCAACAGAGGGCCCACGTCTACAAGGTGGCATGCGCCAGCCAGGCAGTAGTGACCTCACAACAGAGGGCCTATCTCACAGAAGGGTGAGGAACCGAGGTAGGATGAGACTCTTGCCAGAGGGCCCACAACACCAAGGGGATGGGAACCAGTCAGGACTGTCCTCTCACCAGTGGGGCCACATCATCGAAAGGTGAGGAACCCAGCACATGCGGCCTCATATCAGAGGACATACATCACAAAGGGGATGGGAGTGAGGCAGGTAGGAGTAGCCTAAAAACAGAGGGCCCAAAGAATAAAAAAGGTGAGGAATCCAGCATTTGGAACCTCCCAGCAGGCGGCCGAGAGCACAGAAGCTATGGGATGCAGGCAGGAGTGAACTAACAGCAGAGAGCCCACATCATGAAACTGTGAGCAACCCAGGCGTTGGGACCTCAGAGCAGAAAGCCCACATCCCCATGGGGATGGGAACCTGACAGGAGTGTCCTGGCATCACTGGGCTCACATCAGAAAACGTGGGGAGCCCAGCAGTTAGGGCCTGATGCTAGAAGGCTGTCATCACCGAGGGCAGGAGGCTCCCAGCAGGTTCCATGTGCCAACAGAGGGCCCACGTCGCCAAGGTGATGTGTGCAAGTCAGGTAGGATTGACCTCACAGCAGAGGGCCTACCTCACAGAAGAGTGAGGAACCCAGCCAGGATAAGACTGTCACCAGAAGGCCCACATCACCAAGGGGATGGGAACCAGGCAGGAGTGTCCTCACACCAGGGGGCCACATCATTGAAAGTTGCGGAACCCAGCATATGTGGCCTCAAACCAGAGGACCCACATCACAAAGGGGATGCGAGTGAGGCAGGCAGGAGGAGCATCGCAACACAGGCCCCATAGAATACAAAAGTTGAGGAATCGAGCAGTTGGAACCTTCCAGCAGGCGGCCCAGAGCACAGAGGCTATGGCATCCAGGCCAGAGTGAACTAACAGCAGAGAGCCCACATCATGAAACTGTGAACAACCCAGCCGTTGGGACCTCAGAACAGAAGGCCCACATCCCAATGGGTATGTGAACCTGGATGGAGTGTCTTCGAACCACTGGGCGCACATCACAAAATGTGGGGAGCCCAGCCGTTAGGGCCTGACGCCAGAGGGCCCTCATCACCGAGGGGAGGAGGCTCCCAGCAGGCTCCAAGTGCCACCAGAGGGCTCATGTCCACAAGGCGAGGTGAGCAAGCCAGGCAGGAGTGACCTCACAGCAGACGGCCCATCTCACAGATGGGTGAGGAACCCAGCCAGGATCAGACTCTCAACAGAGAGCCCACATCACCAAGGGGATGTGAACCAGGCAGGAGTCTCCTAAGACCATTGGTCCCACATCATCGAAAGGTGAGGAACCCAGCACATGTGGCCTCAAACCAGAGGACACACATCACGAAGGGACTGGGAGTGAGGCAGGCAGGAGGATCCTCACAACAGAGGGCCTAAAAAATTAAAAAAGTGAGGAATCCAGCAGTTGGAACCTTCCAGCAGGCGGCCAAGAACACAGAGGCTATGGGATCCAGGCCACAGTGAACTAACACCAGAGAGCCCACATCATGAAACTGTGATCAACCCAGCCGTTGGAACGTCAGAGCAGAAGACCCACATCCCCATGGAGATGGGAACCTAAGAGGAGTGCCCGAGCATCACTGGGCTCACTAAGAAAAGTTGGGGAGCCCAGCAGTTAGGGCTTGACATCAGAGGGCCCTCATCACAGAGGTGAGGAGGCTCCCAGCAGGGTCCAAGTGCCACCAGAGGGCTCATGTCAACAAGGCGAGGTGAGCAAGCCAGGCAAGAGTTACCTGATAGTAGAGGGCCCACCTCACAGATGGTTGAGGAACCCAGCCAGGATCAGACTCTCACCAGAGGGCCCACATCACAAAGGGGATGGGAACCAGTCAGGATTATCCTCACACCAGTGGGGCCTCATCATCTTAACGTGAGGAACCCAGCACATGTGTCCTCAAACCAGAGGACCCACATCACAAAGGGCCTTGGAGTGAGGCAGGCAGGAGTAGCCTCACAACACAGGGGCACATAATATAAAATACGTGAGGGTTCCAGCATTTAGACCTTCCAGCAGGCAGCTCAGAACACCGAGGCTATGGGATCCAGGCCACAGTGAACTCACAGCAGAGGGCCAACATCATAAAACTGTGAGCAACCCAGGCGTTGGGACCACAGAGCAGAAGGCCCACATCCCCATGGGAATGGGAACCTGGCTGGAGTGTCCTCGCACCACTGGGCGCACATCAGAAAATGTGGGGAGCCCACCATTTAGGGCCTGACGCCAGAGGGCCGTCATCACCGAGAGGAGGAGGCACCCTGCACGCTCCAACTGCCACCAGAGGGCTCACGTCTCCAAGGTGACGTGTGCCAGCCAGTCAGGAGTGACCGCACAGCAGAGGGCCTACCTCACAGAACGTTGAGGAACCCAGCCAGGATTAGACTCTGGCCAGAGGGCCCACCTCACCAAGGGGATGGTAACCAGGCAGGAGTGTCCTCACACGAGTGGGGCCACATCATCGAAAGGTGAGGAACGCAGCACATGTGGCCTCAAGCTATAGGACAGTCATCACCAAGGGGCTGGCAGCGAGGCAGGCAGGAGGAGCCTCACAACAGAGGGCACATAGAATAAAAAAGTTGAGGAATCCAGCAGTTGGAACCTCCCAGCAGGCGGCTCAAAGCACCGATGATAAGGGATCCTTGCCGGAGTGAACTCACAGCAGAGGACCCACATCATGGTACTGTGAGCAAGCCAGCCGTTTTGACCTCAGAGCAGAAGGCCCATATCCCCATGGGGATGCGAACCTGGCAAGAGTGTCCTCACTCACTTGGCGCACATCAGAAAATGTGGGGAGCCCAGCAGTTATGGCCTAAGGCAAGAGGGCCCTCATCACCGAGGGGAGGAGGATCCCAGCACACTCCAACTGCCACCAGAGGGCCCACGTCGCCAAGGTGACTTGTGCCAGACAGGCATGATTGACCTCACAGCAGAGGGCCCACCTCACAGAAGGGTGAGGAACCCAGCCAGGATCAGACTCTCACCTGAGGGCCCACATCAGCAAGGGGATGGGAACCAGTCACGACTGTCTTCCCTCCAGTGGGGCCACATCATCGAAAGGTGCGGAACCCAGCACATGTGGCCTCAAATCAGAGGACACATATCACAAAGGGAAGGGGAGTGAGGCAGGCAGGAGTAGCCTAAAAACAGAGGGCCCAAAGAATAAGAAAGGTGAGGAATCCAGCAGTTGGAACCTCCCAGCAGGCAGCCGAGAGCACAGAAGCTATGGGATGCAGGCAGGAGTGAACTAACAGCAGAGAGCCCACATCATGAAACTGTGAGCAACCCAGGCGTTGGGACCTCAGAGCAGAAGGCCCACATCCCAATGGGGATGTGAACCTGGATGGAGTGTCCTCGCACCACTGGGCCGCACATCACGAAATGTGGGGAGCACAGCTCTTAGGGCCTGACGCCAGAGGGCCCTCATCACCGAGGGGAGGAGGCTCCCAGCAGGCTCCAAGTGCCACCAGAGGGCTCATGTCCACAAGGAGAGGTGAGCAAGCCAGGCAGGAGTGACCTCACAGCAGACGGCCCACCTCACAGATGGGTGAAGAACCCAGCCAGGATCAGACTCTCAACAGAGGGCCCACATCACCAAGGGGATGTGAACCAGGCAGGAGTCTCCTAAGACCATTGGTCCCACATCATTGAAAGGTGAGGAACCCAGCACATGTGGCCTCAAACCAGAGGACACACATCACGAAGGGGCTGGGAGTGAGGCAGGCAGGAGGATCCTCACAACAGAGGGCCCAAAAAATTAAAAAAGTGAGGAATCCAGCAGTTGGAACCTCCCAGCAGGTGGCCAAGAACACAGAGGCTATGGGATCCAGACCACAGTGAACTAACACCAGAGAGCCCACATCATGAAACTGTGATCAACCCAGCCGTTGGAACGTCAGAGCAGAAGGCCCACATCCCCATGGAGATGGGAACCTAAGAGGCGTGCCCGAGCATCACTGGGCTCACTAAGAAAAGTTGGGGAGCCCAGCAGTTAGGGCCTGACGTCAGAGGGCCCTCATCACCGGGGAGCGGAGATTCCCAGCACGCTCCAACTGCCACCACAAAGCTGACTTCACCAAGGCATTGTGTGCCAGCCATGCAGGAGTGACCTATCAGCAGAGGGTCTCCCTCACAGAAGGGTGAGGAACACAGCCAGGAACAGACTCTCACCAGGGGGTCCGCATAACCACGTGGATGAGAAGCAGTCAGGAGTGTCCTCACACTAGTGGGGCCACATCATCGAAAGGTGAGGAACCCAGCAAAGGTGGCCACAAACCAGAGTACCCACATCATCAGGGGGTTGAGAGTGAGGTAGGTGTCTGGACAGGCATATTTAACTCTCATTTCCCACCAGGAAGAGGAATTAACCAAAGGCTCAGCGTGCCATGCCGGAACCACACTAGGGCCTGAAGCAATCCTGCGGTGTTGCGGCCAGCTCACAAGAAAGCGAGTTGAAGAAAGGAGCTCAGGGGCACTGTCATTCACAAACCTGCAGAGTTATAAATGACAGCTATCGTCCAAAAATATATTGAAGTAAGGCTGCCAAGAGGACTTGAAAGCGGGGCAGAATTGCAGGAAACCGATTTCAGGAGGTAGACTGGAATTGCATGTAAAGCATAGGAAAACAGGCAGAACGTCCACAATGATGCACTTGGCCAAAAAGGGCGTATGCGTTTTTTCCTGAATATATTCAGGAAAAAACGCATACGCCCTTTTTGGCCAACCAAGCAAGCTTGCAAAGGAAATCTGCACTACAATGAAGTCTCACTGCCCCCCGGTCAAAAGGGCCATCTGAAAAAAGTGTAAAATCCAGAAAGGCAGGACAGGCCATGGAGAACTGGGAGCCTTGTTATGCTGATGGGCGGGATGTAGATTGCCAACAGCCACTCTGGAGAAGTGTATGGTGTTTCCTGAAACATCTACAAACAAAGCAACAGAGCCTAGGGCACTTCCACTTATGGTCCTATAGCTTAGGGAAATTAAAATCAAAAAGACACAGCCACCCCAAAGTTTGGGATGGCTCTGTTTACAAGAACCTCGTTTACAGTACAAGTTCAATATCACAGAAAGCGAAAAATGGAAAAAGAAGTTGTGGTACTTACGTACAATGCAATATCACTCAGCAATGAAATCTATGTCATCAGGCCCGTAGCAGCATAATGAGTGGATTCAGGTACGATGATTCTAAGTGAAATAAGTCACACAGAAAAAGAAACATCATAAGATATCACTACTACACGGAATGTAAACTTGGCTACACAGGAATTGAATTACAAAACAGAACAGGGTCTCAAATGTAGAAAACCAACTTATGCTTGCTTAAGGTGAAAGGTGAGTTGGGGTGCTGCATAAAACCAGAGATTGAAATTAGCACAGATACCGTTCCATAAGACAAATATGTAATAGACAGTAGCTACTCCTTGCTCAACGAAGTGGACTCAACACCCCATATTAAACGCCTAAGAATATACCTGACTAGTAAGAATCTTAAAACCTATGGATTTATATGTCTCCGAAAGAGAATCAAGCGTGTGTACAGTGGCATAAACGCAGCAGTGATAGGATTGGTGGGGTTCGGTGAGCAAATGCAGACCCTTTGAAGTCATATTGCATGGTACCCATTCCATGGGTCTCAACTCTCCAGGTTTAAGGGATTCTTCCTTCAGCTAAAACATGCATGTGGAACCCAGACTATGATCCACCGTGTGATTGGGAAACGTGTTCAAAGGTGTCTCAGTTTTCGTCCCCTGGTACTCGGGTGCAACATTCCAGACGCTTTACTAACACTCTCCCCACTTGGAGAGTCAGTGCCTTTAACCTCCTGTTTGGCCCAGTTTGCAATTTCTGCGGAAGATGAACAGGAATAGGGAGAACCAATGAGAGACTAGCTGGAGGTGTCTGGACGGGCAAATTTAACTCTCATTTCCCACCAGGAAGAGGAATTAACCAAAGGCTCAGCGTGCGATGCCGGACCCACACTAGGGCCTGAAGCAATCCTGCGGTGTTGCGGCCAGCTCACAAGAAAGCGAGTTGAAGAAAGGAGCTCAGGGGCACTGTCATTCACAAACCTGCAGAGTTATAAATGACAGCTATCGTCCAAAAATATATTGAAGTAAGGCTGCCAAGAGGACTTGAAAGCGGGGCAGAATTGCAGGAAACCGATTTCAGGAGGTAGACTGGAATTGCATGTAAAGCATAGGGAAAGAGGTAGAACGTCCACAATGATGCACTTGGCCAAAAAGGGCGTATGCGTTTTTTCCTGAATATATTCAGGAAAAAACGCATACGAACTTTTTGGCCAACCAAGCAAGCTTGCCAAGGAAATCTGCACTACAATGAAGTCTCACTGCCCCCTGGTCAAAAGGGCCATCTGAAAAAAGTGTAAAATCTAGAAAGGCAGGACAGGCCATGGAGAACTGGGAGCCTTGTTATGCTGATGGGCGGGATGTAAATTGCCAACAGCCACTTTGGAGAAGTGTATGGTGTTTCCTGAAACATCTACAAAACAAAGTAACAGAGCCTAGCTCACTTCCACTTATGGTCCTATAGCTTAGGGAAATTAAAATCAAAAAGACACAGCCACCCCAAAGTTTGGGACGGCTCTGTTTACAAGAACCTCATTTACGGTACAAGGTCAATATCGCAGAAAGCGAAAAATGGATAAAGAAGTTTTGGTACTTACGTACAATGCAATATCACTCAGCAATGAAATCTATGTCATCAGGCCCGTAGCAGCATAACGAGTGGATTCAGGTACGATGATTCTAAGTGAAATAAGTCACACAGAAAAAGAAACATCATAAGATATCACTACTACACGGAATGTAAACTTGGCTACACAGGAACTGAATTACAAAACAGAACAGGGTCTCAAATGTAGAAAACCAACTTATGCTTGCTTAAGGGGAAAGGTGAGTTGGGGTGCTGCATAAAACCAGAGATTGAAATTAGCACAGATACCGTTCCATAAGCCAAATATGTAATAGACAAGAGCTACTCCTTGCTCAACGAAGTGGACTCAACACCCCATATTAAACGCCTAAGAATATACCCGACTAGTAAGAATCTTAAATCCTATGGATTTATATGTCTCCGAAAGAGAATCAAGCGTGTGTACAGAGCCATAAACGCAGCAGTGATAGGATTGGTGAGGATCGGTGAGCAAATGTATACTCTTTGAAGTCATATTGCATGGTACCCATTCCATGGGTCTCAACTCTCCTGGTTTAAGGGATTCTTCCTTCAGCTAAAACATGCATGTGGAACCCAGAGTATGATCCACCGTGTGATCGGGAAACGTGTTCAAATGTGTCTCAGTTTTCGTTCCCCGGTACTCGGGTGCAACATTACAGATGCTTTACTAACACTCTCCCCACTTAGAGAGTCAGTGCCTTTAACCTCCTGTTTGGCCCAGTTTGCAATTTCTGCGGAAAATGAACAGGAATAGGGAGAACCAATGAGAGACTAGCTGGAGGTGTCTGGACGGGCAAATTTAACTCTCATTTCCCACCAGGAAGGGGAATTAACCAAAGGCTCAGAGTGCAGTGCCGGAACCACACTAGGGCCTGAAGCAATCCTGCGGTGTTGCGGCCAGCTCACAAGAAAGCGAGTTGAAGAAAGGAGCTCAGGGGCACTGTCATTCACAAACATGCAGAGTTATAAATGACAGCTATCATCCAAAAATATATTGAAGTAAGGCCGCCAAGAGGACTCGAAAGCGGGGCAAAATTGCAGGAAATCGATTTCAGGAGGTAGGTAGGAATTGCATTTAAAGCATAGGAAAAGAGACAGAACTTGGAAAATAATGCACTTGGCAAAAAAGGGCATATGTGTTTTATCCAGAGCTCTCATAACCGAGGGGAGGAGTTTCCCAGCAGGCTCCAACTGCCACCTGAGGGCTCATGTTGTCAAGGCAACGTGAGCAAGCCAGGCAGGAGTTACCTCACAGCAGAGATCCCACCTCACAGAAGGGTGAGAAACCCAGCCAACATCAGACTCTCACCAGAGGGCCCACATCACCAAGGGGATGGGAACCAGGCAGGAGTGTCTTCACACCAGTGGGGCCACATCATCGAAAGGTGAGGTACTCAGCACATGTGTCCTCAAACCAGAGGACCCACATCACTAAGGGCCTCGGAGTGAGGCAGGCAGGAGTAGCCTCACAACACTGGGCCCATAGAATAAAAAGGTGAGGAATCCAGCAGTTGGAACCTCCCAGCAGGGGGCCCAGAGCACCGAGGCTATGGGATCCAGGCCACAGTGAACTCACAGCAGATGGCCCATGTCATGAAACTGAGCAACCCAGTCATTGGGACCTCAGAGCAGGAGGCCCACATCCCCATGGGGATATAAATCTGGTAGGAGTGTCCTCGCACCACTGAAAACGTATCAGAAAACTTTGGGAGACCAGCAGTTAGAGCCTGACGCCAGAAGACCCTCATCACCAAGGGAAGGAGGCTCCCAGCAGGCTCCAACGGCCACCAGAGGGCTGACGTCGCCAAGGCGATGTGTGCCAACCAGGCACGAATGACCTCACAGCAGAGGGCCCACCTCAGAGAAGTGTGACGAACCCAGTCAGGATCAGACTCGCACCAGAGGGCCCACATCACCAAATGGATTGGAACCAGGCAGGAGTGTCCTCACATGAGTAGGGCCACATCATCTAAAGGTGAGGAACCCAGAACACGTGGCTTCAAACCATAGGACACACATCACCAAGAGGCTGGGGGTGAGGCAGGCAGGAGGAGCCTCACAACAGAGGGCCCAAAAATAAGGAAGGTGAGGAATCCAGCAGTTGCAACCTCCCAGCAGGCGGCCCAGAGCACAGAGGCTAGGGGATCCAAGCCAGAGTGAACTAACACCAGACAGCCCACATCATGAAACTGTGAGCAACCCAGACATTGGGACCTCAGAGCAGAAGGCCCACATCCCCATGGTGATGGGAACATGACAGGAGTGTCCTGGCATCACTGGGCTCACATCAGAAAACGTGGGGTGCTCAGAAGTTAGGGCCTGACGCTAGAGGGCACTCATCACCGAGGGGAGGAGGCTCCCAGCAGGCTCCAGCTGCCACCAGAGGGCCAACGTCACCAAGGCGATGTGTGCCAGCCCGGCAGGAGTGACCTCACAGCAGAGGCCCCACCTCACAGAAGGGTGAGGAACACAGCCAGGATCAGACTCTCACCAGAGGGCCCACATCACCAAGGGGAAGGGAATCAGGCAGGAGTGTCCCCACATCAGTGGGACAACATCATCGAAAGGTGAGGATCCCAGCACATGTAGCCTCAAACCAGAGGAACCACATCACCAAGGGGTTCGGAATGAGGCTGGCAGGACCGGCCTCACAACACAGGGTCCATAGAATATAAAAGTTGAGGAATCCAGCAGTTGGAACCTCCCAGCAAGCGGCCCAGAGCACCGAGGCTATGGGATCCAGGCCGCAGTGAACTCACAGCAGAGGGCCCACATCATGAACCTGTGAGCAGCCCAGCCGTTGGGACCTCAGAACAGAAGGCCCACATCCCCATTGGGATGGGAACCTGGCAGGAGTGGCTTCGCACCACTTAGCACATATCAGAAAATGTTAGGAGCCCAGCAGTTAGGGCCTGACGCCAGGGGGCCCTCATAACTGAGGGGAGGAGACTCCCAGCAGGTTCCAACTGCCAACAGAGGGCCCACGTCTACAAGGTGGCATGCGCCAGCCAGGCAGTAGTGACCTCACAACAGAGGGCCTATCTCACAGAAGGGTGAGGAACCGAGGTAGGATGAGACTCTTGCCAGAGGGCCCACAACACCAAGGGGATGGGAACCAGTCAGGACTGTCCTCTCACCAGTGGGGCCACATCATCGAAAGGTGAGGAACCCAGCACATGCGGCCTCATATCAGAGGACATACATCACAAAGGGGATGGGAGTGAGGCAGGTAGGAGTAGCCTAAAAACAGAGGGCCCAAAGAATAAAAAAGGTGAGGAATCCAGCATTTGGAACCTCCCAGCAGGCGGCCGAGAGCACAGAAGCTATGGGATGCAGGCAGGAGTGAACTAACAGCAGAGAGCCCACATCATGAAACTGTGAGCAACCCAGGCGTTGGGACCTCAGAGCAGAAAGCCCACATCCCCATGGGGATGGGAACCTGACAGGAGTGTCCTGGCATCACTGGGCTCACATCAGAAAACGTGGGGAGCCCAGCAGTTAGGGCCTGATGCTAGAGGGCTGTCATCACCGAGGGCAGGAGGCTCCCAGCAGGTTCCATGTGCCAACAGAGGGCCCACGTCGCCAAGGTGATGTGTGCAAGTCAGGTAGGATTGACCTCACAGCAGAGGGCCTACCTCACAGAAGAGTGAGGAACCCAGCCAGGATAAGACTGTCACCAGAAGGCCCACATCACCAAGGGGATGGGAACCAGGCAGGAGTGTCCTCACACCAGTGGGGCCACATCATTGAAAGTTGCGGAACCCAGCATATGTGGCCTCAAACCAGAGGACCCACATCACAAAGGGGATGCGAGTGAGGCAGGCAGGAGGAGCATCGCAACACAGGCCCCATAGAATACAAAAGTTGAGGAATCGAGCAGTTGGAACCTACCAGCAGGCGGCCCAGAGCACAGAAGCTATGGCATCCAGGCCAGAGTGAACTAACAGCAGAGAGCCCACATCATGAAACTGTGAACAACCCAGCCGTTGGGACCTCAGAACAGAAGGCCCACATCCCAATGGGTATGTGAACCTGGATGGAGTGTCTTCGAACCACTGGGCGCACATCACAAAATGTGGGGAGCCCAGCCGTTAGGGCCTGACGCCAGAGGGCCCTCATCACCGAGGGGAGGAGGCTCCCAGCAGGCTCCAAGTGCCACCAGAGGGCTCATGTCCACAAGGCGAGGTGAGCAAGCCAGGCAGGAGTGACCTCACAGCAGACGGCCCATCTCACAGATGGGTGAGGAACCCAGCCAGGATCAGACTCTGAACAGAGAGCCCACATCACCAAGGGGATGTGAACCAGGCAGGAGTCTCCTAAGACCATTGGTCCCACATCATTGAAAGGTGAGGAACCCAGCACATGTGGCCTCAAACCAGAGGACACACATCACGAAGGGACTGGGAGTGAGGCAGGCAGGAGGATCCTCACAACAGAGGGCCTAAAAAATTAAAAAAGTGAGGAATCCAGCAGTTGGAACCTTCCAGCAGGCGGCCAAGAACACAGAGGCTATGGGATCCAGGCCACAGTGAACTAACACCAGAGAGCCCACATCATGAAACTGTGATCAACCCAGCCGTTGGAACGTCAGAGCAGAAGGCCCACATCCCCATGGAGATGGGAACCTAAGAGGAGTGCCCGAGCATCACTGGGCTCACTAAGAAAAGTTGGGGAGCCCAGCAGTTAGGGCTTGACATCAGAGGGCCCTCATCACAGAGGTGAGGAGGCTCCCAGCAGGGTCCAAGTGCCACCAGAGGGCTCATGTCAACAAGGCGAGGTGAGCAAGCCAGGCAAGAGTTACCTGATAGTAGAGGGCCCACCTCACAGATGGTTGAGGAACCCAGCCAGGATCAGACTCTCACCAGAGGGCCCACATCACAAAGGGGATGGGAACCAGTCAGGATTATCCTCACACCAGTGGGGCCTCATCATCTTAACGTGAGGAACCCAGCACATGTGTCCTCAAACCAGAGGACCCACATCACAAAGGGCCTTGGAGTGAGGCAGGCAGGAGTAGCCTCACAACACAGGGGCACATAATATAAAATACGTGAGGGTTCCAGCATTTAGACCTTCCAGCAGGCAGCTCAGAACACCGAGGCTATGGGATCCAGGCCACAGTGAACTCACAGCAGAGGGCCAACATCATAAAACTGTGAGCAACCCAGGCGTTGGGACCACAGAGCAGAAGGCCCACATCCCCATGGGAATGGGAACCTGGCTGGAGTGTCCTCGCACCACTGGGCGCACATCAGAAAATGTGGGGAGCCCACCATTTAGGGCCTGACGCCAGAGGGCCATCATCACCGAGAGGAGGAGGCACCCTGCACGCTCCAACTGCCACCAGAGGGCTCACGTCTCCAAGGTGACGTGTGCCAGCCAGTCAGGAGTGACCGCACAGCAGAGGGCCTACCTCACAGAACGTTGAGGAACCCAGCCAGGATTAGACTCTGGCCAGAGGGCCCACCTCACCAAGGGGATGGTAACCAGGCAGGAGTGTCCTCACACGAGTGGGGCCACATCATCGAAAGGTGAGGAACGCAGCACATGTGGCCTCAAGCTATAGGACAGTCATCACCAAGGGGCTGGCAGCGAGGCAGGCAGGAGGAGCCTCACAACAGAGGGCACATAGAATAAAAAAGTTGAGGAATCCAGCAGTTGGAACCTCCCAGCAGGCGGCTCAAAGCACCGATGATAAGGGATCCTTGCCGGAGTGAACTCACAGCAGAGGACCCACATCATGGTACTGTGAGCAAGCCAGCCGTTTTGACCTCAGAGCAGAAGGCCCATATCCCCATGGGGATGCGAACCTGGCAAGAGTGTCCTCACTCACTTGGCGCACATCAGAAAATGTGGGGAGCCCAGCAGTTATGGCCTAAGGCAAGAGGGCCCTCATCACCGAGGGGAGGAGGATCCCAGCACACTCCAACTGCCACCAGAGGGCCCACGTCGCCAAGGTGACTTGTGCCAGACAGGCATGATTGACCTCACAGCAGAGGGCCCACCTCACAGAAGGGTGAGGAACCCAGCCAGGATCAGACTCTCACCTGAGGGCCCACATCAGCAAGGGGATGGGAACCAGTCACGACTGTCTTCCCTCCAGTGGGGCCACATCATCGAAAGGTGCGGAACCCAGCACATGTGGCCTCAAATCAGAGGACACATATCACAAAGGGAAGGGGAGTGAGGCAGGCAGGAGTAGCCTAAAAACAGAGGGCCCAAAGAATAAGAAAGGTGAGGAATCCAGCAGTTGGAACCTCCCAGCAGGCAGCCGAGAGCACAGAAGCTATGGGATGCAGGCAGGAGTGAACTAACAGCAGAGAGCCCACATCATGAAACTGTGAGCAACCCAGGCGTTGGGACCTCAGAGCAGAAGGCCCACATCCCAATGGAGATGTGAACCTGGATGGAGTGTCCTCGCACCACTGGGCCGCACATCACGAAATGTGGGGAGCACAGCTCTTAGGGCCTGACGCCAGAGGGCCCTCATCACCGAGGGGAGGAGGCTCCCAGCAGGCTCCAAGTGCCACCAGAGGGCTCATGTCCACAAGGAGAGGTGAGCAAGCCAGGCAGGAGTGACCTCACAGCAGACGGCCCACCTCACAGATGGGTGAAGAACCCAGCCAGGATCAGACTCTCAACAGAGGGCCCACATCACCAAGGGGATGTGAACCAGGCAGGAGTCTCCTAAGACCATTGGTCCCACATCATTGAAAGGTGAGGAACCCAGCACATGTGGCCTCAAACCAGAGGACACACATCACGAAGGGGCTGGGAGTGAGGCAGGCAGGAGGATCCTCACAACAGAGGGCCCAAAAAATTAAAAAAGTGAGGAATCCAGCAGTTGGAACCTCCCAGCAGGCGGCCAAGAACACAGAGGCTATGGGATCCAGACCACAGTGAACTAACACCAGAGAGCCCACATCATGAAACTGTGATCAACCCAGCCGTTGGAACGTCAGAGCAGAAGGCCCACATCCCCATGGAGATGGGAACCTAAGAGGCGTGCCCGAGCATCACTGGGCTCACTAAGAAAAGTTGGGGAGCCCAGCAGTTAGGGCCTGACGTCAGAGGGCCCTCATCACCGGGGGGCGGAGATTCCCAGCACGCTCCAACTGCCACCACACAGCTGACTTCACCAAGGCATTGTGTGCCAGCCATGCAGGAGTGACCTATCAGCAGAGGGTCTCCCTCACAGAAGGGTGAGGAACACAGCCAGGAACAGACTCTCACCAGGGGGTCCGCATAACCACGTGGATGAGAAGCAGTCAGGAGTGTCCTCACACTAGTGGGGCCACATCATCGAAAGGTGAGGAACCCAGCAAAGGTGGCCACAAACCAGAGTACCCACATCACCAGGGGGTTGAGAGTGAGGTAGGTGTCTGGACAGGCATATTTAACTCGCATTTCCCACCAGGAAGAGGAATTAACCAAAGGCTCAGCGTGCCGTGCCGGAACCACACTAGGGCCTGAAGCAATCCTGCGGTGTTGCGGCCAGCTCACAAGAAAGCGAGTTGAAGAAAGGAGCTCAGGGGCACTGTCATTCACAAACCTGCAGAGTTATAAATGACAGCTATCGTCCAAAAATATATTGAAGTAAGGCTGCCAAGAGGACTTGAAAGCGGGGCAGAATTGCAGGAAACCGATTTCAGGAGGTAGACTGGAATTGCATGTAAAGCATAGGAAAAGAGGCAGAACGTCCACAATGATGCACTTGGCCAAAAAGGGCGTATGCGTTTTTTCCTGAATATATTCAGGAAAAAACGCATACGCCCTTTTTGGCCAACCAAGCAAGCTTGCAAAGGAAATCTGCACTACAATGAAGTCTCACTGCCCCCCGGTCAAAAGGGCCATCTGAAAAAAGTGTAAAATCCAGAAAGGCAGGACAGGCCATGGAGAACTGGGAGCCTTGTTATGCTGATGGGCGGGATGTAAATTGCCAACAGCCACTCTGGAGAAGTGTATGGTGTTTCCTGAAACATCTACAAACAAAGCAACAGAGCCTAGGGCACTTCCACTTATGGTCCTATAGCTTAGGGAAATTAAAATCAAAAAGACACAGCCACCCCAAAGTTTGGGATGGCTCTGTTTACAAGAACCTCGTTTACAGTACAAGTTCAATATCGCAGAAAGCGAAAAATGGATAAAGAAGTTGTGGTACTTACGTACAATGCAATATCACTCAGCAATGAAATCTATGTCATCAGGGCCGTAGCACAATAATGAGTGGATTCAGGTACGATGATTCTAAGTGAAATAAGTCACCCAGAAATAGAAACATCATAAGATATCACTACTACACGGAATGTAAACTTGGCTACACAGGAACTGAATTACAAAACAGAACAGGGTCTCAAATGTAGAAAACCAACTTATGCTTGCTTAAGGGGAAAGGTGAGTTGGGGTGCTGCATAAAACCAGAGATTGAAATTAGCACAGATACCGTTCCATAAGCCAAATATATAATAGACAAGAGCTACTCCTTGCTCAACGAAGTGGACACAACACCCCATATTAAACGCCTAAGAATATACCTGACTAGTAAGAATCTTAAAACCTATGGATTTATATGTCTCCGAAAGAGAATCAAGCATGTGTACAGTGGCATAAACGCAGCAGTGATAGGATTGGTGAGGATCGGTGAGCAAATGCAGACCCTTTGAAGTCATATTGCATGATACCCATTCCATGGGTCTCAACTCTCCAGGTTTAAGGGATTCTTCCTTCAGCTAAAACATGCATGTGGAACCCAGACTATGATCCACCGTGCGATCGGGAAACGTGTTCAAATGTGTCTCAGTTTTCGTCCCCTGGTACTCGGGTGCAACATTCCAGACGCTTTACTAACACTCTCCCCACTTGGAGAGTCAGTGCCTTTAACCTCCTGTTTGGCCCAGTTTGCAATTTCTGCGGAAAATGAACAGGAATAGGGAGAACCAATGAGAGACTAGCTGGAGGTGTCTGGACGGGCAAATTTAACTCTCATTTCCCACCAGGAAGAAGAATTAACCAAAGGCTCAGCGTGCCGTGCCAGAACCAGATTACGGCCTGAAGCAATCCTGCGGTGTTGCGGCCTGCTCACAAGAAAGCGAGTTGAAGAAAGGAGCTCAGGGGCACTGTCATTCACAAACCTGCAGAGTTATAAATGACAGCTTTCGTCCAAAAATATATTGAAGTAAGGCTGCCAAGAGGACTTGAAAGCGGGGCAGAATTGCAGGAAACCGATTTCAGGAGGTAGACTGGAATTACATGTAAAGCATAGGAAAAGAGGCAGAACGTCCACAATGATGCACTTGGCCAAAAAGGGCGTATGCGTTTTTTCCTGAATATATTCAGGAAAAAACGCATACGCCCTTTTTGGCCAACCAAGCAAGCTTGCCAAGGAAATCTGCACTACAATGAAGTCTCACTGCCCCCCGGTCAAAAGGGCCATCTGAAAAAAGTGTAAAATCTAGAAAGGCAGGACAGGCCATGGAGAAATGGGAGCCTTGTTATGCTGATGGCCTGGATGTAAATTGCCAACAGCCACTCTGGAGAAGTGTATGGTGTTTCCTGAAACATCTACAAAACAAAGCAACAGAGCCTAGGGCACTTCCACTTATGGTCCTATAGCTTAGGGAAATTAAAATCAAAAAGACACAGCCACCCCAAAGTTTGGGACGGCTCTGTTTACAAGAACCTCATTTACAGTACAAGGTCAATATCACAGAAAGCGAAAAATGGATAAAGAAGTTGTGGTACTTACGTACAATGCAATATCACTCAGCAATGAAATCTATGTCATCAGGCCCGTAGCAGCATGATGAGTGGATTCAGGTACGATGATTCTAAGTGAAATAAGTCACACAGAAAAAGAAACATGATAAGATATCACTACTACACGGAATGTAAACTTGGCTACACAGGAACTGAATTACAAAACAGAACAGGGTCTCAAATGTAGAAAACCAACTTATGCTTGCTTAAGGGGAAAGGTGAGTTGGGGTGCTGCATAAAACCAGAGATTGAAATTAGCACAGATACCGTTCCATAAGCCAAATATGTAATAGACAAGAGCTACTCCTTGCTCAACGAAGTGGACTCAACACCCCATATTAAACGCCTAAGAATATACCTGACTAGTAAGAATCTTAAAACCTATGGATTTATATGTCTCCGAAAGAGAATCAAGCGTGTGTACAGCGGCATAAACGCAGCAGTGATAGGATTGGTGAGGTTCGGTGAGCAAATGCAGACCCTTTGAAGTCATATTGCATGGTACCCATTCCATGGGTCTCAACTCTCCAGGTTTAAGGGATTCTTCCTTCAGCTAAAACATGCATGTGGAACCCAGAGTATGATCCATCGTGTGATCGGGAAACGTGTTCAAATGTGTCTCAGTTTTCGTCCCCCGGTACTCGGGTGCAACATTCCAGACGCTTTACTAACACTCTCCCCACTTAGAGAGTCAGTGCCTTTAACCTCCTGTTTGGCCCAGTTTGCAATTTCTGCGGAAAATGAACAGGAACAGGGATAACCAATGAGAGACTAGCTGGAGGTGTCTGGACGGGCAAATTTAACTCTCATTTCCCACCAGGAAGAGGAATTAACCAAAGGCTCAGCGTGCCGTGCCGGAACCACACTAGGGCCTGAAGCAATCCTGCGGTGTTGCGGCCAGCTCACAAGAAAGCGAGTTGAAGAAAGGAGCTCAGGGGCACTGTCATTCACAAACCTGCAGAGTTATAAATGACAGCTATCGTCCAAAAATATATTGAAGTAAGGCTGCCAAGAGGACTTGAAAGCGGGGCAGAATTGCAGGAAACCGATTTCAGGAGGTAGACTGGAATTGCATGTAAAGCATAGGAAAAGAGGCAGAACGTCCACAATGATGCACTTGGCCAAAAAGGGCGTATGCGTTTTTTCCTGAATATATTCAGGAAAAAACGCATACGCCCTTTCTGGCCAACCAAGCAAGCTTGCCAAGGAAATCTGCACTACAATGAAGTCTCACTGCCCCCCGGTCAAAAGGGCCATCTGAAAAAAGTGTAAAATCTAGAAAGGCAGAACAGGCCATGGAGAACTGGGAGCCTTGTTATGCTGATGGCCTGGATGTAAATTGCCAACAGCCACTCTGGAGAAGTGTATGGTGTTTTCTGAAACATCTACAAAACAAAGCAACAGAGCCTAGGGCACTTCCACTTATGGTCCTATAGCTTAGGGAAATTAAAATCAAAAAGACACAGCCACCCCAAAGTTTGGGACAGCTCTGTTTACAAGAACCTCATTTACGGTACAAGGTCAATATCGCAGAAAGCGAAAAATGGATAAAGAAGTTGTGGTACTTACGTACAATGCAATATCACTCAGCAATGAAATCTATGTCATCAGGCCCGTAGCAGCATAACGAGTGGATTCAGGTACGATGATTCTAAGTGAAATAAGTCACACAGAAAAAGAAACATCATAAGATATCACTACTACACGGAATGTAAACTTGGCTACACAGGAACTGAATTACAAAACAGAACAGGGTCTCAAATGTAGAAAACCAACTTATGCTTGCTTAAGGGGAAAGGTGAGTTGGGGTGCTGCATAAAACCAGAGATTGAAATTAGCACAGATACCGTTCCATAAGCCAAATATGTAATAGAAAAGAGCTACTCCTTGCTCAACGAAGTGGACTCAACACCCCATATTAAACCCCTTAGAATATACCTGACTAGTAAGAATCTTAAAACCTATGGATTTATATGTCTCCGAAAGAGAATCTAGCGTGTGTACAGCGGCATAAACGCAGCAGTGATAGGATTGGTGAGGATCGGTGAGCAAATGTATACTCTTTGAAGTCATATTGCATGGTACCCATTCCATTGGTCTCAACTCTCCAGGTTTAAGGGATTCTTCCTTCAGCTAAAACATGCATGTGGAACCCAGAGTATGATCCACCGTGTGACCGGAAAACGTGTTCAAAGGTGTCTCAGTTTTCGTCCCCTGGTACTAGGGTGCAACATTCCAGACGCTTTACTAACACTCTCCCCACTTGGAGAGTCAGTGCCTTTAACCTCCCGTTTGGCCCAGTTTGCAATTTCTGCGGAAAATGAACAGGAATAGGGAGAACCAATGAGAGACTAGCTGGAGGTGTCTGGACGGGCAAATTTAACTCTCATTTCCCACCAGGAAGAGGAATTAACCAAAGGCTCAGCGTGCCATGCCGGAACCACACTAGGGCCTGAAACAATCCAGCGGTGTTGCGGCCAGCTCACAAGAAAGCGAGTTGAAGAAAGGAGCTCAGGGGCACTGTCATTCACAAACCTGCAGAGTTATAAATGACAGCTATCGTCCAAAAATATATTGAAGTAAGGCTGCCAAGAGGACTTGAAAGCGGGGCAGAATTGCAGGAAACCGATTTCAGGAGGTAGACTGGAATTGCATGTAAAGCATAGGAAAAGAGGCAGAACGTCCACAATGATGCACTTGGCCAAAAAGGGCGTATGCGTTTTTTCCTGAATATATTCAGGAAAAAACGCATACGCCCTTTTTGGCCAACCAAGCAAGCTTGCAAAGGAAATCTGCACTACAATGAAGTCTCACTGCCCCCCGGTCAAAAGGGCCATCTGAAAAAAGTGTAAAATCCAGAAAGGCAGGACAGGCCATGGAGAACTGGGAGCCTTGTTATGCTGATGGGCGGGATGTAAATTGCCAACAGCCACTCTGGAGAAGTGTATGGTGTTTCCTGAAACATCTACAAAACAAAGCAACAGAGCCTAGGGCACTTCCACTTATGGTCCTATAGCTTAGGGAAATTAAAATCAAAAAGACACAGCCACCCCAAAGTTTGGGACGGCTCTGTTTACAAGAACCTCGTTTACGGTACAAGTTCAATATCGCAGAAAGCGAAAAATGGATAAAGAAGTTGTGGTACTTACGTACAATGCAATATCACTCAGCAATGAAATCTATGTCATCAGGGCCGTAGCAGCATAATGAGTGGATTCAGGTACGATGATTCTAAGTGAAATAAGTCACCCAGAAAAAGAAACATCATAAGATGTCACTACTATATGGAATGTAAACTTGGCTACACAGGAACTGAATTACAAAACAGAACAGGGTCACAAATGTAGAAAACCAACTTATGCTTGCTTAAGGGGAAAGGTGAGTTGGGGTGCTGCATAAAACCAGAGATTGAAATTAGCACAGATACTGTTCCATAAGCCAAATATATAATAGAAAAGAGCTACTCCTTGCTCAACAAAGTGGACACAACACCCCATATTAAACGCCTAAGAATATACCTGACTAGTAAGAATCTTAAAACCTATGGATTTATATGTCTCCGAAAGAGAATCAAGCATGTGTACAGCAGCATAAACGCAGCAGTGATAGGATTGGTGAGGATCGGTGAGCAAATGCAGACTCTTTGAAGTCATATTGCATGGTACCCATTCCATGGGTCTCAACTCTCCAGGTTTAAGGGATTCTTCCTTCAGCTAAAACATGCATGTGGAACCCAGACTATAATCCACCGTGTGATTGGGAAACGTGTTCCAAGGTGTCTCAGTTTTCGTCCCCTGGTACTCGGGTGCAACATTCCAGACGCTTTACTAACACTCTCCCCACTTGGAGAGTCAGTGCCTTTAACCTCCTGTTTGGCCCAGTTTGCAATTTCTGCGGAAAATGAACAGGAATAGGGATAACCAATGAGAGAGTAGCTGGAGGTGTCTGGACGGGCAAATTTAACTCTCATTTCCCACCAGGAAGAGGAATTAACCAAAGGCTCAGCGTGCCGTGCCGGAACCACACTAGGGCCTGAAGCAATCCTGCGGTGTTGCGGCCAGCTCACAAGAAAGCGAGTTGAAGAAAGGAGCTCAGGGGCACTGTCATTCACAAACCTGCAGAGTTATAAATGACAGCTATCGTCCAAAAATATATTGAAGTAAGGCTGCCAAGAGGACTTGAAAGCGGGGCAGAACTGCAGGAAACCGATTTCAGGAGGTAGACTGGAATTGCATGTAAAGCATAGGAAAAGAGGCAGAACGTCCACAATGATGCACTTGGCCAAAAAGGGCGTATGCGTTTTTTCCTGAATATATTCAGGAAAAAACGCATACGCCCTTTTTGGCCAACCAAGCAAGCTTGCCAAGGAAATCTGCACTACAATGAAGTCTCACTGCCCCCTGGTCAAAAGGGCCATCTGAAAAAAGTGTAAAATCTAGAAAGGCAGGACAGGCCATGGAGAACTGGGAGCCTTGTTATGCTGATGGCCTGGACGAAAATTGCCAACAGCCACTCTGGAGAAGTGTATGGTGTTTCCTGAAACATCTAAAAAACAGAGCAACAGAGCCTAGGGCACTTCCACTTATGGTCCTATAGCTTAGGGAAATTAAAATCCAAAAGACACAGCCACCCCAAAGTTTGGGACGGCTCTGTTTACAAGAACCTCATTTACGGTACAAGGTCAATATCGCAGAAAGCGAAAAATGGATAAAGAAGTTGTGGTACTTACGTACAATGCAATATCACTCAGCAATGAAATCTATGTCATCAGGCCCGTAGCAGGATGACGAGTGGATTCAGGTACGATGATTCTAAGTGAAATAAGTCACACAGAAATAGAAACATCATAAGATATCACTACTACACGGAATGTAAACTTGGCTACACAGGAACTGAATTACAAAACAGAACAGGGTCTCAAATGTAGAAAACCAACTTATGCTTGCTTAAGGGGAAAGGTGAGTTGGGGTGCTGCATAAAACCAGAGATTGAAATTAGCACAGATACCGTTCCATAAGCCAAATATGTAATAGACAAGAGCTACACCTTGCTCAACGAAGTGGACTCAACACCCCATATTAAACGCCTAAGAATATACCTGACTAGTAAGAATCTTAAAACCTATGGATTTATATGTCTCCGAAAGAGAATCAAGCGTGTGTACAGCGGCATAAACGCAGCAGTGATAGGATTGGTGAGGATCGGTGAGCAAATGTATACTCTTTGAAGTCATATTGCATGGTACCCATTCCATGGGTCTCAACTCTCCAGGTTTAAGGGATTCTTCCTTCAGCTAAAACATGCATGTGGAACCCAGAGTATGATCCACCGTGTGATCGGAAAACGTGTTCAAAGGTGTCTCAGTTTTCGTCCCCTGGTACTAGGGTGCAACATTCCAGACACTTTACTAACACTCTCCCCACTTGGAGAGTCAGTGCCTTTAACCTCCTGTTTGGCCCAGTTTGCAATTTCTGCGGAAAATGAACAGGAATAGGGATAACCAATGAGAGAGTAGCTGGAGGTGTCTGGACGGGCAAATTTAACTCTCATTTCCCACCAGGAAGAGGAATTAACCAAAGGCTCAGCGTGCCGTGCCGGAACCACACTAGGGCCTGAAGCAATCCTGCGGTGTTGCGGCCAGCTCACAAGAAAGCGAGTTGAAGAAAGGAGCTCAGGGGCACTGTCATTCACAAACCTGCAGAGTTATAAATGACAGCTATCGTCCAAAAATATATTGAAGTAAGGCTGCCAAGAGGACTTGAAAGCGGGGCAGAACTGCAGGAAACCGATTTCAGGAGGTAGACTGGAATTGCATGTAAAGCATAGGAAAAGAGGCAGAACGTCCACAATGATGCACTTGGCCAAAAAGGGCGTATGCGTTTTTTCCTGAATATATTCAGGAAAAAACGCATACGCCCTTTTTGGCCAACCAAGCAAGCTTGCCAAGGAAATCTGCACTACAATGAAGTCTCACTGCCCCCTGGTCAAAAGGGCCATCTGAAAAAAGTGTAAAATCTAGAAAGGCAGGACAGGCCATGGAGAACTGGGAGCCTTGTTATGCTGATGGCCTGGACGAAAATTGCCAACAGCCACTCTGGAGAAGTGTATGGTGTTTCCTGAAACATCTAAAAAACAGAGCAACAGAGCCTAGGGCACTTCCACTTATGGTCCTATAGCTTAGGGAAATTAAAATCCAAAAGACACAGCCACCCCAAAGTTTGGGACGGCTCTGTTTACAAGAACCTCATTTACGGTACAAGGTCAATATCGCAGAAAGCGAAAAATGGATAAAGAAGTTGTGGTACTTACGTACAATGCAATATCACTCAGCAATGAAATCTATGTCATCAGGCCCGTAGCAGGATGACGAGTGGATTCAGGTACGATGATTCTAAGTGAAATAAGTCACACAGAAATAGAAACATCATAAGATATCACTACTACACGGAATGTAAACTTGGCTACACAGGAACTGAATTACAAAACAGAACAGGGTCTCAAATGTAGAAAACCAACTTATGCTTGCTTAAGGGGAAAGGTGAGTTGGGGTGCTGCATAAAACCAGAGATTGAAATTAGCACAGATACCGTTCCATAAGCCAAATATGTAATAGACAAGAGCTACACCTTGCTCAACGAAGTGGACTCAACACCCCATATTAAACGCCTAAGAATATACCTGACTAGTAAGAATCTTAAAACCTATGGATTTATATGTCTCCGAAAGAGAATCAAGCGTGTGTACAGCGGCATAAACGCAGCAGTGATAGGATTGGTGAGGATCGGTGAGCAAATGTATACTCTTTGAAGTCATATTGCATGGTACCCATTCCATGGGTCTCAACTCTCCAGGTTTAAGGGATTCTTCCTTCAGCTAAAACATGCATGTGGAACCCAGAGTATGATCCACCGTGTGATCGGAAAACGTGTTCAAAGGTGTCTCAGTTTTCGTCCCCTGGTACTAGGGTGCAACATTCCAGACACTTTACTAACACTCTCCCCACTTGGAGAGTCAGTGCCTTTAACCTCCTGTTTGGCCCAGTTTGCAATTTCTGCGGAAAATGAACAGGAATAGGGAGAACCAATGAGAGAGTAGCTGGAGGTGTCTGGACGGGCAAATTTAACTCTCATTTCCCACCAGGAAGCAGAATTAACCAAAGGCTCAGAGTGCAGTTCCGGAACCACACTAGGGCCTGAAGCAATCCTGCGGTGTTGCGGCCAGCTCACAAGAAAGCGAGTTGAAGAAAGGAGCTCAGGGGCACTGTCATTCACAAACCTGCAGAGTTATAAATGACAGCTATCGTCCAAAAATATATTGAAGTAAGGCCGCCAAGAGGACTCGAAAGCGGTGCAGAATTGCAGGAAACCGATTTCAGGAGGTAGATAAGAATTGCATTTAAAGCATAGGAAAAGAGACAGAACTTGGAAAATAATGCACTTGGCAAAAAAGGGCATATGTGTTTTATCCAGAGCTCTCATAACCGAGGGGAGGAGATTCCCAGCAGGCTCCAACTGCCACCTGAGGGCTCATGTTGTCAAGGCAACGTGAGCAAGCCAGGCAGGAGTTACCTCACAGCAGAGATCCCACCTCACAGAAGGGTGAGAAACCCAGCCAACATCAGACTCTCACCAAAGGGCTCCCATTACCAAGGGGATGGGAACCAGGCAGGAGTGTCTTCACACCAGTGGGGCCACATCATCAAAAGGTGAGGTACTCAGCACATGTGTCCTCAAACCAGAGGACCCACATCACTAAGGGCCTCGGAGTGAGGCAGGCAGGAGTAGCCTCACAACACTGGGCCCATAGAATAAAAAAGTGAGGAATCCAGCAGTTGGAACCTCCCAGCAGGGGGCCCAGAGCACCGAGGCTATGGGATCCAGGCCACAGTGAACTCACAGAAGAGGGCCCATGTCATGAAACTGAGCAACCCAGCCATTGGGACCTCAGAGCAGGAGGCCCACATCCCCATGGGGATATAAATCTGGTAGGAGTGTCCTCGCACCACTGAAAACGTATCAGAAAATTTTGGGAGACCAGCAGTTAGAGCCTGACGCCAGAGGACCCTCATCACCAAGGGAAGGAGGCTCCCAGCAGGCTCCAACGGCCACCAGAGGGCTGACGTCGCCAAGGCGATGTGTGCCAACCAGGCACGAATGACCTCACAGCAGAGGGCCCACCTCAGAGAAGTGTGACGAACCCAGTCAGGATCAGACTCGCACCAGAGGGCCCACATCACCAAATGGATTGGAACCAGGCAGGAGTGTCCTCACATGAGTAGGGCCACATCATCTAAAGGTGAGGAACCCAGAACACGTGGCTTCAAACCATAGGACACACATCACCAAGAGGCTGGGGGTGAGGCAGGCAGGAGGAGCCTCACAACAGAGGGCCCAAAAATAAGGAAGGTGAGGAATCCAGCAGTTGCAACCTCCCAGCAGGCGGCCCAGAGCACAGAGGCTAGGGGATCCAAGCCAGAGTGAACTAACACCAGACAGCCCACATCATGAAACTGTGAGCAACCCAGACATTGGGACCTCAGAGCAGAAGGCCCACATCCCCATGGTGATGGGAACATGACAGGAGTGTCCTGGCATCACTGGGCTCACATCAGAAAACGTGGGGTGCTCAGAAGTTAGGGCCTGATGCTAGAGGGCACTCATCACCGAGGGGAGGAGGCTCCCAGCAGGCTCCAGCTGCCACCAGAGGGCCAACGTCACCAAGGCGATGTGTGCCAGCCCGGCAGGAGTGACCTCACAGCAGAGGCCCCACCTCACAGAAGGGTGAGGAACACAGCCAGGATCAGACTCTCACCAGAGGGCCCACATCACCAAGGGGAAGGGAATCAGGCAGGAGTGTCCCCACATCAGTGGGACAACATCATCGAAAGGTGAGGATCCCAGCACATGTAGCCTCAAACCAGAGGAACCACATCACCAAGGGGTTCGGAATGAGGCTGGCAGGACCGGCCTCACAACACAGGGTCCATAGAATATAAAAGTTGAGGAATCCAGCAGTTGGAACCTCCCAGCAAGCGGCCCAGAGCACCGAGGCTATGGGATCCAGGCTGCAGTGAACTCACAGCAGAGGGCCCACATCATGAACCTGTGAGCAGCCCAGCCGTTGGGACCTCAGAACAGAAGGCCCACATCCCCATTGGGATGGGAACCTGGCAGGAGTGGCTTCGCACCACTTAGCACATATCAGAAAATGTTAGGAGCCCAGCAGTTAGGGCCTGACGCCAGGGGGCCCTCATAACTGAGGGGAGGAGACTCCCAGCAGGTTCCAACTGCCAACAGAGGGCCCACGTCTACAAGGTGGCATGCGCCAGCCAGGCAGTAGTGACCTCACAACAGAGGGCCTATCTCACAGAAGGGTGAGGAACCGAGGTAGGATGAGACTCTTGCCAGAGGGCCCACAACACCAAGGGGATGGGAACCAGTCAGGACTGTCCTCTCACCAGTGGGGCCACATCATCGAAAGGTGAGGAACCCAGCACATGCGGCCTCATATCAGAGGACATACATCACAAAGGGGATGGGAGTGAGGCAGGTAGGAGTAGCCTAAAAACAGAGGGCCCAAAGAATAAAAAAGGTGAGGAATCCAGCATTTGGAACCTCCCAGCAGGCGGCCGAGAGCACAGAAGCTATGGGATGCAGGCAGGAGTGAACTAACAGCAGAGAGCCCACATCATGAAACTGTGAGCAACCCAGGCGTTGGGACCTCAGAGCAGAAAGCCCACATCCCCATGGGGATGGGAACCTGACAGGAGTGTCCTGGCATCACTGGGCTCACATCAGAAAACGTGGGGAGCCCAGCAGTTAGGGCCTGATGCTAGAGGGCTGTCATCACCGAGGGCAGGAGGCTCCCAGCAGGTTCCATGTGCCAACAGAGGGCCCACGTCGCCAAGGTGATGTGTGCAAGTCAGGTAGGATTGACCTCACAGCAGAGGGCCTACCTCACAGAAGAGTGAGGAACCCAGCCAGGATAAGACTGTCACCAGAAGGCCCACATCACCAAGGGGATGGGAACCAGGCAGGAGTGTCCTCACACCAGTGGGGCCACATCATTGAAAGTTGCGGAACCCAGCATATGTGGCCTCAAACCAGAGGACCCACATCACAAAGGGGATGCGAGTGAGGCAGGCAGGAGGAGCATCGCAACACAGGCCCCATAGAATACAAAAGTTGAGGAATCGAGCAGTTGGAACCTTCCAGCAGGCGGCCCAGAGCACAGAAGCTATGGCATCCAGGCCAGAGTGAACTAACAGCAGAGAGCCCACATCATGAAACTGTGAACAACCCAGCCGTTGGGACCTCAGAACAGAAGGCCCACATCCCAATGGGTATGTGAACCTGGATGGAGTGTCTTCGAACCACTGGGCGCACATCACAAAATGTGGGGAGCCCAGCCGTTAGGGCCTGACGCCAGAGGGCCCTCATCACCGAGGGGAGGAGGCTCCCAGCAGGCTCCAAGTGCCACCAGAGGGCTCATGTCCACAAGGCGAGGTGAGCAAGCCAGGCAGGAGTGACCTCACAGCAGACGGCCCATCTCACAGATGGGTGAGGAACCCAGCCAGGATCAGACTCTCAACAGAGAGCCCACATCACCAAGGGGATGTGAACCAGGCAGGAGTCTCCTAAGACCATTGGTCCCACATCATCGAAAGGTGAGGAACCCAGCACATGTGGCCTCAAACCAGAGGACACACATCACGAAGGGACTGGGAGTGAGGCAGGCAGGAGGATCCTCACAACAGAGGGCCTAAAAAATTAAAAAAGTGAGGAATCCAGCAGTTGGAACCTTCCAGCAGGCGGCCAAGAACACAGAGGCTATGGGATCCAGGCCACAGTGAACTAACACCAGAGAGCCCACATCATGAAACTGTGATCAACCCAGCCGTTGGAACGTCAGAGCAGAAGGCCCACATCCCCATGGAGATGGGAACCTAAGAGGAGTGCCCGAGCATCACTGGGCTCACTAAGAAAAGTTGGGGAGCCCAGCAGTTAGGGCTTGACATCAGAGGGCCCTCATCACAGAGGTGAGGAGGCTCCCAGCAGGGTCCAAGTGCCACCAGAGGGCTCATGTCAACAAGGCGAGGTGAGCAAGCCAGGCAAGAGTTACCTGATAGTAGAGGGCCCACCTCACAGATGGTTGAGGAACCCAGCCAGGATCAGACTCTCACCAGAGGGCCCACATCACAAAGGGGATGGGAACCAGTCAGGATTATCCTCACACCAGTGGGGCCTCATCATCTTAACGTGAGGAACCCAGCACATGTGTCCTCAAACCAGAGGACCCACATCACAAAGGGCCTTGGAGTGAGGCAGGCAGGAGTAGCCTCACAACACAGGGGCACATAATATAAAATACGTGAGGGTTCCAGCATTTAGACCTTCCAGCAGGCAGCTCAGAACACCGAGGCTATGGGATCCAGGCCACAGTGAACTCACAGCAGAGGGCCAACATCATAAAACTGTGAGCAACCCAGGCGTTGGGACCACAGAGCAGAAGGCCCACATCCCCATGGGAATGGGAACCTGGCTGGAGTGTCCTCGCACCACTGGGCGCACATCAGAAAATGTGGGGAGCCCACCATTTAGGGCCTGACGCCAGAGGGCCGTCATCACCGAGAGGAGGAGGCACCCTGCACGCTCCAACTGCCACCAGAGGGCTCACGTCTCCAAGGTGACGTGTGCCAGCCAGTCAGGAGTGACCGCACAGCAGAGGGCCTACCTCACAGAACGTTGAGGAACCCAGCCAGGATTAGACTCTGGCCAGAGGGCCCACCTCACCAAGGGGATGGTAACCAGGCAGGAGTGTCCTCACACGAGTGGGGCCACATCATCGAAAGGTGAGGAACGCAGCACATGTGGCCTCAAGCTATAGGACAGTCATCACCAAGGGGCTGGCAGCGAGGCAGGCAGGAGGAGCCTCACAACAGAGGGCACATAGAATAAAAAAGTTGAGGAATCCAGCAGTTGGAACCTCCCAGCAGGCGGCTCAAAGCACCGATGATAAGGGATCCTTGCCGGAGTGAACTCACAGCAGAGGACCCACATCATGGTACTGTGAGCAAGCCAGCCGTTTTGACCTCAGAGCAGAAGGCCCATATCCCCATGGGGATGCGAACCTGGCAAGAGTGTCCTCACTCACTTGGCGCACATCAGAAAATGTGGGGAGCCCAGCAGTTATGGCCTAAGGCAAGAGGGCCCTCATCACCGAGGGGAGGAGGATCCCAGCACACTCCAACTGCCACCAGAGGGCCCACGTCGCCAAGGTGACTTGTGCCAGACAGGCATGATTGACCTCACAGCAGAGGGCCCACCTCACAGAAGGGTGAGGAACCCAGCCAGGATCAGACTCTCACCTGAGGGCCCACATCAGCAAGGGGATGGGAACCAGTCACGACTGTCTTCCCTCCAGTGGGGCCACATCATCGAAAGGTGCGGAACCCAGCACATGTGGCCTCAAATCAGAGGACACATATCACAAAGGGAAGGGGAGTGAGGCAGGCAGGAGTAGCCTAAAAACAGAGGGCCCAAAGAATAAGAAAGGTGAGGAATCCAGCAGTTGGAACCTCCCAGCAGGCAGCCGAGAGCACAGAAGCTATGGGATGCAGGCAGGAGTGAACTAACAGCAGAGAGCCCACATCATGAAACTGTGAGCAACCCAGGCGTTGGGACCTCAGAGCAGAAGGCCCACATCCCAATGGGGATGTGAACCTGGATGGAGTGTCCTCGCACCACTGGGCCGCACATCACGAAATGTGGGGAGCACAGCTCTTAGGGCCTGATGCCAGAGGGCCCTCATCACCGAGGGGAGGAGGCTCCCAGCAGGCTCCAAGTGCCACCAGAGGGCTCATGTCCACAAGGAGAGGTGAGCAAGCCAGGCAGGAGTGACCTCACAGCAGACGGCCCACCTCACAGATGGGTGAAGAACCCAGCCAGGATCAGACTCTCAACAGAGGGCCCACATCACCAAGGGGATGTGAACCAGGCAGGAGTCTCCTAAGACCATTGGTCCCACATCATTGAAAGGTGAGGAACCCAGCACATGTGGCCTCAAACCAGAGGACACACATCACGAAGGGGCTGGGAGTGAGGCAGGCAGGAGGATCCTCACAACAGAGGGCCCAAAAAATTAAAAAAGTGAGGAATCCAGCAGTTGGAACCTCCCAGCAGGCGGCCAAGAACACAGAGGCTATGGGATCCAGACCACAGTGAACTAACACCAGAGAGCCCACATCATGAAACTGTGATCAACCCAGCCGTTGGAACGTCAGAGCAGAAGGCCCACATCCCCATGGAGATGGGAACCTAAGAGGCGTGCCCGAGCATCACTGGGCTCACTAAGAAAAGTTGGGGAGCCCAGCAGTTAGGGCCTGACGTCAGAGGGCCCTCATCACCGGGGGGCGGAGATTCCCAGCACGCTCCAACTGCCACCACACAGCTGACTTCACCAAGGCATTGTGTGCCAGCCATGCAGGAGTGACCTATCAGCAGAGGGTCTCCCTCACAGAAGGGTGAGGAACACAGCCAGGAACAGACTCTCACCAGGGGGTCCGCATAACCACGTGGATGAGAAGCAGTCAGGAGTGTCCTCACACTAGTGGGGCCACATCATCGAAAGGTGAGGAACCCAGCAAAGGTGGCCACAAACCAGAGTACCCACATCACCAGGGGGTTGAGAGTGAGGTAGGTGTCTGGACAGGCATATTTAACTCGCATTTCCCACCAGGAAGAGGAATTAACCAAAGGCTCAGCGTGCCATGCCGGAACCACACTAGGGCCTGAAGCAATCCTGCGGTGTTGCGGCCAGCTCACAAGAAAGCGAGTTGAAGAAAGGAGCTCAGGGGCACTGTCATTCACAAACCTGCAGAGTTATAAATGACAGCTATCGTCCAAAAATATATTGAAGTAAGGCTGCCAAGAGGACTTGAAAGCGGGGCAGAATTGCAGGAAACCGATTTCAGGAGGTAGACTGGAATTGCATGTAAAGCATAGGAAAAGAGGCAGAACGTCCACAATGATGCACTTGGCCAAAAAGGGCGTATGCGTTTTTTCCTGAATATATTCAGGAAAAAACGCATACGCCCTTTTTGGCCAACCAAGCAAGCTTGCAAAGGAAATCTGCACTACAATGAAGTCTCACTGCCCCCCGGTCAAAAGGGCCATCTGAAAAAAGTGTAAAATCCAGAAAGGCAGGACAGGCCATGGAGAACTGGGAGCCTTGTTATGCTGATGGGCGGGATGTAAATTGCCAACAGCCACTCTGGAGAAGTGTATGGTGTTTCCTGAAACATCTACAAACAAAGCAACAGAGCCTAGGGCACTTCCACTTATGGTCCTATAGCTTAGGGAAATTAAAATCAAAAAGACACAGCCAGCCCAAAGTTTGGGATGTCTCTGTTTACAAGAACCTCGTTTACAGTACAAGTTCAATATCGCAGAAAGCGAAAAATGGATAAAGAAGTTGTGGTACTTACGTACAATGCAATATCACTCAGCAATGAAATCTATGTCATCAGGGCCGTAGCACAATAATGAGTGGATTCAGGTACGATGATTCTAAGTGAAATAAGTCACCCAGAAATAGAAACATCATAAGATATCACTACTACACGGAATGTAAACTTGGCTACACAGGAACTGAATTACAAAACAGAACAGGGTCTCAAATGTAGAAAACCAACTTATGCTTGCTTAAGGGGAAAGGTGAGTTGGGGTGCTGCATAAAACCAGAGATTGAAATTAGCACAGATACCGTTCCATAAGCCAAATATATAATAGACAAGAGCTACTCCTTGCTCAACGAAGTGGACACAACACCCCATATTAAACGCCTAAGAATATACCTGACTAGTAAGAATCTTAAAACCTATGGATTTATATGTCTCCGAAAGAGAATCAAGCATGTGTACAGCGGCATAAACGCAGCAGTGATAGGATTGGTGAGGATCGGTGAGCAAATGCAGACCCTTTGAAGTCATATTGCATGGTACCCATTCCATGGGTCTCAACTCTCCAGGTTTAAGGGATTCTTCCTTCAGCTAAAACATGCATGTGGAACCCAGACTATGATCCACCGTGTGATTGGGAAACGTGTTCCAAGGTGTCTCAGTTTTCGTCCCCTGGTACTCGGGTGCAACATTCCAGACGCTTTACTAACACTCTCCCCACTTGGAGAGTCAGTGCCTTTAACCTCCTGTTTGGCCCAGTTTGCAATTTCTGCGGAAAATGAACAGGAATAGGGAGAACCAATGAGAGACTAGCTGGAGGTGTCTGGACGGGCAAATTTAACTCTCATTTCCCACCAGGAAGAGGAATTAACCAAAGGCTCAGCGTGCCGTGCCGGAACCAGATTACGGCCTGAAGCAATCCTGCGGTGTTGCGGCCTGCTCACAAGAAAGCGAGTTGAAGAAAGGAGCTCAGGGGCACTGTCATTCACAAACCTGCAGAGTTATAAATGACAGCTATCGTCCAAAAATATATTGAAGTAAGGCTGCCAAGAGGACTTGAAAGCGGGGCAGAATTGCAGGAAACCGATTTCAGGAGGTAGACTGGAATTGCATGTAAAGCATAGGAAAAGAGGCAGAAGGTCCACAATGATGCACTTGGCCAAAAAGGGCGTGTGCGTTTTTTCCTGAATATATTCAGGAAAAAACGCATACGCCCTTTTTGGCCAACCAAGCAAGCTTGCAAAGGAAATCTGCACTACAATGAAGTCTCACTGCCCCCCGGTCAAAAGGGCCATCTGAAAAAAGTGTAAAATCCAGAAAGGCAGGACAGGCCATGGAGAACTGGGAGCCTTGTTATGCTGATGGGCGGGATGTAAATTGCCAACAGCCACTCTGGAGAAGTGTATGGTGTTTCCTGAAACATCTACAAAACAAAGCAACAGAGCCTAGGGCACTTCCACTTATGGTCCTATAGCTTAGGGAAATTAAAATCAAAAAGACACAGCCACCCCAAAGTTTGGGATGGCTCTGTTTACAAGAACCTCGTTTACAGTACAAGTTCAATATCGCAGAAAGCGAAAAATGGATAAAGAAGTTGTGGTACATACGTACAATGCAATATCACTCAGCAATGAAATCTATGTCATCAGGGCCGTAGCACAATAATGAGTGGATTCAGGTACGATGATTCTAAGTGAAATAAGTCACCCAGAAAAAGAAACATCATAAGATATCACTAATACACGGAATGTAAACTTGGCTACACAGGAACTGAATTACAAAACAGAACAGGGTCTCAAATGTAGAAAACCAACTTATGCTTGCTTAAGGGGAAAGGTGAGTTGGGGTGCTGCATAAAACCAGAGATTGAAATTAGCACAGATACCGTTCCATAAGCCAAATATATAATAGACAAGAGCTAATCCTTGCTCAACGAAGTGGACACAACACCCCATATTAAACGCCTAAGAATATACCTGACTAGTAAGAATCTTAAAACCTATGGATTTATATGTCTCCGAAAGAGAATCAAGCGTGTGTACAGCGGCATAAACACAGCAGTGATAGGATTGGTGAGGATCGGTGAGCAAATGCAGACCCTTTGAAGTCATATTGCATGGTACCCATACCATGGGTCTCAACTCTCCAGGTTTAAGGGATTCTTCCTTCAGCTAAAACATGCATGTGGAACCCAGACTATGATCCACCGTGTGATTGGGAAACGTGTTCCAAGGTGTCTCAGTTTTCGTCCCCTGGTACTCGGGTGCAACATTCCAGACGCTTTACTAACACTATCCCCACTTGGAGAGTCAGTGCCTTTAACCTCCTGTTTGGCCCAGTTTGCAATTTCTGCGGAAAATGAACAGGAATAGGGATAACCAATGAGAGACTAGCTGGAGGTGTCTGGACGGGCAAATTTAACTCTCATTTCCCACCAGGAAGAGGAATTAACCAAAGGCTCAGCGTGCCGTGCCGGAACCACACTAGGGCCTGAAGCAATCCTGCGGTGTTGCGGCCAGCTCACAAGAAAGTGAGTTGAAGAAAGGAGCTCAGGGGCACTGTCATTCACAAACCTGCAGAGTTATAAATGACAGCTATCGTCCAAAAATATATTGAAGTAAGGCTGCCAAGAGGACTTGAAAGCGGGGCAGAATTGCAGGATATCGATTTCAGGAGGTAGACTGAAATTGCATGTAAAGCATAGGAAAAGAGGCAGAACGTCCACATTGATGCACTTGGCCAAAAAGAGCATATGCGTTTTTTCCTGAATATATTCAGGAAAAAACGCATACGCCCTTTCTGGCAAACCAAGCAAGCTTGCAAAGGAAATCTGCACTACAATGGAGTCTCACTGCCCCCCGGTCAAAAGGGCCATCTGAAAAAAGTGTAAAATCCAGAAAGGCAGGACAGGCCATGGAGAACTGGGAGCCTTGTTATGCTGATGGGCGGGATGTAAATTGCCAACAGCCACTCTGGAGAAGTGTATGGTGTTTCATGAAACATCTAAAAAACAAAGCAACAGAGCTTAGGGCACTTCCACTTATGGTCCTATAGCTTAGGGAAATTAAAATCAAAAAGACACAGCCACCCCAAAGTTTGGGATGGCTCTGTTTACAAGAACCTCGTTTACAGTACAAGTTCAATATCGCAGAAAGCGAAAAATGGATAAAGTAGTTGTGGTACTTACGTACAATGCAATATCACTCAGCAATGAAATCTATGTCATCAGGGCCGTAGCAGCATAATGAGTGGATTCAGGTACGATGATTCTAAGTGAAATAAGCCACCCAGAAAAAGAAACATCATAAGATATCACTAACACACGGAATGTAAACTTGGCTACACAGGAACTGAATTACAAAACAGAACAGGGTCTCAAATGTAGAAAACCAACTTATGCTTGCTTAAGGGGAAAGGTGAGTTGGGGTGCTGCATAAAACCAGAGATTGAAATTAGCACAGATACCGTTCCATAAGCCAAATATGTAATAGACAAGAGCTACTCCTTGCTCAACGAAGTGGACTCAACACCACATATTAAACGCCTAAGAATATATCTGACTAGTAAGAATCTTAAAACCTATGGATTTATATGTCTCCGAAAGAGAATCAAGCATGTGTACAGTGGCATAAAAGCAGCAGTGATAGGATTGGTGAGGATCGGTGAGCAAATACAGACCCTTTGAAGTCATATTGCATGGTACCCATTCCATGGGTCTCAACTCTCCACGTTTAAGGGATTCTTCCTTCAGCTAAAACATGCACGTGGAACCCAGAGTATGATCCACCGTGTGATCGGGAAACGTGTTCAAATGTGTCTCAGTTTTTGTCCCCTGGTACTCGGGTGCAACATTTCAGACGCTTTACTAACACTCTCCCCACTTGGAGAGTCAGTGCCTTTAACCTCCTGTTTGGCCCAGTTTGCAATTTCTGCGGAAAATGAACAGGAATAGGGAGAACCAATGAGAGACTAGCTGGAGGTGTCTGGACGGGCAAATTTAACTCTCATTTCCCACCAGGAAGAGGAATTAACCAAAGGCTCAGCGTGCCGTGCCAGAACCACACTAGGGCCTGAAGCAATCCTGCGGTGTTGCGGCCATTTCACAAGAAAGCGAGTTGAAGAAAGGAGCTCAGGGGCACTGTCATTCTCAGACCTGCAGAGTTATAAATGACAGCTATCGTCCAAAAATATATTGAAGTAAGGCTGCCAAGAGGACTTGAAAGCGGGGCAGAATTGCAGGAAACTGATTTCAGGAGGTAGACTGGAATTGCATGTAAAGCATAGGAAAAGAGGCAGAACGTCCACAATGATGCACTTGGCCAAAAAGGGCGTATGCGTTTTTTCCTGAATATATTCAGGAAAAAACGAATACGCCCTTTTTGGCCAACCAAGCAAGCTTGCAAAGGAAATCTGCACTACAATGAAGTATCACTGCCCCCCGGTCAAAAGGGCCATCTGAAAAAAGTGTAAAATTCAGAAAGGCAGGACAGGCCATGGAGAACTGGGAGCCTTGTTATGCTGATGGGCAGGATGTAAATTGCCAACAGCCACTCTAGAGAAGTGTATGGTGTTTCCTGAAACATCTAAAACACAAAGCAACAGAGCCTAGGGCACTTCCACTTATGGTCCTATAGCTTAGGGAAATTAAAATCAAAAAGACACAGCCACCCCAAAGTTTGGGACGGCTCTGTTTACAAGAACCTCGTTTACGGTACAAGTTCAATATCACAGAAAGCGAAAAATGGATAAAGAAGTTGTGGTACTTACGTACAGTGCAATATCACTCAGCAATGAAATCTATGTCATCAGGCCCATAGCAGCATAATGAGTGGATTCAGGTACGATGATTCTAAGTGAAATAAGTCACTCAGAAAAAGAAACATCATAAGATATCACTTCTACACGGAATGTAAACTTGTCTACACAGGAACTGAATTACAAAACAGAACAGGGTCTGAAATGTAGGAAACCAACTTATGCTTGCTTAAGGGGAAAGGTGAGTTGGGGTGCTGCATAAAACGAGAGATTGAAATTAGAACAGATACCGTTCCATAAGCCAAATATGTAATAGACAAGAGCTACTCCTTGCTCAACGAAGTGGACTCAACACCCCATATTAAACGCCTAAGAATATACCTGACTAGTAAGAATCTTAAAACCTATGGATATATATGTCTCCGAAAGAGAATCAAGCATCTGTACAGCGCCATAAATGCAGCAGTGATAGGATTGGTGAGGATCGGTGAGCAAATGCATACTCTTTGAAGCCATATTGCATGGTACCCATTCCATGGGTCTCAACTCTCCAGGTTTAAGGGATTCTTCCTTCAGCTAAAACATGCATGTGGAACCCAGAGTATGATCCACCGTGTGATTGGGAAACATGTTCAAAGGTGTCTCAGTTGTCGTCCCCCGATACTCGGGTGCAACATTCCAGACGCTTTACTAACACTCTCCCCACTTGGAGAGTCAGTGCCTTTAACCTCCTGTTTGGCCCAGTTTGCAATTTCTGCGGAAATTGAACAGGAATAGGGAGAACCAATGAGAGACTAGCTGGAGGTGTCTGGACGGACAAATTTAACTCTCATTTCCCACCAGGAAGAGGAATTAACCAAAGGCTCAGCGTGCCGTGCCGGAACCACACTAGGGCCTGAAGCAATCCTGCTGTGTTGCGGCCAGCTCACAAGAAAGCGAGTTGAAGAAAGGAGCTCAGGGGCACTGTCATTCTAAGACCTGCAGAGTTATAAATGACAGCTATCGTCCAAAAATATATTGGAGTAAGGCTACCAAGAGGACTCGAATGCGGGGCAGAATTGCAGGAAACCGATTTCAGGAGGTAGACTGGAATTGCAGGTAAAGCATAGGAAAAGAGGCAGAACATCCACAATGGTGCACTTGGCCAAAAAGGGCGTATGCGTTTTTTCCTGAATATATTCAGGAAAAAACGCATACGCCCTTTTTGGCCAACCAAGCAAGCTTGCAAAGGAAATCTGCACTACAATGAAGTATCACTGCCCCCCAGTGAAAAGCGCCATCTGAAAAAAGTGTAAAATCCAGAAAGGCATGACAGGACATGGAGACTTGGAAGCCTTGTTATGCTGATGGGCGGGATGTAAATTGCCAACAGCCACTCTGGAGAAGTGTATGGTGTTTCCTGAAACATCTACAAAACAAAGCAACAAAGCCTAGGGCACTTCTGCTTATGGTCCTATAGCATAGGGAAATTAAAATCAAAAAGACACAGCCACCCCAACGTTTGGGACGGCTCTGTTTACAAGAACCTCGATTACTGTACAAGTTCAATATCGCAGAAAGCGAAAAATGGATAAAGAAATTGTGGTACTTACGTACAATGCAATAGCACTCAGCAATGAAATCTATGTCATCAGGCCCATAGCAGCATAATGAGTAGATTCAGGTATGATGATTCTAAGTGAAATAAGTCACACAGAAAAAGAAACATCATAAGATATCACTACCACACGGAATGTAAACATGGCTACACAGGAACTGAATTACAAAACAGAACAGGTTCTCAAATGTAGAAAACCAACTTATGCTTGCTTAAGGGGAAAGGTGAGTTGGGGTGCTGCATAAAACCAGAGATTGAAATTAGCACAGATACCGTTCCATAAGCCAAATATGTAATAGACAAGAGCTACTCCTTGCTCAACGAAGTGGACTCAACACTCCATATTAAACGCCTAAGAATATACCTGACTAGTAAGAATCTTAAAACCTATGGATTTATATGTCTCCGAAAGAGAATCAAGCGTGTATACAGCGCAATAAATGCAGCAGTGATAGGATTGGTGAGGATCGGTGAGCAAATGCATACTCTGTGAAGCCATATTGCATGGTACCCATTCCATGGGTCTCAACTCTCCAGGTTTAAGGGATTCTTCCTTCAGCTAAAACATGCATGTGGAACCCAGAGTATGATCCACCGTGTGATTGGGAAACGTGTTCAAAGGTGTCTCAGTTTTCGTCCCCTGGTACTCGGGTGCAACATTCCAGACGCTTTACTGACACTCTCCCCACTTGGAGAGTCAGTGCCTTTAACCTCCTGTTTGGCCCAGTTTGCAATTTCTGCCGAAGATGAACAGGAATAGGGAGAACCAATGAGAGACTAGCTGGAGGTGGCTGGACGGGCAAATTTAACTCTCATTTCCCACCAGGAAGAGGAATTAACCAAAGGCTCAGCGTGCCATGCCGGAACCACACTAGGGCCTGAAGCAATCCTGCGGTGTTGCGGCCAGCTCACAAGAAAGCGAGTTGAAGAAAGGAGCTCAGGGGCACTGTCATTCACAAACCTGCAGAGTTATAAATGACAGCTATCGTCCAAAAATATATTGAAGTAAGGCTGCCAAGAGGACTTGAAAGTGGGGCAGAATTGCAGGAAACCGATTTCAGGAGGTAGACTGGAATTGCATGTAAAGCATAGGGAAAGAGGTAGAACGTCCACAATGATGCACTTGGCCAAAAAGGGCGTATGCGTTTTTTCCTGAATATATTCAGGAAAAATCGCATACACCCTTTTTAGCCAAGGAAGCAAGCTTGCAAAGGAAATCTGCACTACAATGAAGTCTCACTGCCCCCCGGTCAAAAGGGCCATCTGAAAAAAGTGTATAATCCAGAAAGGCAGGACAGGCCATGGAGAACTGGGAGACTTATTATGCTGATGGGCGGGATGTAAATTGCCAACATCCACTCTGGAGAAGTGTATGGTGTTTCCAGAAACATCTAAAAAACAAAGCAACAGAGCCTAGGGCACTTCCACTTATGGTCCTATAGCTTAGGGAAATTAAAATCAAAAAGACACAGCCACCCCAAAGTTTGGGACGGCTCTGTTTACAAGAACCTCGTTTACGGTACAAGTTCAATAGTGCAGAAAGCGAAATATGGATAAAGAAGTTGTGGTACTTATGTACAATGCAATATCACTCAGCAATGAAATCTATGTCATCAGGGCCGTAGCAGCATAATGAGTGGATTCAGGTACGTTGATTCTAAGTGAAATAAGTCACACAGAAATAGAAACATCATAAGATATCACAACTACACGGAATGTAAACTTGGCTACACAGGAACTGAATTACAAAACAGAACAGGGTCTCAAATGTAGAAAACCAACTTATGCTTGCTTAAGGGGAAAGGTGAGTTGGGGTGCTGCATAAAACCAGAGATTGAAATTAGCACAGATACCGTTCCATAAGCCAAATATGTAATAGACAAGAGCTACTCCTTGCTCAACGAAGTGGACTCAACACCCCATATTAAACGCCTAAGAATATACCCGACTAGTAAGAATCTTAAATCCTATGGATTTATATGTCTCCGAAAGAAAATCAAGCGTGAGTACAGCGGCATAAATGCAGCAGTGATAGGATTGGTGAGGATCGGTGAGCAAATGCAGAAACTTTGAAGTCATATTGCATGGTACCCATTCCATGGTTCTCAACTCTCCATGTTTAAGGGATTCTTCCTTCAGCTAAATCATGCATGTGGAACCCAGACTATGATCCACCGTGTGATTGGGAAACGTGTTCAAAGGTGTCTCAGTTTTCGTCCCCTGGTACTCGGGTGCAACATTCCAGACGCTTTACTAACACTCTCCCCACTTGGAGAGTCAGTGCCTTTAACCTCCTGTTTGTCCCAGTTTGCAATTTCTGCGGAAAATGAACAGGAATAGGGAGAACCAATGAGAGACTAGCTGGAGGTGGCTGGACGGGCAAATTTAACTCTCATTTCCCACCAGGAAGAGGAATTAACCAAAGGCTCAGCGTGCCATGCCGGAACCACACTAGGGCCTGAAGCAATCCTGCGGTGTTGCGGCCAGCTCACAAGAAAGCGAGTTGAAGAAAGGAGCTCAGGGGCACTGTCATTCACAAACCTGCAGAGTTATAAATGACAGCTATCGTCCAAAAATATATTGAAGTAAGGCTGCCAAGAGGACTTGAAAGCGGGGCAGAATTGCAGGAAACCGATTTCAGGAGGTAGACTGGAATTGCATGTAAAGCATAGGAAAAGACGCAGAACGTCCACAATGATGCACTTGGCCAAAAAGGGCGTATGCGTTTTTTCCTGAATATATTCAGGAAAAAACGCATACGCCCTTTTTGGCCAACCAAGCAAGCTTGCAAAGGAAATCTGCACTACAATGAAGTCTCACTGCCCACCGGTCAAAAGGGCCATCTGAAAAAAGTGTAAAATCCAAAAAGGCAGGACAGGCCATGGAGACCTGGGAGCCTTGTTATGCTGATGGGCGGGACGTAAATTGCCAACAGCCACTCTGGAGAAGTGTATGGTGTTTCCTGAAACATCTAAAAAACAAAGCAACAGAGCCTAGGGCACTTCCGCTTATGGTCCTATAGCTTAGGGAAATTAAAATCAAAAAGACACAGCCACCCCAAAGTTTGGGACGGCTCTGTTTACAAGAACCTCATTTACGGTACAAGGTCAATATCGCAGAAAGCGAAAAATGAATAAAGAAGTTGTGGTACTTACGTACAATGCAATATCACTCAGCAATGAAATCTATGTCATCAGGCCCGTAGCAGCATAACGAGTGGATTCAGGTACGATGATTCTAAGTGAAATAAGTCACACAGAAAAAGAAACATCATAAGATATCACTACTACACGGAATGTAAACTTGGCTACACAGGAACTGAATTACAAAACAGAACAGGGTCTCAAATGTAGAAAACCAACTTATGCTTGCTTAAGGGGAAAGGTGAGTTGGGGTGCTGCATAAAACCAGAGATTGAAATTAGCACAGATACCGTTCCATAAGCCAAATATGTAATAGACAAGAGCTACTCCTTGCTCAACAAAGTGGACTCAACACCCCATATTAAACGCCTAAGAATATACCTGACTAGTAAGAATCTTAAAACCTATGGATTTATATGTCTCCGAAAGAGAATCAAGCGTGTGTACAGCGCCATAAACACAGCAGTGATAGGATTGGTGAGGATCGGTGAGCAAATTTTACTCTCTGAAGTCATATTGCATGGTACCCATTCCTTGGGTCTTAACTCTCCAGGTATAAGGGATTCTTCCTTCAGCTAAAACATGCATGTGGAACCCAGAGTATGATCCATCGTGTGATCGGGAAACGTGTTCAAATGTGTCTCAGTTTTCGTCCCCCGGTACTCGGGTGCAACATTCCAGACGCTTTATTAACACTCTCCCCACTTAAAGAGTCAGTGCCTTTAAACTCCTGTTTGGCGCAGTTTGCAATTTCTGCGGAAAATGAACAGGAATTGGGATAACCAATGAGAGACTAGCTGGAGGTGTCTGGACGGGCAAATTTAACTCTCATTTCCCACCAGGAAGAGGAATTAACCAAAGGCTCAGCGTGCCGTGCCGGAACCACACTAGGGCCTGAAGCAATCCTGCGGTGTTGCGGCCAGCTCACAAGAAAGCGAGTTGAAGAAAGGAGCTCAGGGACACTGTCATTCACAAACCTGCAGAGTTATAAATGACAGCTATCGTCCAAAAATATATTGAAGTAAGGCCGCCAAGAGGACTCGAAAGCGGGGCAGAATTGCAGGAAACCGATTTCAGGAGGTAGGTAGGAATTGCATTTAAAGCATAGGAAAAGAGACAGAACTTGGAAAATAATGCACTTGGCAAAAAAGGGCATATGTGTTTTATCCAGAGCTCTCATAACCGAGGGGAGGAGATTCCCAGCAGGCTCCAACTGCCACCTGAGGGCTCATGTTGTCAAGGCAACGTGAGCAAGCCAGGCAGGAGTTACCTCACAGCAGAGATCCCACCTCACAGAAGGGTGAGAAACCCAGCCAACATCAGACTCTCACCAGAGGGCCCACATCACCAAGGGGATGGGAACCAGGCAGGAGTGTCTTCACACCAGTGGGGCCACATCATCGAAAGGTGAGGTACTCAGCACATGTGTCCTCAAACCAGAGGACCCACATCACTAAGGGCCTCGGAGTGAGGCAGGCAGGAGTAGCCTCACAACACTGGGCTCATAGAATAAAAAAGTGAGGAATCCAGCAGTTGGAACCTCCCAGCAGGGGGCCCAGAGCACCGAGGCTATGGGATCCAGGCCACAGTGAACTCACAGCAGATGGCCCATGTCATGAAACTGAGCAACCCAGTCATTGGGACCTCAGAGCAGGAGGCCCACATCCCCATGGGGATATAAATCTGGTAGGAGTGTCCTCGCACCACTGAAAACGTATCAGAAAATTTTGGGAGACCAGCAGTTAGAGCCTGACGCCAGAAGACCCTCATCACCAAGGGAAGGAGGCTCCCAGCAGGCTCCAACGGCCACCAGAGGGCTGACGTCGCCAAGGCGATGTGTGCCAACCAGGCACGAATGACCTCACAGCAGAGGGCCCACCTCAGAGAAGTGTGACGAACCCAGTCAGGATCAGACTCGCACCAGAGGACCCACATCACCAAATGGATTGGAACCAGGCAGGAGTGTCCTCACATGAGTAGGGCCACATCATCTAAAGGTGAGGAACCCAGAACATGTGGCTTCAAACCATAGGACACACATCACCAAGAGGCTGGGGGTGAGGCAGGCAGGAGGAGCCTCACAACAGAGGGCCCAAAAATAAGGAAGGTGAGGAATCCAGCAGTTGCAACCTCCCAGCAGGCGGCCCAGAGCACAGAGGCTAGGGGATCCAAGCCAGAGTGAACTAACACCAGACAGCCCACATCATGAAACTGTGAGCAACCCAGACATTGGGACCTCAGAGCAGAAGGCCCACATCCCCATGGTGATGGGAACATGACAGGAGTGTCCTGGCATCACTGGGCTCACATCAGAAAACGTGGGGTGCTCAGAAGTTAGGACCTGACGCTAGAGGGCACTCATCACCGAGGGGAGGAGGCTCCCAGCAGGCTCCAGCTGCCACCAGAGGGCCAACGTCACCAAGGCGATGTGTGCCAGCCCGGCAGGAGTGACCTCACAGCAGAGGCCCCACCTCACAGAAGGGTGAGGAACACAGCCAGGATCAGACTCTCACCAGAGGGCCCACATCACCAAGGGGAAGGGAATCAGGCAGGAGTGTCCCCACATCAGTGGGACAACATCATCGAAAGGTGAGGATCCCAGCACATGTAGCCTCAAACCAGAGGAACCACATCACCAAGGGGTTCGGAATGAGGCTGGCAGGACCGGCCTCACAACACAGGGTCCATAGAATATAAAAGTTGAGGAATCCAGCAGTTGGAACCTCCCAGCAAGCGGCCCAGAGCACCGAGGCTATGGGATCCAGGCCGCAGTGAACTCACAGCAGAGGGCCCACATCATGAACCTGTGAGCAGCCCAGCCGTTGGGACCTCAGAACAGAAGGCCCACATCCCCATTGGGATGGGAACCTGGCAGGAGTGGCTTCGCACCACTTAGCACATATCAGAAAATGTTAGGAGCCCAGCAGTTAGGGCCTGACGCCAGGGGGCCCTCATAACTGAGGGGAGGAGACTCCCAGCAGGTTCCAACTGCCAACAGAGGGCCCACGTCTACAAGGTGGCATGCGCCAGCCAGGCAGTAGTGACCTCACAACAGAGGGCCTATCTCACAGAAGGGTGAGGAACCGAGGTAGGATGAGACTCTTGCCAGAGGGCCCACAACACCAAGGGGATGGGAACCAGTCAGGACTGTCCTCTCACCAGTGGGGCCACATCATCGAAAGGTGAGGAACCCAGCACATGCGGCCTCATATCAGAGGACATACATCACAAAGGGGATGGGAGTGAGGCAGGTAGGAGTAGCCTAAAAACAGAGGGCCCAAAGAATAAAAAAGGTGAGGAATCCAGCATTTGGAACCTCCCAGCAGGCGGCCGAGAGCACAGAAGCTATGGGATGCAGGCAGGAGTGAACTAACAGCAGAGAGCCCACATCATGAAACTGTGAGCAACCCAGGCGTTGGGACCTCAGAGCAGAAAGCCCACATCCCCATGGGGATGGGAACCTGACAGGAGTGTCCTGGCATCACTGGGCTCACATCAGAAAACGTGGGGAGCCCAGCAGTTAGGGCCTGATGCTAGAAGGCTGTCATCACCGAGGGCAGGAGGCTCCCAGCAGGTTCCATGTGCCAACAGAGGGCCCACGTCGCCAAGGTGATGTGTGCAAGTCAGGTAGGATTGACCTCACAGCAGAGGGCCTACCTCACAGAAGAGTGAGGAACCCAGCCAGGATAAGACTGTCACCAGAAGGCCCACATCACCAAGGGGATGGGAACCAGGCAGGAGTGTCCTCACACCAGGGGGCCACATCATTGAAAGTTGCGGAACCCAGCATATGTGGCCTCAAACCAGAGGACCCACATCACAAAGGGGATGCGAGTGAGGCAGGCAGGAGGAGCATCGCAACACAGGCCCCATAGAATACAAAAGTTGAGGAATCGAGCAGTTGGAACCTTCCAGCAGGCGGCCCAGAGCACAGAGGCTATGGCATCCAGGCCAGAGTGAACTAACAGCAGAGAGCCCACATCATGAAACTGTGAACAACCCAGCCGTTGGGACCTCAGAACAGAAGGCCCACATCCCAATGGGTATGTGAACCTGGATGGAGTGTCTTCGAACCACTGGGCGCACATCACAAAATGTGGGGAGCCCAGCCGTTAGGGCCTGACGCCAGAGGGCCCTCATCACCGAGGGGAGGAGGCTCCCAGCAGGCTCCAAGTGCCACCAGAGGGCTCATGTCCACAAGGCGAGGTGAGCAAGCCAGGCAGGAGTGACCTCACAGCAGACGGCCCATCTCACAGATGGGTGAGGAACCCAGCCAGGATCAGACTCTCAACAGAGAGCCCACATCACCAAGGGGATGTGAACCAGGCAGGAGTCTCCTAAGACCATTGGTCCCACATCATCGAAAGGTGAGGAACCCAGCACATGTGGCCTCAAACCAGAGGACACACATCACGAAGGGACTGGGAGTGAGGCAGGCAGGAGGATCCTCACAACAGAGGGCCTAAAAAATTAAAAAAGTGAGGAATCCAGCAGTTGGAACCTTCCAGCAGGCGGCCAAGAACACAGAGGCTATGGGATCCAGGCCACAGTGAACTAACACCAGAGAGCCCACATCATGAAACTGTGATCAACCCAGCCGTTGGAACGTCAGAGCAGAAGACCCACATCCCCATGGAGATGGGAACCTAAGAGGAGTGCCCGAGCATCACTGGGCTCACTAAGAAAAGTTGGGGAGCCCAGCAGTTAGGGCTTGACATCAGAGGGCCCTCATCACAGAGGTGAGGAGGCTCCCAGCAGGGTCCAAGTGCCACCAGAGGGCTCATGTCAACAAGGCGAGGTGAGCAAGCCAGGCAAGAGTTACCTGATAGTAGAGGGCCCACCTCACAGATGGTTGAGGAACCCAGCCAGGATCAGACTCTCACCAGAGGGCCCACATCACAAAGGGGATGGGAACCAGTCAGGATTATCCTCACACCAGTGGGGCCTCATCATCTTAACGTGAGGAACCCAGCACATGTGTCCTCAAACCAGAGGACCCACATCACAAAGGGCCTTGGAGTGAGGCAGGCAGGAGTAGCCTCACAACACAGGGGCACATAATATAAAATACGTGAGGGTTCCAGCATTTAGACCTTCCAGCAGGCAGCTCAGAACACCGAGGCTATGGGATCCAGGCCACAGTGAACTCACAGCAGAGGGCCAACATCATAAAACTGTGAGCAACCCAGGCGTTGGGACCACAGAGCAGAAGGCCCACATCCCCATGGGAATGGGAACCTGGCTGGAGTGTCCTCGCACCACTGGGCGCACATCAGAAAATGTGGGGAGCCCACCATTTAGGGCCTGACGCCAGAGGGCCGTCATCACCGAGAGGAGGAGGCACCCTGCACGCTCCAACTGCCACCAGAGGGCTCACGTCTCCAAGGTGACGTGTGCCAGCCAGTCAGGAGTGACCGCACAGCAGAGGGCCTACCTCACAGAACGTTGAGGAACCCAGCCAGGATTAGACTCTGGCCAGAGGGCCCACCTCACCAAGGGGATGGTAACCAGGCAGGAGTGTCCTCACACGAGTGGGGCCACATCATCGAAAGGTGAGGAACGCAGCACATGTGGCCTCAAGCTATAGGACAGTCATCACCAAGGGGCTGGCAGCGAGGCAGGCAGGAGGAGCCTCACAACAGAGGGCACATAGAATAAAAAAGTTGAGGAATCCAGCAGTTGGAACCTCCCAGCAGGCGGCTCAAAGCACCGATGATAAGGGATCCTTGCCGGAGTGAACTCACAGCAGAGGACCCACATCATGGTACTGTGAGCAAGCCAGCCGTTTTGACCTCAGAGCAGAAGGCCCATATCCCCATGGGGATGCGAACCTGGCAAGAGTGTCCTCACTCACTTGGCGCACATCAGAAAATGTGGGGAGCCCAGCAGTTATGGCCTAAGGCAAGAGGGCCCTCATCACCGAGGGGAGGAGGATCCCAGCACACTCCAACTGCCACCAGAGGGCCCACGTCGCCAAGGTGACTTGTGCCAGACAGGCATGATTGACCTCACAGCAGAGGGCCCACCTCACAGAAGGGTGAGGAACCCAGCCAGGATCAGACTCTCACCTGAGGGCCCACATCAGCAAGGGGATGGGAACCAGTCACGACTGTCTTCCCTCCAGTGGGGCCACATCATCGAAAGGTGCGGAACCCAGCACATGTGGCCTCAAATCAGAGGACACATATCACAAAGGGAAGGGGAGTGAGGCAGGCAGGAGTAGCCTAAAAACAGAGGGCCCAAAGAATAAGAAAGGTGAGGAATCCAGCAGTTGGAACCTCCCAGCAGGCAGCCGAGAGCACAGAAGCTATGGAATGCAGGCAGGAGTGAACTAACAGCAGAGAGCCCACATCATGAAACTGTGAGCAACCCAGGCGTTGGGACCTCAGAGCAGAAGGCCCACATCCCAATGGGGATGTGAACCTGGATGGAGTGTCCTCGCACCACTGGGCCGCACATCACGAAATGTGGGGAGCACAGCTCTTAGGGCCTGACGCCAGAGGGCCCTCATCACCGAGGGGAGGAGGCTCCCAGCAGGCTCCAAGTGCCACCAGAGGGCTCATGTCCACAAGGAGAGGTGAGCAAGCCAGGCAGGAGTGACCTCACAGCAGACGGCCCACCTCACAGATGGGTGAAGAACCCAGCCAGGATCAGACTCTCAACAGAGGGCCCACATCACCAAGGGGATGTGAACCAGGCAGGAGTCTCCTAAGACCATTGGTCCCACATCATTGAAAGGTGAGGAACCCAGCACATGTGGCCTCAAACCAGAGGACACACATCACGAAGGGGCTGGGAGTGAGGCAGGCAGGAGGATCCTCACAACAGAGGGCCCAAAAAATTAAAAAAGTGAGGAATCCAGCAGTTGGAACCTCCCAGCAGGTGGCCAAGAACACAGAGGCTATGGGATCCAGACCACAGTGAACTAACACCAGAGAGCCCACATCATGAAACTGTGATCAACCCAGCCGTTGGAACGTCAGAGCAGAAGGCCCACATCCCCATGGAGATGGGAACCTAAGAGGCGTGCCCGAGCATCACTGGGCTCACTAAGAAAAGTTGGGGAGCCCAGCAGTTAGGGCCTGACGTCAGAGGGCCCTCATCACCGGGGAGCGGAGATTCCCAGCACGCTCCAACTGCCACCACAAAGCTGACTTCACCAAGGCATTGTGTGCCAGCCATGCAGGAGTGACCTATCAGCAGAGGGTCTCCCTCACAGAAGGGTGAGGAACACAGCCAGGAACAGACTCTCACCAGGGGGTCCGCATAACCACGTGGATGAGAAGCAGTCAGGAGTGTCCTCACACTAGTGGGGCCACATCATCGAAAGGTGAGGAACCCAGCAAAGGTGGCCACAAACCAGAGTACCCACATCATCAGGGGGTTGAGAGTGAGGTAGGTGTCTGGACAGGCATATTTAACTCTCATTTCCCACCAGGAAGAGGAATTAACCAAAGGCTCAGCGTGCCATGCCGGAACCACACTAGGGCCTGAAGCAATCCTGCGGTGTTGCGGCCAGCTCACAAGAAAGCGAGTTGAAGAAAGGAGCTCAGGGGCACTGTCATTCACAAACCTGCAGAGTTATAAATGACAGCTATCGTCCAAAAATATATTGAAGTAAGGCTGCCAAGAGGACTTGAAAGCGGGGCAGAATTGCAGGAAACCGATTTCAGGAGGTAGACTGGAATTGCATGTAAAGCATAGGAAAACAGGCAGAACGTCCACAATGATGCACTTGGCCAAAAAGGGCGTATGCGTTTTTTCCTGAATATATTCAGGAAAAAACGCATACGCCCTTTTTGGCCAACCAAGCAAGCTTGCAAAGGAAATCTGCACTACAATGAAGTCTCACTGCCCCCCGGTCAAAAGGGCCATCTGAAAAAAGTGTAAAATCCAGAAAGGCAGGACAGGCCATGGAGAACTGGGAGCCTTGTTATGCTGATGGGCGGGATGTAGATTGCCAACAGCCACTCTGGAGAAGTGTATGGTGTTTCCTGAAACATCTACAAACAAAGCAACAGAGCCTAGGGCACTTCCACTTATGGTCCTATAGCTTAGGGAAATTAAAATCAAAAAGACACAGCCACCCCAAAGTTTGGGATGGCTCTGTTTACAAGAACCTCGTTTACAGTACAAGTTCAATATCACAGAAAGCGAAAAATGGAAAAAGAAGTTGTGGTACTTACGTACAATGCAATATCACTCAGCAATGAAATCTATGTCATCAGGCCCGTAGCAGCATAATGAGTGGATTCAGGTACGATGATTCTAAGTGAAATAAGTCACACAGAAAAAGAAACATCATAAGATATCACTACTACACGGAATGTAAACTTGGCTACACAGGAATTGAATTACAAAACAGAACAGGGTCTCAAATGTAGAAAACCAACTTATGCTTGCTTAAGGTGAAAGGTGAGTTGGGGTGCTGCATAAAACCAGAGATTGAAATTAGCACAGATACCGTTCCATAAGACAAATATGTAATAGACAGTAGCTACTCCTTGCTCAACGAAGTGGACTCAACACCCCATATTAAACGCCTAAGAATATACCTGACTAGTAAGAATCTTAAAACCTATGGATTTATATGTCTCCGAAAGAGAATCAAGCGTGTGTACAGTGGCATAAACGCAGCAGTGATAGGATTGGTGGGGTTCGGTGAGCAAATGCAGACCCTTTGAAGTCATATTGCATGGTACCCATTCCATGGGTCTCAACTCTCCAGGTTTAAGGGATTCTTCCTTCAGCTAAAACATGCATGTGGAACCCAGACTATGATCCACCGTGTGATTGGGAAACGTGTTCAAAGGTGTCTCAGTTTTCGTCCCCTGGTACTCGGGTGCAACATTCCAGACGCTTTACTAACACTCTCCCCACTTAGAGAGTCAGTGCCTTTAACCTCCTGTTTGGCCCAGTTTGCAATTTCTGCGGAAGATGAACAGGAATAGGGAGAACCAATGAGAGACTAGCTGGAGGTGTCTGGACGGGCAAATTTAACTCTCATTTCCCACCAGGAAGAGGAATTAACCAAAGGCTCAGCGTGCGATGCCGGACCCACACTAGGGCCTGAAGCAATCCTGCGGTGTTGCGGCCAGCTCACAAGAAAGCGAGTTGAAGAAAGGAGCTCAGGGGCACTGTCATTCACAAACCTGCAGAGTTATAAATGACAGCTATCGTCCAAAAATATATTGAAGTAAGGCTGCCAAGAGGACTTGAAAGCGGGGCAGAATTGCAGGAAACCGATTTCAGGAGGTAGACTGGAATTGCATGTAAAGCATAGGGAAAGAGGTAGAACGTCCACAATGATGCACTTGGCCAAAAAGGGCGTATGCGTTTTTTCCTGAATATATTCAGGAAAAAACGCATACGAACTTTTTGGCCAACCAAGCAAGCTTGCCAAGGAAATCTGCACTACAATGAAGTCTCACTGCCCCCTGGTCAAAAGGGCCATCTGAAAAAAGTGTAAAATCTAGAAAGGCAGGACAGGCCATGGAGAACTGGGAGCCTTGTTATGCTGATGGGCGGGATGTAAATTGCCAACAGCCACTTTGGAGAAGTGTATGGTGTTTCCTGAAACATCTACAAAACAAAGTAACAGAGCCTAGCTCACTTCCACTTATGGTCCTATAGCTTAGGGAAATTAAAATCAAAAAGACACAGCCACCCCAAAGTTTGGGACGGCTCTGTTTACAAGAACCTCATTTACGGTACAAGGTCAATATCGCAGAAAGCGAAAAATGGATAAAGAAGTTTTGGTACTTACGTACAATGCAATATCACTCAGCAATGAAATCTATGTCATCAGGCCCGTAGCAGCATAACGAGTGGATTCAGGTACGATGATTCTAAGTGAAATAAGTCACACAGAAAAAGAAACATCATAAGATATCACTACTACACGGAATGTAAACTTGGCTACACAGGAACTGAATTACAAAACAGAACAGGGTCTCAAATGTAGAAAACCAACTTATGCTTGCTTAAGGGGAAAGGTGAGTTGGGGTGCTGCATAAAACCAGAGATTGAAATTAGCACAGATACCGTTCCATAAGCCAAATATGTAATAGACAAGAGCTACTCCTTGCTCAACGAAGTGGACTCAACACCCCATATTAAACGCCTAAGAATATACCCGACTAGTAAGAATCTTAAATCCTATGGATTTATATGTCTCCGAAAGAGAATCAAGCGTGTGTACAGAGCCATAAACGCAGCAGTGATAGGATTGGTGAGGATCGGTGAGCAAATGTATACTCTTTGAAGTCATATTGCATGGTACCCATTCCATGGGTCTCAACTCTCCTGGTTTAAGGGATTCTTCCTTCAGCTAAAACATGCATGTGGAACCCAGAGTATGATCCACCGTGTGATCGGGAAACGTGTTCAAATGTGTCTCAGTTTTCGTTCCCCGGTACTCGGGTGCAACATTACAGATGCTTTACTAACACTCTCCCCACTTAGAGAGTCAGTGCCTTTAACCTCCTGTTTGGCCCAGTTTGCAATTTCTGCGGAAAATGAACAGGAATAGGGAGAACCAATGAGAGACTAGCTGGAGGTGTCTGGACGGGCAAATTTAACTCTCATTTCCCACCAGGAAGGGGAATTAACCAAAGGCTCAGAGTGCAGTGCCGGAACCACACTAGGGCCTGAAGCAATCCTGCGGTGTTGCGGCCAGCTCACAAGAAAGCGAGTTGAAGAAAGGAGCTCAGGGGCACTGTCATTCACAAACATGCAGAGTTATAAATGACAGCTATCATCCAAAAATATATTGAAGTAAGGCCGCCAAGAGGACTCGAAAGCGGGGCAAAATTGCAGGAAATCGATTTCAGGAGGTAGGTAGGAATTGCATTTAAAGCATAGGAAAAGAGACAGAACTTGGAAAATAATGCACTTGGCAAAAAAGGGCATATGTGTTTTATCCAGAGCTCTCATAACCGAGGGGAGGAGTTTCCCAGCAGGCTCCAACTGCCACCTGAGGGCTCATGTTGTCAAGGCAACGTGAGCAAGCCAGGCAGGAGTTACCTCACAGCAGAGATCCCACCTCACAGAAGGGTGAGAAACCCAGCCAACATCAGACTCTCACCAGAGGGCCCACATCACCAAGGGGATGGGAACCAGGCAGGAGTGTCTTCACACCAGTGGGGCCACATCATCGAAAGGTGAGGTACTCAGCACATGTGTCCTCAAACCAGAGGACCCACATCACTAAGGGCCTCGGAGTGAGGCAGGCAGGAGTAGCCTCACAACACTGGGCCCATAGAATAAAAAGGTGAGGAATCCAGCAGTTGGAACCTCCCAGCAGGGGGCCCAGAGCACCGAGGCTATGGGATCCAGGCCACAGTGAACTCACAGCAGATGGCCCATGTCATGAAACTGAGCAACCCAGTCATTGGGACCTCAGAGCAGGAGGCCCACATCCCCATGGGGATATAAATCTGGTAGGAGTGTCCTCGCACCACTGAAAACGTATCAGAAAACTTTGGGAGACCAGCAGTTAGAGCCTGACGCCAGAAGACCCTCATCACCAAGGGAAGGAGGCTCCCAGCAGGCTCCAACGGCCACCAGAGGGCTGACGTCGCCAAGGCGATGTGTGCCAACCAGGCACGAATGACCTCACAGCAGAGGGCCCACCTCAGAGAAGTGTGACGAACCCAGTCAGGATCAGACTCGCACCAGAGGGCCCACATCACCAAATGGATTGGAACCAGGCAGGAGTGTCCTCACATGAGTAGGGCCACATCATCTAAAGGTGAGGAACCCAGAACACGTGGCTTCAAACCATAGGACACACATCACCAAGAGGCTGGGGGTGAGGCAGGCAGGAGGAGCCTCACAACAGAGGGCCCAAAAATAAGGAAGGTGAGGAATCCAGCAGTTGCAACCTCCCAGCAGGCGGCCCAGAGCACAGAGGCTAGGGGATCCAAGCCAGAGTGAACTAACACCAGACAGCCCACATCATGAAACTGTGAGCAACCCAGACATTGGGACCTCAGAGCAGAAGGCCCACATCCCCATGGTGATGGGAACATGACAGGAGTGTCCTGGCATCACTGGGCTCACATCAGAAAACGTGGGGTGCTCAGAAGTTAGGGCCTGACGCTAGAGGGCACTCATCACCGAGGGGAGGAGGCTCCCAGCAGGCTCCAGCTGCCACCAGAGGGCCAACGTCACCAAGGCGATGTGTGCCAGCCCGGCAGGAGTGACCTCACAGCAGAGGCCCCACCTCACAGAAGGGTGAGGAACACAGCCAGGATCAGACTCTCACCAGAGGGCCCACATCACCAAGGGGAAGGGAATCAGGCAGGAGTGTCCCCACATCAGTGGGACAACATCATCGAAAGGTGAGGATCCCAGCACATGTAGCCTCAAACCAGAGGAACCACATCACCAAGGGGTTCGGAATGAGGCTGGCAGGACCGGCCTCACAACACAGGGTCCATAGAATATAAAAGTTGAGGAATCCAGCAGTTGGAACCTCCCAGCAAGCGGCCCAGAGCACCGAGGCTATGGGATCCAGGCCGCAGTGAACTCACAGCAGAGGGCCCACATCATGAACCTGTGAGCAGCCCAGCCGTTGGGACCTCAGAACAGAAGGCCCACATCCCCATTGGGATGGGAACCTGGCAGGAGTGGCTTCGCACCACTTAGCACATATCAGAAAATGTTAGGAGCCCAGCAGTTAGGGCCTGACGCCAGGGGGCCCTCATAACTGAGGGGAGGAGACTCCCAGCAGGTTCCAACTGCCAACAGAGGGCCCACGTCTACAAGGTGGCATGCGCCAGCCAGGCAGTAGTGACCTCACAACAGAGGGCCTATCTCACAGAAGGGTGAGGAACCGAGGTAGGATGAGACTCTTGCCAGAGGGCCCACAACACCAAGGGGATGGGAACCAGTCAGGACTGTCCTCTCACCAGTGGGGCCACATCATCGAAAGGTGAGGAACCCAGCACATGCGGCCTCATATCAGAGGACATACATCACAAAGGGGATGGGAGTGAGGCAGGTAGGAGTAGCCTAAAAACAGAGGGCCCAAAGAATAAAAAAGGTGAGGAATCCAGCATTTGGAACCTCCCAGCAGGCGGCCGAGAGCACAGAAGCTATGGGATGCAGGCAGGAGTGAACTAACAGCAGAGAGCCCACATCATGAAACTGTGAGCAACCCAGGCGTTGGGACCTCAGAGCAGAAAGCCCACATCCCCATGGGGATGGGAACCTGACAGGAGTGTCCTGGCATCACTGGGCTCACATCAGAAAACGTGGGGAGCCCAGCAGTTAGGGCCTGATGCTAGAGGGCTGTCATCACCGAGGGCAGGAGGCTCCCAGCAGGTTCCATGTGCCAACAGAGGGCCCACGTCGCCAAGGTGATGTGTGCAAGTCAGGTAGGATTGACCTCACAGCAGAGGGCCTACCTCACAGAAGAGTGAGGAACCCAGCCAGGATAAGACTGTCACCAGAAGGCCCACATCACCAAGGGGATGGGAACCAGGCAGGAGTGTCCTCACACCAGTGGGGCCACATCATTGAAAGTTGCGGAACCCAGCATATGTGGCCTCAAACCAGAGGACCCACATCACAAAGGGGATGCGAGTGAGGCAGGCAGGAGGAGCATCGCAACACAGGCCCCATAGAATACAAAAGTTGAGGAATCGAGCAGTTGGAACCTACCAGCAGGCGGCCCAGAGCACAGAAGCTATGGCATCCAGGCCAGAGTGAACTAACAGCAGAGAGCCCACATCATGAAACTGTGAACAACCCAGCCGTTGGGACCTCAGAACAGAAGGCCCACATCCCAATGGGTATGTGAACCTGGATGGAGTGTTTTCGAACCACTGGGCGCACATCACAAAATGTGGGGAGCCCAGCCGTTAGGGCCTGACGCCAGAGGGCCCTCATCACCGAGGGGAGGAGGCTCCCAGCAGGCTCCAAGTGCCACCAGAGGGCTCATGTCCACAAGGCGAGGTGAGCAAGCCAGGCAGGAGTGACCTCACAGCAGACGGCCCATCTCACAGATGGGTGAGGAACCCAGCCAGGATCAGACTCTGAACAGAGAGCCCACATCACCAAGGGGATGTGAACCAGGCAGGAGTCTCCTAAGACCATTGGTCCCACATCATTGAAAGGTGAGGAACCCAGCACATGTGGCCTCAAACCAGAGGACACACATCACGAAGGGACTGGGAGTGAGGCAGGCAGGAGGATCCTCACAACAGAGGGCCTAAAAAATTAAAAAAGTGAGGAATCCAGCAGTTGGAACCTTCCAGCAGGCGGCCAAGAACACAGAGGCTATGGGATCCAGGCCACAGTGAACTAACACCAGAGAGCCCACATCATGAAACTGTGATCAACCCAGCCGTTGGAACGTCAGAGCAGAAGGCCCACATCCCCATGGAGATGGGAACCTAAGAGGAGTGCCCGAGCATCACTGGGCTCACTAAGAAAAGTTGGGGAGCCCAGCAGTTAGGGCTTGACATCAGAGGGCCCTCATCACAGAGGTGAGGAGGCTCCCAGCAGGGTCCAAGTGCCACCAGAGGGCTCATGTCAACAAGGCGAGGTGAGCAAGCCAGGCAAGAGTTACCTGATAGTAGAGGGCCCACCTCACAGATGGTTGAGGAACCCAGCCAGGATCAGACTCTCACCAGAGGGCCCACATCACAAAGGGGATGGGAACCAGTCAGGATTATCCTCACACCAGTGGGGCCTCATCATCTTAACGTGAGGAACCCAGCACATGTGTCCTCAAACCAGAGGACCCACATCACAAAGGGCCTTGGAGTGAGGCAGGCAGGAGTAGCCTCACAACACAGGGGCACATAATATAAAATACGTGAGGGTTCCAGCATTTAGACCTTCCAGCAGGCAGCTCAGAACACCGAGGCTATGGGATCCAGGCCACAGTGAACTCACAGCAGAGGGCCAACATCATAAAACTGTGAGCAACCCAGGCGTTGGGACCACAGAGCAGAAGGCCCACATCCCCATGGGAATGGGAACCTGGCTGGAGTGTCCTCGCACCACTGGGCGCACATCAGAAAATGTGGGGAGCCCACCATTTAGGGCCTGACGCCAGAGGGCCGTCATCACCGAGAGGAGGAGGCACCCTGCACGCTCCAACTGCCACCAGAGGGCTCACGTCTCCAAGGTGACGTGTGCCAGCCAGTCAGGAGTGACCGCACAGCAGAGGGCCTACCTCACAGAACGTTGAGGAACCCAGCCAGGATTAGACTCTGGCCAGAGGGCCCACCTCACCAAGGGGATGGTAACCAGGCAGGAGTGTCCTCACACGAGTGGGGCCACATCATCGAAAGGTGAGGAACGCAGCACATGTGGCCTCAAGCTATAGGACAGTCATCACCAAGGGGCTGGCAGCGAGGCAGGCAGGAGGAGCCTCACAACAGAGGGCACATAGAATAAAAAAGTTGAGGAATCCAGCAGTTGGAACCTCCCAGCAGGCGGCTCAAAGCACCGATGATAAGGGATCCTTGCCGGAGTGAACTCACAGCAGAGGACCCACATCATGGTACTGTGAGCAAGCCAGCCGTTTTGACCTCAGAGCAGAAGGCCCATATCCCCATGGGGATGCGAACCTGGCAAGAGTGTCCTCACTCACTTGGCGCACATCAGAAAATGTGGGGAGCCCAGCAGTTATGGCCTAAGGCAAGAGGGCCCTCATCACCGAGGGGAGGAGGATCCCAGCACACTCCAACTGCCACCAGAGGGCCCACGTCGCCAAGGTGACTTGTGCCAGACAGGCATGATTGACCTCACAGCAGAGGGCCCACCTCACAGAAGGGTGAGGAACCCAGCCAGGATCAGACTCTCACCTGAGGGCCCACATCAGCAAGGGGATGGGAACCAGTCACGACTGTCTTCCCTCCAGTGGGGCCACATCATCGAAAGGTGCGGAACCCAGCACATGTGGCCTCAAATCAGAGGACACATATCACAAAGGGAAGGGGAGTGAGGCAGGCAGGAGTAGCCTAAAAACAGAGGGCCCAAAGAATAAGAAAGGTGAGGAATCCAGCAGTTGGAACCTCCCAGCAGGCAGCCGAGAGCACAGAAGCTATGGGATGCAGGCAGGAGTGAACTAACAGCAGAGAGCCCACATCATGAAACTGTGAGCAACCCAGGCGTTGGGACCTCAGAGCAGAAGGCCCACATCCCAATGGAGATGTGAACCTGGATGGAGTGTCCTCGCACCACTGGGCCGCACATCACGAAATGTGGGGAGCACAGCTCTTAGGGCCTGACGCCAGAGGGCCCTCATCACCGAGGGGAGGAGGCTCCCAGCAGGCTCCAAGTGCCACCAGAGGGCTCATGTCCACAAGGAGAGGTGAGCAAGCCAGGCAGGAGTGACCTCACAGCAGACGGCCCACCTCACAGATGGGTGAAGAACCCAGCCAGGATCAGACTCTCAACAGAGGGCCCACATCACCAAGGGGATGTGAACCAGGCAGGAGTCTCCTAAGACCATTGGTCCCACATCATTGAAAGGTGAGGAACCCAGCACATGTGGCCTCAAACCAGAGGACACACATCACGAAGGGGCTGGGAGTGAGGCAGGCAGGAGGATCCTCACAACAGAGGGCCCAAAAAATTAAAAAAGTGAGGAATCCAGCAGTTGGAACCTCCCAGCAGGCGGCCAAGAACACAGAGGCTATGGGATCCAGACCACAGTGAACTAACACCAGAGAGCCCACATCATGAAACTGTGATCAACCCAGCCGTTGGAACGTCAGAGCAGAAGGCCCACATCCCCATGGAGATGGGAACCTAAGAGGCGTGCCCGAGCATCACTGGGCTCACTAAGAAAAGTTGGGGAGCCCAGCAGTTAGGGCCTGACGTCAGAGGGCCCTCATCACCGGGGGGCGGAGATTCCCAGCACGCTCCAACTGCCACCACACAGCTGACTTCACCAAGGCATTGTGTGCCAGCCATGCAGGAGTGACCTATCAGCAGAGGGTCTCCCTCACAGAAGGGTGAGGAACACAGCCAGGAACAGACTCTCACCAGGGGGTCCGCATAACCACGTGGATGAGAAGCAGTCAGGAGTGTCCTCACACTAGTGGGGCCACATCATCGAAAGGTGAGGAACCCAGCAAAGGTGGCCACAAACCAGAGTACCCACATCACCAGGGGGTTGAGAGTGAGGTAGGTGTCTGGACAGGCATATTTAACTCGCATTTCCCACCAGGAAGAGGAATTAACCAAAGGCTCAGCGTGCCATGCCGGAACCACACTAGGGCCTGAAGCAATCCTGCGGTGTTGCGGCCAGCTCACAAGAAAGCGAGTTGAAGAAAGGAGCTCAGGGGCACTGTCATTCACAAACCTGCAGAGTTATAAATGACAGCTATCGTCCAAAAATATATTGAAGTAAGGCTGCCAAGAGGACTTGAAAGCGGGGCAGAATTGCAGGAAACCGATTTCAGGAGGTAGACTGGAATTGCATGTAAAGCATAGGAAAAGAGGCAGAACGTCCACAATGATGCACTTGGCCAAAAAGGGCGTATGCGTTTTTTCCTGAATATATTCAGGAAAAAACGCATACGCCCTTTTTGGCCAACCAAGCAAGCTTGCAAAGGAAATCTGCACTACAATGAAGTCTCACTGCCCCCCGGTCAAAAGGGCCATCTGAAAAAAGTGTAAAATCCAGAAAGGCAGGACAGGCCATGGAGAACTGGGAGCCTTGTTATGCTGATGGGCGGGATGTAAATTGCCAACAGCCACTCTGGAGAAGTGTATGGTGTTTCCTGAAACATCTACAAACAAAGCAACAGAGCCTAGGGCACTTCCACTTATGGTCCTATAGCTTAGGGAAATTAAAATCAAAAAGACACAGCCACCCCAAAGTTTGGGATGGCTCTGTTTACAAGAACCTCGTTTACAGTACAAGTTCAATATCGCAGAAAGCGAAAAATGGATAAAGAAGTTGTGGTACTTACGTACAATGCAATATCACTCAGCAATGAAATCTATGTCATCAGGGCCGTAGCACAATAATGAGTGGATTCAGGTACGATGATTCTAAGTGAAATAAGTCACCCAGAAATAGAAACATCATAAGATATCACTACTACACGGAATGTAAACTTGGCTACACAGGAACTGAATTACAAAACAGAACAGGGTCTCAAATGTAGAAAACCAACTTATGCTTGCTTAAGGGGAAAGGTGAGTTGGGGTGCTGCATAAAACCAGAGATTGAAATTAGCACAGATACCGTTCCATAAGCCAAATATGTAATAGACAAGAGCTACTCCTTGCTCAACGAAGTGGACTCAACACCACATATTAAACGCCTAAGAATATACCTGACTAGTAAGAATCTTAAAACCTATGGATTTATATGTCTCCGAAAGAGAATCAAGCATGTGTACAGTGGCATAAAAGCAGCAGTGATAGGATTGGTGAGGATCGGTGAGCAAATGCAGACCCTTTGAAGTCATATTGCATGGTACCCATTCCATGGGTCTCAACTCTCCACGTTTAAGGGATTCTTCCTTCAGCTAAAACATGCACGTGGAACCCAGAGTATGATCCACCGTGTGATCGGGAAACGTGTTCAAATGTGTCTCAGTTTTCGTCCCCCGGTACTCGGGTGCAACATTCCAGACGCTTTACTAACACTCTCCCCACTTGTAGAGTCAGTGCCTTTAACCTCCTGTTTGTCCCAGTTTGCAATTTCTGCGGAAAATGAACAGGAATAGGGAGAACCAATGAGAGGCTAGCTGGAGGTGTCTGGACGGGCAAATTTAACTCTCATTTCCCACCAGGAAGAGGAATTAACCAAAGGCTCAGCGGGCCATGCCGGAACCACACTAGGGCCTGAAGCAATCCTGCGGTGTTTCGGCCAGCTCACAAGAAAGCGAGTTGAAGAAAGGAGCTCAGGGGCACTGTCATTCTCAGACCTGCAGAGTTATAAATGACAGCTATCATCCAAAAGTATATTGGAATAAGGCTGCCAAGAGGACTCGAATGCGGGGCAGAATTTCAGGAAACCGATTTCAGGAGGTAGACTGGAATTGCATGTAAAGCATAGGAAAAGAGGCAGAACATCCACAATGATGCACTTGGCCAAAAAGGGCGTATGCGTATTTCCTGAATATATTCAGGAAAAAACGCACACGCCCTTTTTGGCCAACCAAGCAAGCTTGCAAAGGAAATCTGCACTACAATGAAGTCTCACTGCCCCCTGGTCAAAAGGGCCCTCTGAAAAAAGTGTAAAATCCAGAAAGGCAGGACAGGCCATGGAGAACTGGGAGCCTTGTTATGCTGATGGGCGGGATGTAAATTGCCAACAGCCACTCTGGAGAAGTGTATGGTGTTTCCTGAAACATCTAAAAAACAAAGCAACAGAGCCTAGGGCACTTCCACTTATGGTCCTATAGCTTAGGGAAATTAAAATCAAAAAGACACAGCCACCCCAAAGTTTGGGACGGCTCTGTTTACAAGAACCTCGTTTACTGTACAAGTTCAATATCACAGAAAGCGAAAAATGGATAAAGAAGTTGTGGTACTTACGTACAATGCAATATCACTCAGCAATGATATCTATGTCATCAGGCCCGTAGTAGCATAACGAGTGGATTCAGGTACGATGATTCTAAGTGAAATAAGTCACACAGAAAAAGAAACATCATAAGATATCACTACTGCACGGAATGTAAACTTGGCTACACAGGAACTGAATTACAAAACAGAACAGGGTCTCAAATGTAGAAAACCAACTTATGCTTGCTTAAGGGGAAAGGTGAGTTGGGGTGCTGCATAAAACCAGAGATTGAAATTAGCACAGATACCGTTCCATAAGCCAAATATATAATAGAGAAGAGCTACTCGTTGCTGAACGAAGTGGACTCAACACCCCATATTAAACGCCTAAGAATATACCTGACTAGTAAGAATCTTAAAACCTATGGATTTATATGTCTCCAAAAGAGAATCAAGCGTGTGTACAGCGGCATAAACGCAGCAGTGATAGGATTGGTGAGGATCGGTGAGCAAATGCAGACCCTTTGAAGTAATATTGCATGGTACCCATTCTATGGGTCTCAATTCTCCCGGTTTAAAGGATTCTTCCTTCAGCTAAAACATGCATGTGGAACCCAGATTACGATCCACCGTGTGATCGGGAAACGTGTTCAAATGTGTCTCAGTTTTCGTCCCCCGGTACTCGGGTGCAACTTTCCAGACGCTTTACTAACACTCTCCCCACTTGGAGAATCAGTGCCTTTAACCTCCTGTTTGGCCCAGTTTGCAATTTCTGCGGAAAATGAACAGGAATAGGGAGAACCAATGAGAGACTAGCTGGAGGTGTCTGGACGGGCAAATTTAACTCTCATTTCCCACCAGGAAGAGGAATTAACCAAAGGCTCAGCGGGCCATGCCGGAACCACACTAGGGCCTGAAGCAATCCTGCGGTGTTTCGGCCAGCTCACAAGAAAGCGAGTTGAAGAAAGGAGCTCAGGGGCACTGTCATTCTCAGACCTGCAGAGTTATAAATGACAGCTATCGTCCAAAAGTATATTGGAGTAAGGCTGCCAAGAGGACTCGAATGCGGGGCAGAATTGCAGGAAACCGATTTCAGGAGGTAGACTGGAATTGCATGTAAAGCATAGGAAAAGAGGCAGAACATCCACAATGATGCACTTGGCCAAAAAGGGCGTATGCGTTTTTTCCTGAATATATTCAGGAAAAAACGCATACGCCCTTTTTGGCCAACCAAGCAAGCTTGCAAAGGACATCTGCACTACAATGAAGTCTCACTGCCCCCTGGTCAAAAGGGCCCTCTGAAAAAAGTGTAAAATCCAGAAAGGCAGGACAGGCCATGGAGAACTGGGAGCCTTGTTATGCTGATGGGCGGGATGTAAATTGCCAACAGCCACTCTGGAGAAGTGTATGGTGTTTCCTGAAACATCTAAAAAACAAAGCAACAGAGCCTAGGGCACTTCCACTTATGGTCCTATACCTTAGGGAAATTAAAATCAAAAAGACACAGCCACCCCAAAGTTTGGGACGGCTCTGTTTACAAGAACCTCGTTTACGGTACAAGTTCAATATCGCAGAAAGCGAAAAATGGATAAAGAAGTTGTAGTACTTACGTACAATGCAATATCACTCAGCAATGAAATCTATGTCATCAGGCCCGTAGCAGCATGACGAGTGGATTCAGGTACGATGATTCTAAGTGAAATAAGTCACAGAGAAAAAGAAACATCATAAGATATCACTACTACACGCAATGTAAACTTGGCTACACAGAAACTGAATTACAAAACAGAACAGGGTCTCAAATGTAGAAAACCAACTTATGCTTCCTTAAGGGGAAAGGTGAGTTGGGGTGCTGCATAAAACCAGAGATTGAAATTAGCACAGATACCGTTCCATAAGCCAAATATGTAATAGACAAGAGCTACTCCTTGCTCAACGAAGTGGACTCAACACCCCATATTAAACGCCTAAGAATATACCTTACTAGTAAGAATCTTAAAACCTATGGATTTATATGTCTCCAAAAGAGAATCAAGCATGTGTACAGTGGCATAAAAGCAGCAGTGATAGTATTGGTGAGGATCGGTGAGCAAATGCAGACCCTTTGAAGTCATATTTCATGGTACCCATTCCATGGGTCTCAACTCTCCACGTTTAAGGGATTCTTCCTTCAGCTAAAACATGCACGTGGAACCCAGAGTATGATCCACCGTGTGATCGGGAAACGTGTTCAAATGTGTCTCAGTTTTCGTCCCCAGGTACTCGGGTGCAACATTCCAGACGCTTTACTAACACTCTCCCCACTTGGAGAGTCAGTGCCTTTAACCTCCTGTTTGGCCCAGTTTGCAATTTCTGCAAAAAATGAACAGGAATAAGGAGAACCAATGAGAGACTAGCTGGAGGTGTCTGGACGGGCAAATTTAACTCTCATTTCCCAAAGGAAGAGGAATTAACCAAAGGCTCAGCGTGCCGTGCCGGAACCACACTAGGGCCTGAAGCAATCCTGCGGTGTTGCGGCCAGCTCACAAGAAAGCGAGTTGAAGAAAGGAGCTCAGGGGCACTGTAATTCACAAACCTGCAGAGTTATAAATGACAGCTATCGTCCAAAAATATATTGAAGTAAGGCTGCCAAGAGGACTCGAATGCGGGGCAGAATTGCATGAAACCGATTTCAGGAGGTAGACTGGAATTGCATGTAAAGCATAGGAAAAGAGGCAGAACGTCCACAATGATGCACTTGGCCAAAAAGGGCGTATGCGTTTTTTCCTGAATATATTCAGGAAAAAACACATACGCCCTTTTTGGCCAACCAAGCAAGCTTGCAAAGGAAATCTGCACTACAATGAAGTCTCACTGCCCCCCGGTCAAAAGGGCCATCTGAAAAAAGTGTCAAATCCAGAAAGGGAGGACAGGCCATGGAGAACTGGGAGCCTTGTTATGCTGATGGGCGGGATGTAAATTGCCAACAGCCACTCTGGAGAAGTGTATGGTGTTTCCTGAAACATCTAAAAAACAAAGCAACAGAGCCTAGGGCACTTCCACTTATGGTCCTATAGCTTAGGGAAATTAAAATCAAAAAGGCACAGTCACCCCAAAGTTTGGGACGGCTCTGTTTACAAGAACCTCGTTTACGGTACAAGTTCAATATCACAGAAAGCGAAAAATGGATAAAGAAGTTGTGGTACTTACGTACAATGCAATATCACTCAGCAATGAAATCTATGTCATCAGGCCCGTAGTAGCATAACGAGTGGATTCAGGTACGATGATTCTAAGTGAAATAGGTCACACAGAAAAAGAAACATCATAAGATATCACTACTACACGGAATGTAAACTTGGCTACACAGAAACTGAATTACAAAACAGAAGAGGGTCTCAAATGTAGAAAACCAACTTATGCTTGCTTAAGGGGAAAGGTGAGTTGGGGTGCTGCGTAAAACGAGAGATTGAAATTAGAACAGATACCGTTCCATAAGCCAAATATGTAATAGACAAGAGCTACTCCTTGCTCAACGAAGTGGACTCAACACCCCATATTAAACGCCTAAGAATATACCTGACTAGTAAGAATCTTAAAACCTATGGATTTATATGTCTCCGAAAGAGAATCAAGCGTGTGTACATCACCATAAATGCAGCAGTGATAGGATTGGTGAGGATCGGTGAGCAAATGCATACTCTTTGAAGCCGTATTGCATGGTACCCATTCCATGGGTCTCAACTCTCCAGGTTTAAGGGATTCTTCCTTCAGCTAAAACATGCATGTGGAACCCAGAATATGATCCACCGTGTGATTGGGAAACGTGTTCAACGGTGTCTCAGTTTTCGTCCCCTGGTACTCGGGTGCAACTTTCCAGACGCTTTACTAACACTGTCCCCACTTGTAGAGTCAGTGCCTTTAACCTCCTGTTTGGCCCAGTTTGCAATTTCTGTGGAAAATGAACAGGAATAGGGAGAACCAATGAGAGACTAGCTGGAGGTGTCTGGACGGGCAAATTTAACTCTCATTTCCCACCAGGAAGAGGAATTAACCAAAGGCTCAGCGTGCCGTGCCGGAACCACACTAAGGCCTGAAGCAATCCTGCGGTGTTGCGGCCAGCTCACAAGAAAGCGAGTTGAAGAAAGGAGCTCAGGGGCACTGTCATTCACAAACCTGCAGAGTTATAAATGACAGCTATCGTCCAAAAATATATTGAAGTAAGGCTGCCAAGAGGACTTGAAAGCGGGGCAGAATTGCAGGAAACCGATTTCAGGAGGTAGACTGGAATTGCATGTAAAGCATAGGAAAACAGGCAGAACGTCCACAATGATGCACTTGGCCAAAAAGGGCCTACTCGTTTTTTCCTGAAAATATTCAGGAAAAAACGCATACGCCCTTTTTGGTCAACCAAGCAAGCTTGCAAAGGAAATCTGCACTACAATGAAGTCTCATTGCCCCCCGGTCAAAAGGGTCATCTGAAAAAAGTGTAAAATCCAGAAAGGCAGGACAGGCCATGGAGACCTGGGAGCCTTGTTATGCTGATGGGCGGGATGTAAATTGCCAACAGCCACTCTGGAGAAGTGTATGGTGTTTCCTGAATCATCTGAAAAACAAAGCAACAGAGCCTAGGGCACTTCCACTTATGGTCCTATAGCTTAGGGAAATTAAAATCAAAAAGACACAGCCACCCCAATGTTTGGGACGTTCTGTTTACAAGAACCTCGTTTACGGTACAAGTTCAATATCGCAGAAAGTGAAAAATGGATAAAAAAGTTGTGTACTTACGTACAATGCAATATCACTCAGCAATGAAATCTATGTCATCAGGCCCATAGCAGCATAATGAGTGGATTCAGGTATGATGATTCTAAGTGAAATAAGTCACACAGAAAAAGAAACATCATAAGATATCACTACTACACGGAATGTAAACTTGGCTACACAGGAACTGAATTACAAAACAGAACAGGGTCTCAAATGTAGAAAACCAACTTATGCTTCCTTAAGGGGAAAGGTGAGTTGGGGTGCTGCATAAAACCAGAGATTGAAATTAGCACAGATACCGTTCCATAAGCCAAATATGTAATAGAGAAGAGCTATTCCTTGCTCAACGAACTTGACTCAACACCCCATATTAAACGCCTAAGAATATACCTGCCTAGTAAGAATCTTAAAACCTATGGATTTATATGTCTTTGAAAGAGAATCAAGCGTGTGTACAGCAGCATAAACGCAGCAGTGATAGGATTGGTGAGGTTCGGTGAGCAAATGCAGACCCTTTGAAGTCATATTGCATGGTACCCATTCCATGGGTCTCAACTCTCCAGGTTTAAGGGATTCTTCCTTCAGCTAAAACATGCATGTGGAACCCAGACTATGATCCACCGTGTGATCGGGAAACGTGTTCAAATGTGTCTCAGTTTTCGTCCCCTGGTACTCGGGTGCAACATTCCAGACACTTTACTAACACTCTCCCCACTTGGAGAGTCAGTGCCTTTAACCTCCTGTTTGTCCCAGTTTGCAATTTCTGCGGAAAATGAACAGGAATAGGGAGAACCAATGAGAGACTAGCTGGAGGTGTCTGGACGGGCAAATTTAACTCTCATTTCCCACCAGGAAGAGGAATTAACCAAAGGCTCAGCGTGCCGTGTTGGAACCACACTAGGGCCTGAAGCAATCCTGCGGTGTTGCGGCCAGCTCACAAGAAAGCGAGTTGAAGAAAGGAGCTCAGGGGCACTGTCATTCACAAACCTGCAGAGTTATAAATGACAGCTATCGTCCAAAAATATATTGAAGTAAGGCTGCCAAGAGGACTTGAAAGCGGGGCAGAATTGCAGGAAACCGATTTCAGGAGGTAGACCGGAATTGCATGTAAAGCATAGGAAAAGAGGCAAAACGTCCACAATGATGCACTTGGCCAAAAAGGGCGTATGCGTTTTTTCCTGAATATATTCAGGAAAAAACGCATACGCCCTTTTTGGCCAAGCAAGCAAGCTTGCAAATTAAATCTGGACTACAATGAAGTCTCACTGCCCCCCGGTCAAAAGGGCCATCTGAAAAAAGTGTAAAATCCAGAAAGGCAGGACAGGCCATGGAGACCTGGGAGCCTTGTTATGCTGATGGGCGGGATGTAAATTGCCAACAGCCACTCTGGAGAAGTGTATGGTGTTTCCTGAAACATCTACAAAACAAAGCAACAGAGCCTAGGGCACTTCCACTTATGGTCCTATAGCTTAGGGAAATTAAAATCAAAAAGACACAGCCACCCCAAAGTTTGGGACGGCTCCGTTTACAAGAACCTCATTTACGGTACAAGTTCAATATCACAGAAAGCGAAAAATGGATAAAGAAGTTGTGGTACTTACGTACAATGCAATATCACTCAGCAATGAAATCTATGTCATCAGGCCCGTAGCAGCATAATGAGTGGATTCAGGTACGATGATTCTAAGTGAAATAAGTCACACAGAAAAAGAAACATCATAAGGTATCACTTCTACACGGAATGTAAACTTGGCTACACAGGAACTGAATTACAAAACAGAGCAGGGTCTCAAATGTAGAAAACCAACTTATGCTTGCTTAAGGGGAAAGGTGAGTTGGGGTGCTGCATAAAACCAGAGATTGAAATTAGAACAGATACCGTTCCATAAGCCAAATATGTAATAGACAAGAGCTACTCGTTGCTGAACGAAGTGGACTCAACACCCCATATTAAACGCCTAAGAATATACCTGACTAGTAAGAATCTTAAAACCTACGGATTTATATGTCTCCGAAAGAGAATCAAGCGTGTGTACATCGCCATAAATGCAGCAGTGATAGGATTGGTGAGGATCGGTGAGCAAATGCATACTCTATGAAGCCATATTGCATGGTACCCATTCCATGGGTCTCAACTCTCCAGGTTTAAGGGATTCTTCCTTCAGCTAAAACATGCATGTGGAACCCAGACTATGATCCACCGTGTGATCGGGAAACGTGTTCAAATGTGTCTCAGTTTTCGTCCCCTGGTACTCGGGTGACACATTCCAGACACTTTACTAACACTCTCCCCACTTGGAGAGTCAGTGCCTTTAACCTCCTGTTTGGCCCAGTTTGCAATTTCTGCGGAAAATGAACAGGAATAGGGAGAACCAATGAGAGACTAGCTGGAGGTGTCTGGACGGGCAAATTTAACTCTCATTTCCCACCAGGAAGAGGAATTAACCAAAGGCTCAGCGTGCCATGCCGGAACCACACTAAGGCCTGAAGCAATCCTGCGGTGTTGCAGCCAGCTCACAAGAAAGCGAGTTGAAGTAAGGAGCTCAGGGGCACTGTCATTCACAAACCTGCAGAGTTATAAATGACAGCTATCGTCCAAAAATATATTGAAGTAAGGCTGCCAAGAGGACTTGAAAGCGGGGCAGAATTGCAGGAAACCGATTTCAGGAGGTAGACTGGAATTGCATGCAAACCATAGGTAAACAGGCAGAACGTCCACAATGATGCACTTGGCCAAAAAGTGCGTATGCGTTTTTTCCTGAAAATATTCAGGAAAAAACGCATACGCCCTTTTTGGTCAACCAAGCAAGCTTGCAAAGGAAATCTGCACTACAATGAAGTCTCACTGCCCCCCGGTCAAAAGGGCCATCTGAAAAAAGTGTAAAATCCAGAAAGGCAGGACAGGCCATGGAGAACTGGGAGCCTTGTTATGCTGATGGGCGGGATGTAAATTGCCAACAGCCACTCTGGAGAAGTGTGTGGTGTTTCCTGAAACATCTAAAAAACAAAGCAACTGAGCCTAGGGCACTTCACTTATGGTCCTATAGCTTAGGGAAATTAAAATCAAAAAGACACAGCCACCCCAAAGTTTGGGACGGCTCCGTTTACAAGAACCTCGATTACGGTACAAGTTCAATATCGCAGAAAGCGAAAAATGGATAAAGAAGTTGTGGTACTTACGTACAATGCAATAGCACTCAGCAATGAAATCTGTCATCAGGCCCGTAGCAGCATAATGAGTGGATTCAGGTACGATGATTCTAAGTGAAATAAGTCACACAGAAAAAGAAACATCATAAGATATCACTACTACACGGAATGTAAACTTGGCTACACAGCAACTGAATTACAAAACAGAACAGGGTCTCAAATGTAGAAAACCAACTTATGCTTGCTTAAGGGGAAAGGTGAGTTGGGGTGCTGCATAAAACCAGAGATTGAAATTAGCACAGATACCGTTCAATAAGCCAAATATGTAATAGACAAGAGTTACTCCTTGCTCAACGAAGTGGACTCAACACCCCATATTAAACGCCTAAGAATATACCTGACTAGTAAGAATCTTAAAACCTATGGATTTATATGTCTCCGAAAGAGAATCAAGCGTGTGTACAGCGGCATAAACGCAGCAGTGATAGGATTGGTGAGGTTCGGTGAGCAAATGCAGACCCTTTGAAGTCATATTGCATGGTACCCATTCCATGGGTCTCAACTCTCCAGGTTTAAGGGATTCTTCCTTCAGCTGAAACATGCATGTGGAACCCAGAGTATGAGCCACCATGTGATCGGGAAACGTGTTCAAATGTGTCTCAGTTTTCGTCCCCCGGTACTCGGGTGCAACATTCCAGACGCTTTACTAACACTCTCCCCAGTTGTAGAGTCAGTGCCTTTAACCTCCTGTTTGGCCCAGTTTGCAATTTCTGCGGAAAATGAACAGGAATAGGGAGAACCAATGAGAGACTAGCTGGAGGTGTCTGGACGGGCAAATTTAACTCTCATTTCCCACCAGGAAGGGGAATTAACCAAAGGCTCAGAGTGCAGTGCCAGAACCACACTAGGGCCTGAAGCAATCCTGCGGTGTTGCAGCCAGCTCACAAGAAAGCGAGTTGAAGAAAGGAGCTCAGGGGCACTGTCATTCACAAACCTGCAGAGTTATAAATGACAGCTATCGTCCAAAAATATATTGAAGTAAGGCCGCCAAGAGGACTCGAAAGCGAGGCAGAATTGCAGGAAACCGATTTCAGGAGGTAGATAGGAATTGCATTTAAAGCATTGGAAAAGAGAGAGAACTTGGAAAATAATGCACTTGGCAAAAAAGGGCATATGTGTTTTATCCAGAGCTCTCATAACCGAGGGGAGGAGATTCCCAGCAGGCTCCAACTGCCACCTGAGGGCTCATGTTGTCAAGGCAACGTGAGCAAGCCAGGCAGGAGTTACCTCACAGCAGAGATCCCACCTCACAGAAGGGTGAGAAACCCAGCCAACATCAGACTCTCACCAGAGGGCACACATCACCAAGGGGATGGGAACCAGGCAGGAATGTCTTCACACCAGTGAGGACACATCATCGAAAGGTGAGGTACTCAGCACATGTGTCCTCAAACCATAGGACCCACATCACTAAGGGCCTCGGAGTGAGGCAGGCAGGAGTAGCTTCACAACACTGGGCCCATAGAATAAAAAAGTGAGGAATCCAGCCGTTGGAACCTCCCAGCAGGGGGCCCAGAGCACCGAGGCTATGAGATCCAGGCCACAGTGATCTCACAGAAGAGGGCCCATGTCATGAAACTGAGCAACCCAGCCATTGGGACCTCAGAGCAGGAGGCCCACATCCCCATGGGGATATAAATCTGGTAGGAGTGTCCTCGCACCACTGAAAACGTATCAGAAAATTTTGGGAGACCAGCAGTTAGAGCCTGACGCCAGAGGACCCTCATCACCAAGGGAAGGAGGCTCCCAGCAGGCTCCAACGGCCACCAGAGGGCTGACGTCGCCAAGGCGATGTGTGCCAACCAGGCACGAATGACCTCACAGCAGAGGGTCCACCTCAGAGAAGTGTGACAATCCCAGTCAGGATCAGACTCGCTCCAGAGGGCCCACATCACCAAATGGATTGGAACCAGGCAGGAATGTCCTCACATGAGTAGGGCCACATCATCTAAAAGTGAGGAACCCAGAACATGTGGCTTCAAACCATAGGACACCCATCACCAAGGGGCTGGGGGTGAGGCAGGCAGGAGGAGCCTCACAACAGAGGGCCCAAAAATAAGGAAGGTGAGGAATCCAGCAGTTGCAACCTCCCAGCAGGCAGCCCAGAGCACAGAGGCTAGGGGATCCAGGCCGCAGTGAACTCACAGCAGAGAGCCCACATCATGAAACTGTGAACAACCCAGCCGTTGGGACCACAGAACAGAAGGCCCACATCCCAATGGGTATGTGAACCTGGATGGAGTGTCTTCGAACCACTGGGCGCACATCACAAAATGTGGGGAGCCCAGCCGTTAGGGCCTGACGCCAGAGGGCCCTCATCACCGTGGGGAGGAGGCTCCCAGCAGGCTCCAAGTGCCACCAGAGGGCTCATGTCCACAAGGCGAGGTGAGCAAGCCAGGCAGGAGTGACCTCACAGCAGACGGCCCACCTCACAGATGGGTGAGGAACCCAGCCAGGATCAGACTCTCAACAGAGAGCCCACATCACCAAGGGGATGTGAACCAGGCAGGAGTCTCCTAAGACCATTGGTCCCACATCATCGAAAGGTGAGGAACCCAGCACATGTGGCCTCAAACCAGAGGACACACATCACGAAGGGGCTGGGAGTGAGGCAGGCAGGAGGATCCTCACAACAGAGGGCCTAAAAAATTAAAAAAGTGAGGAATCCAGCAGTTGGAACCTTCCAGCAGGCGGCCAAGAACACAGAGGGTATGGGATCCAGGCCACAGTGAACTAACACCAGAGAGCCCACATCATGAAACTGTGATCAACCCAGCCGTTGGAACGTCAGAGCAGAAGGCCCACATCCCCATGGAGATGGGAACCTAAGAGGAGTGCCCGAGCATCACTGGGCTCACTAAGAAAAGTTGGGGAGCCCAGCAGTTAGGGCTTGACGTCAGAGGGCCCTCATCACAGAGGTGAGGAGGCTCCCAGCAGGGTCCAAGTGCCACCAGAGGGCTCATGTCAACAAGGCGAGGTGAGCAAGCCAGGCAAGAGTTACCTGATAGTAGAGGGCCCACCTCACAGATGGTTGAGGAACCCAGCCAGGATCAGACTCTCACCAGAGGGCCCACATCACAAAGGGGATGGGAACCAGTCAGGATTATCCTCACACCAGTGGGGCCTCATCATCTTAATGTGAGGAACCCAGCACATGTGTCCTCAAACCAGAGGACCCACATCACAAAGGGCCTTGGAGTGAGGCAGGCAGGAGTAGCCTCACAACACAGGGCACATAATATAAAATACGTGAGGATTCCAGCATTTAGACCTTCCAGCAGGCAGCTCAGAACACCGAGGCTATGGGATCCAGGCCACAGTGAACTCACAGCAGAGGGCCAACATCATAAAACTGTGAGCAACCCAGGCGTTGGGACCACAGAGCAGAAGGCCCACATCCCCATGGGAATGGGAACCTGGCTGGAGTGTCCTCGCACCACTGGGCGCACATCAGAAAATGTGGGGAGCCCACCATTTAGGGCCTGACGCCAGAGGGCCGTCATCACCGAGAGGAGGAGGCACCCTGCACGTTCCAACTGCCACCAGAGGGCTCACGTCTCCAAGGTGACGTGTGCCAGCCAGTCAGGAGTGACCTCACAGCAGAGGGCCTACCTCACAGAACGTTGAGGAACCCAGCCAGGATTAGACTCTGGCCAGAGGGCCCACCTCACCAAGCGGATGGTAACCAGGCAGGAGTGTCCTCACACGAGTGGGGCCACATCATCGAAAGGTGAGGAACGCAGCACATGTGGCCTCAAGCTATAGGACAGTCATCACCAAGGGGCTGGCAGCGAGGCAGGCAGGAGGAGCCTCACAACAGAGGGCACATAGAATAAAAAAGTTGAGGAATCCAGCAGTTGGAACCTCCCAGCAGGCGGCTCAGAGCACCGATGATAAGGGATCCTTGCCGGAGTGAACTCACAGCAGAGGGCCCACATCATGGTACTGTGAGCAAGCCAGCCGTTTTGACCTCAGAGCAGAAGGCCCATATCCCCATGGGGATGCGAACCTGGCAAGAGTGTCCTCACTCACTTGGCGCACATCAGAAAATGTGGGGAGCCCAGCAGTTATGGCCTAAGGCAAGAGGGCCCTCATCACCGAGGGGAGGAGGATCCCAGCACACTCCAACTGCCACCAGAGGGCCCACGTCGCCAAGGTGACTTGTGCCAGACAGGCATGATTGACCTCACAGCAGAGGGCCCACCTCACAGAAGGGTGAGGAACCCAGCCAGGATCAGACTCTCACCTGAGGGCCCACATCAGCAAGGGGATGGGAACCAGTCAGGACTGGCTTCCCTCCAGTGGGGCCACATCATTGAAAGGTGCGGAACCCAGCACATGTGGCCTCAAATCAGAGGACACATATCACAAAGGGAATGGGAGTGAGGCAGGCAGGAGTAGCCTAAAAACAGAGGGCCCAAAGAATAAGAAAGGTGAGGAATCCAGCAGTTGGAACCTCCCTGCAGGCGGCCGAGAGCACAGAAGCTATGGGATGCAGGCAGGAGTGAACTAACAGCAGAGAGCCCACATCATGAAACTGTGAGCAACCCAGGCGTTGGGACCTCAGAGCAGAAGGCCCACATCCCAATGGGGATGTGAACCTGAATGGAGTGTCCTCGCACCACTGGGCACACATCACGAAATGTGGGGAGCCCAGCTCTTAGGGCCTGACGCCAGAGGGCCCTCATCACCGAGGGGAGGAGGCTCCCAGCAGGCTCCAAGTGCCACCAGAGGGCTCATGTCCACAAGGCGAGGTGAGCAAGCCAGGGAGGAGTGACCTCACAGCAGACGGCCCACCTCACAGATGGGTGAAGAACCCAGCCAGGATCAGACTCTCAACAGAGGGCCCACATCACCAAGGGGATGTGAACCAGGCAGGAGTCTCCTAAGACCATTGGTCCCACATCATTGAAAGGTGAGGAACCCAGCACATGTGGCCTCAAACCAGAGGACACACATCACGAAGGGGCTGGGAGTGAGGCAGGCAGGAGGATCCTCACAACAGAGGGCCCAAAAAATTAAAAAAGTGAGGAATCCAGCAGTTGGAACCTCCCAGCAGGCGGCCAAGAACACAGAGGCTATGGGATCCAGGCCACAGTGAACTAACACCAGAGAGCCCACATCATGAAACTGTGATCAACCCAGCCGTTGGAACGTCAGAGCAGAAGGCCCACATCCCCATGGAGATGGGAACCTAAGAGGAGTGCCCAAGCATCACTGGGCTCACTAAGAAAAGTTGGGGAGCCCAGCAGTTAGGGCTTGACGTCAGAGGGCCCTCATCACAGAGGTGAGGAGGCTCCCAGCAGGGTCCAAGTGCCACCAGAGGGCTCATGTCAACAAGGCGAGGTGAGCAAGCCAGGCAAGAGTTACCTGATAGTAGAGGGCCCACCTCACAGATGGTTGAGGAACCCAGCCAGGATCAGACTCTCACCAGAGGGCCCACATCACAAAGGGGATGGGAACCAGTCAGGATTATCCTCACACCAGTGGGGCCTCATCATCTTAACGTGAGGAACCCAGCACATGTGTCCTCAAACCAGAGGACCCACATCACAAAGGGCCTTGGAGTGAGGCAGGCAGGAGTAGCCTCACAACACAGGGCACATAATATAAAATACGTGAGGATTCCAGCATTTAGACCTTCCAGCAGGCAGCTCAGAACACCGAGGCTATGGGATCCAGGCCACAGTGAACTCACAGCAGAGGGCCAACATCATAAAACTGTGAGCAACCCAGGCGTTGGGACCACAGAGCAGAAGGCCCACATCCCCATGGGAATGGGAACCTGGCTGGAGTGTCCTCGCACCACTGGGCGCACATCAGAAAATGTGGGGAGCCCACCATTTAGGGCCTGACGCCAGAGGGCCGTCATCACCGAGAGGAGGAGGCACCCTGCACGTTCCAACTGCCACCAGAGGGCTCACGTCTCCAAGGTGACGTGTGCCAGCCAGTCAGGAGTGACCGCACAGCAGAGGGCCTACCTCACAGAACGTTGAGGAACCCAGCCAGGATTAGACTCTCGCCAGAGGGCCCACCTCACCAAGCGGATGGTAACCAGGCAGGAGTGTCCTCACACGAGTGGGGCCACATCATCGAAAGGTGAGGAACGCAGCACATGTGGCCTCAAGCTATAGGACAGTCATCACCAAGGGGCTGGCAGCGAGGCAGGCAGGAGGAGCCTCACAACAGAGGGCACATAGAATAAAAAAGTTGAGGAATCCAGCAGTTGGAACCTCCCAGCAGGCGGCTCAGAGCACCGATGATAAGGGATCCTTGCCGGAGTGAACTCACAGCAGAGGGCCCACATCATGGTACTGTGAGCAAGCCAGCCGTTTTGACCTCAGAGCAGAAGGCCCATATCCCCATGGGGATGCGAACCTGGCAAGAGTGTCCTCACTCACTTGGCGCACATCAGAAAATGTGGGGAGCCCAGCAGTTATGGCCTAAGGCAAGAGGGCCCTCATCACCGAGGGGAGGAGGATCCCAGCACACTCCAACTGCCACCAGAGGGCCCACGTCGCCAAGGTGACTTGTGCCAGACAGGCATGATTGACCTCACAGCAGAGGGCCCACCTCACAGAAGGGTGAGGAACCCAGCCAGGATCAGACTCTCACCTGAGGGCCCACATCAGCAAGGGGATGGGAACCAGTCAGGACTGGCTTCCCTCCAGTGGGGCCACATCATTGAAAGGTGCGGAACCCAGCACATGTGGCCTCAAATCAGAGGACACATATCACAAAGGGAATGGGAGTGAGGCAGGCAGGAGTAGCCTAAAAACAGAGGGCCCAAAGAATAAGAAAGGTGAGGAATCCAGCAGTTGGAACCTCCCTGCAGGCGGCCGAGAGCACAGAAGCTATGGGATGCAGGCAGGAGTGAACTAACAGCAGAGAGCCCACATCATGAAACTGTGAGCAACCCAGGCGTTGGGACCTCAGAGCAGAAGGCCCACATCCCAATGGGGATGTGAACCTGAATGGAGTGTCCTCGCACCACTGGGCACACATCACGAAATGTGGGGAGCCCAGCTCTTAGGGCCTGACGCCAGAGGGCCCTCATCACCGAGGGGAGGAGGCTCCCAGCAGGCTCCAAGTGCCACCAGAGGGCTCATGTCCACAAGGCGAGGTGAGCAAGCCAGGGAGGAGTGACCTCACAGCAGACGGCCCACCTCACAGATGGGTGAAGAACCCAGCCAGGATCAGACTCTCAACAGAGGGCCCACATCACCAAGGGGATGTGAACCAGGCAGGAGTCTCCTAAGACCATTGGTCCCACATCATTGAAAGGTGAGGAACCCAGCACATGTGGCCTCAAACCAGAGGACACACATCACGAAGGGGCTGGGAGTGAGGCAGGCAGGAGGATCCTCACAACAGAGGGCCCAAAAAATTAAAAAAGTGAGGAATCCAGCAGTTGGAACCTCCCAGCAGGCGGCCAAGAACACAGAGGCTATGGGATCCAGGCCACAGTGAACTAACACCAGAGAGCCCACATCATGAAACTGTGATCAACCCAGCCGTTGGAACGTCAGAGCAGAAGGCCCACATCCCCATGGAGATGGGAACCTAAGAGGAGTGCCCGAGCATCACTGGGCTCACTAAGAAAAGTTGGGGAGCCCAGCAGTTAGGGCTTGACGTCAGAGGGCCCTCATCACAGAGGTGAGGAGGCTCCCAGCAGGGTCCAAGTGCCACCAGAGGGCTCATGTCAACAAGGCGAGGTGAGCAAGCCAGGCAAGAGTTACCTGATAGTAGAGGGCCCACCTCACAGATGGTTGAGGAACCCAGCCAGGATCAGACTCTCACCAGAGGGCCCACATCACAAAGGGGATGGGAACCAGTCAGGATTATCCTCACACCAGTGGGGCCTCATCATCTTAACGTGAGGAACCCAGCACATGTGTCCTCAAACCAGAGGACCCACATCACAAAGGGCCTTGGAGTGAGGCAGGCAGGAGTAGCCTCACAACACAGGGCACATAATATAAAATACGTGAGGATTCCAGCATTTAGACCTTCCAGCAGGCAGCTCAGAACACCGAGGCTATGGGATCCAGGCCACAGTGAACTCACAGCAGAGGGCCAACATCATAAAACTGTGAGCAACCCAGGCGTTGGGACCACAGAGCAGAAGGCCCACATCCCCATGGGAATGGGAACCTGGCTGGAGTGTCCTCGCACCACTGGGCGCACATCAGAAAATGTGGGGAGCCCACCATTTAGGGCCTGACGCCAGAGGGCCGTCATCACCGAGAGGAGGAGGCACCCTGCACGTTCCAACTGCCACCAGAGGGCTCACGTCTCCAAGGTGACGTGTGCCAGCCAGTCAGGAGTGACCTCACAGCAGAGGGCCTACCTCACAGAACGTTGAGGAACCCAGCCAGGATTAGACTCTCGCCAGAGGGCCCACCTCACCAAGCGGATGGTAACCAGGCAGGAGTGTCCTCACACGAGTGGGGCCACATCATCGAAAGGTGAGGAACGCAGCACATGTGGCCTCAAGCTATAGGACAGTCATCACCAAGGGGCTGGCAGCGAGGCAGGCAGGAGGAGCCTCACAACAGAGGGCACATAGAATAAAAAAGTTGAGGAATCCAGCAGTTGGAACCTCCCAGCAGGCGGCTCAGAGCACCGATGATAAGGGATCCTTGCCGGAGTGAACTCACAGCAGAGGGCCCACATCATGGTACTGTGAGCAAGCCAGCCGTTTTGACCTCAGAGCAGAAGGCCCATATCCCCATGGGGATGCGAACCTGGCAAGAGTGTCCTCACTCACTTGGCGCACATCAGAAAATGTGGGGAGCCCAGCAGTTATGGCCTAAGGCAAGAGGGCCCTCATCACCGAGGGGAGGAGGATCCCAGCACACTCCAACTGCCACCAGAGGGCCCACGTCGCCAAGGTGACTTGTGCCAGACAGGCATGATTGACCTCACAGCAGAGGGCCCACCTCACAGAAGGGTGAGGAACCCAGCCAGGATCAGACTCTCACCTGAGGGCCCACATCAGCAAGGGGATGGGAACCAGTCAGGACTGGCTTCCCTCCAGTGGGGCCACATCATTGAAAGGTGCGGAACCCAGCACATGTGGCCTCAAATCAGAGGACACATATCACAAAGGGAATGGGAGTGAGGCAGGCAGGAGTAGCCTAAAAACAGAGGGCCCAAAGAATAAGAAAGGTGAGGAATCCAGCAGTTGGAACCTCCCTGCAGGCGGCCGAGAGCACAGAAGCTATGGGATGCAGGCAGGAGTGAACTAACAGCAGAGAGCCCACATCATGAAACTGTGAGCAACCCAGGCGTTGGGACCTCAGAGCAGAAGGCCCACATCCCAATGGGGATGTGAACCTGAATGGAGTGTCCTCGCACCACTGGGCACACATCACGAAATGTGGGGAGCCCAGCTCTTAGGGCCTGACGCCAGAGGGCCCTCATCACCGAGGGGAGGAGGCTCCCAGCAGGCTCCAAGTGCCACCAGAGGGCTCATGTCCACAAGGCGAGGTGAGCAAGCCAGGGAGGAGTGACCTCACAGCAGACGGCCCACCTCACAGATGGGTGAAGAACCCAGCCAGGATCAGACTCTCAACAGAGGGCCCACATCACCAAGGGGATGTGAACCAGGCAGGAGTCTCCTAAGACCATTGGTCCCACATCATTGAAAGGTGAGGAACCCAGCACATGTGGCCTCAAACCAGAGGACACACATCACGAAGGGGCTGGGAGTGAGGCAGGCAGGAGGATCCTCACAACAGAGGGCCCAAAAAATTAAAAAAGTGAGGAATCCAGCAGTTGGAACCTCCCAGCAGGCGGCCAAGAACACAGAGGCTATGGGATCCAGGCCACAGTGAACTAACACCAGAGAGCCCACATCATGAAACTGTGATCAACCCAGCCGTTGGAACGTCAGAGCAGAAGGCCCACATCCCCATGGAGATGGGAACCTAAGAGGAGTGCCCGAGCATCACTGGGCTCACTAAGAAAAGTTGGGGAGCCCAGCAGTTAGGGCTTGACGTCAGAGGGCCCTCATCACAGAGGTGAGGAGGCTCCCAGCAGGGTCCAAGTGCCACCAGAGGGCTCATGTCAACAAGGCGAGGTGAGCAAGCCAGGCAAGAGTTACCTGATAGTAGAGGGCCCACCTCACAGATGGTTGAGGAACCCAGCCAGGATCAGACTCTCACCAGAGGGCCCACATCACAAAGGGGATGGGAACCAGTCAGGATTATCCTCACACCAGTGGGGCCTCATCATCTTAACGTGAGGAACCCAGCACATGTGTCCTCAAACCAGAGGACCCACATCACAAAGGGCCTTGGAGTGAGGCAGGCAGGAGTAGCCTCACAACACAGGGCACATAATATAAAATACGTGAGGATTCCAGCATTTAGACCTTCCAGCAGGCAGCTCAGAACACCGAGGCTATGGGATCCAGGCCACAGTGAACTCACAGCAGAGGGCCAACATCATAAAACTGTGAGCAACCCAGGCGTTGGGACCACAGAGCAGAAGGCCCACATCCCCATGGGAATGGGAACCTGGCTGGAGTGTCCTCGCACCACTGGGCGCACATCAGAAAATGTGGGGAGCCCACCATTTAGGGCCTGACGCCAGAGGGCCGTCATCACCGAGAGGAGGAGGCACCCTGCACGTTCCAACTGCCACCAGAGGGCTCACGTCTCCAAGGTGACGTGTGCCAGCCAGTCAGGAGTGACCTCACAGCAGAGGGCCTACCTCACAGAACGTTGAGGAACCCAGCCAGGATTAGACTCTCGCCAGAGGGCCCACCTCACCAAGCGGATGGTAACCAGGCAGGAGTGTCCTCACACGAGTGGGGCCACATCATCGAAAGGTGAGGAACGCAGCACATGTGGCCTCAAGCTATAGGACAGTCATCACCAAGGGGCTGGCAGCGAGGCAGGCAGGAGGAGCCTCACAACAGAGGGCACATAGAATAAAAAAGTTGAGGAATCCAGCAGTTGGAACCTCCCAGCAGGCGGCTCAGAGCACCGATGATAAGGGATCCTTGCCGGAGTGAACTCACAGCAGAGGGCCCACATCATGGTACTGTGAGCAAGCCAGCCGTTTTGACCTCAGAGCAGAAGGCCCATATCCCCATGGGGATGCGAACCTGGCAAGAGTGTCCTCACTCACTTGGCGCACATCAGAAAATGTGGGGAGCCCAGCAGTTATGGCCTAAGGCAAGAGGGCCCTCATCACCGAGGGGAGGAGGATCCCAGCACACTCCAACTGCCACCAGAGGGCCCACGTCGCCAAGGTGACTTGTGCCAGACAGGCATGATTGACCTCACAGCAGAGGGCCCACCTCACAGAAGGGTGAGGAACCCAGCCAGGATCAGACTCTCACCTGAGGGCCCACATCAGCAAGGGGATGGGAACCAGTCAGGACTGGCTTCCCTCCAGTGGGGCCACATCATCGAAAGGTGCGGAACCCAGCACATGTGGCCTCAAATCAGAGGACACATATCACAAAGGGAATGGGAGTGAGGCAGGCAGGAGTAGCCTAAAAACAGAGGGCCCAAAGAATAAGAAAGGTGAGGAATCCAGCAGTTGGAACCTCCGTGCAGGCGGCCGAGAGCACAGAAGCTATGGGATGCAGGCAGGAGTGAACTAACAGCAGAGAGCCCACATCATGAAACTGTGAGCAACCCAGGCGTTGGGACCTCAGAGCAGAAGGCCCACATCCCAATGGGGATGTGAACCTGAATGGAGTGTCCTCGCACCACTGGGCACACATCACGAAATGTGGGGAGCCCAGCTCTTAGGGCCTGACGCCAGAGGGCCCTCATCACCGAGGGGAGGAGGCTCCCAGCAGGCTCCAAGTGCCACCAGAGGGCTCATGTCCACAAGGCGAGGTGAGCAAGCCAGGGAGGAGTGACCTCACAGCAGACGGCCCACCTCACAGATGGGTGAAGAACCCAGCCAGGATCAGACTCTCAACAGAGGGCCCACATCACCAAGGGGATGTGAACCAGGCAGGAGTCTCCTAAGACCATTGGTCCCACATCATTGAAAGGTGAGGAACCCAGCACATGTGGCCTCAAACCAGAGGACACACATCACGAAGGGGCTGGGAGTGAGGCAGGCAGGAGGATCCTCACAACAGAGGGCCCAAAAAATTAAAAAAGTGAGGAATCCAGCAGTTGGAACCTCCCAGCAGGCGGCCAAGAACACAGAGGCTATGGGATCCAGGCCACAGTGAACTAACACCAGAGAGCCCACATCATGAAACTGTGATCAACCCAGCCGTTGGAACGTCAGAGCAGAAGGCCCACATCCCCATGGAGATGGGAACCTAAGAGGAGTGCCCGAGCATCACTGGGCTCACTAAGAAAAGTTGGGGAGCCCAGCAGTTAGGGCTTGACGTCAGAGGGCCCTCATCACAGAGGTGAGGAGGCTCCCAGCAGGGTCCAAGTGCCACCAGAGGGCTCATGTCAACAAGGCGAGGTGAGCAAGCCAGGCAAGAGTTACCTGATAGTAGAGGGCCCACCACACAGATGGTTGAGGAACCCAGCCAGGATCAGACTCTCACCAGAGGGCCCACATCACAAAGGGGATGGGAACCAGTCAGGATTATCCTCACACCAGTGGGGCCTCATCATCTTAACGTGAGGAACCCAGCACATGTGTCCTCAAACCAGAGGACCCACATCACAAAGGGCCTTGGAGTGAGGCAGGCAGGAGTAGCCTCACAACACAGGGCACATAATATAAAATACGTGAGGATTCCAGCATTTAGACCTTCCAGCAGGCAGCTCAGAACACCGAGGCTATGGGATCCAGGCCACAGTGAACTCACAGCAGAGGGCCAACATCATAAAACTGTGAGCAACCCAGGCGTTGGGACCACAGAGCAGAAGGCCCACATCCCCATGGGAATGGGAACCTGGCTGGAGTGTCCTCGCACCACTGGGCGCACATCAGAAAATGTGGGGAGCCCACCATTTAGGGCCTGACGCCAGAGGGCCGTCATCACCGAGAGGAGGAGGCACCCTGCACGTTCCAACTGCCACCAGAGGGCTCACGTCTCCAAGGTGACGTGTGCCAGCCAGTCAGGAGTGACCGCACAGCAGAGGGCCTACCTCACAGAACGTTGAGGAACCCAGCCAGGATTAGACTCTCGCCAGAGGGCCCACCTCACCAAGCGGATGGTAACCAGGCAGGAGTGTCCTCACACGAGTGGGGCCACATCATCGAAAGGTGAGGAACGCAGCACATGTGGCCTCAAGCTATAGGACAGTCATCACCAAGGGGCTGGCAGCGAGGCAGGCAGGAGGAGCCTCACAACAGAGGGCACATAGAATAAAAAAGTTGAGGAATCCAGCAGTTGGAACCTCCCAGCAGGCGGCTCAGAGCACCGATGATAAGGGATCCTTGCCGGAGTGAACTCACAGCAGAGGGCCCACATCATGGTACTGTGAGCAAGCCAGCCGTTTTGACCTCAGAGCAGAAGGCCCATATCCCCATGGGGATGCGAACCTGGCAAGAGTGTCCTCACTCACTTGGCGCACATCAGAAAATGTGGGGAGCCCAGCAGTTATGGCCTAAGGCAAGAGGGCCCTCATCACCGAGGGGAGGAGGATCCCAGCACACTCCAACTGCCACCAGAGGGCCCACGTCGCCAAGGTGACTTGTGCCAGACAGGCATGATTGACCTCACAGCAGAGGGCCCACCTCACAGAAGGGTGAGGAACCCAGCCAGGATCAGACTCTCACCTGAGGGCCCACATCAGCAAGGGGATGGGAACCAGTCAGGACTGGCTTCCCTCCAGTGGGGCCACATCATCGAAAGGTGCGGAACCCAGCACATGTGGCCTCAAATCAGAGGACACATATCACAAAGGGAATGGGAGTGAGGCAGGCAGGAGTAGCCTAAAAACAGAGGGCCCAAAGAATAAGAAAGGTGAGGAATCCAGCAGTTGGAACCTCCCTGCAGGCAGCCGAGAGCACAGAAGCTATGGGATGCAGGCAGGAGTGAACTAACAGCAGAGAGCCCACATCATGAAACTGTGAGCAACCCAGGCGTTGGGACCTCAGAGCAGAAGGCCCACATCCCAATGGGGATGTGAACCTGAATGGAGTGTCCTCGCACCACTGGGCACACATCACGAAATGTGGGGAGCCCAGCTCTTAGGGCCTGACGCCAGAGGGCCCTCATCACCGAGGGGAGGAGGCTCCCAGCAGGCTCCAAGTGCCACCAGAGGGCTCATGTCCACAAGGCGAGGTGAGCAAGCCAGGGAGGAGTGACCTCACAGCAGACGGCCCACCTCACAGATGGGTGAAGAACCCAGCCAGGATCAGACTCTCAACAGAGGGCCCACATCACCAAGGGGATGTGAACCAGGCAGGAGTCTCCTAAGACCATTGGTCCCACATCATTGAAAGGTGAGGAACCCAGCACATGTGGCCTCAAACCAGAGGACACACATCACGAAGGGGCTGGGAGTGAGGCAGGCAGGAGGATCCTCACAACAGAGGGCCCAAAAAATTAAAAAAGTGAGGAATCCAGCAGTTGGAACCTCCCAGCAGGCGGCCAAGAACACAGAGGCTATGGGATCCAGGCCACAGTGAACTAACACCAGAGAGCCCACATCATGAAACTGTGATCAACCCAGCCGTTGGAACGTCAGAGCAGAAGGCCCACATCCCCATGGAGATGGGAACCTAAGAGGAGTGCCCGAGCATCACTGGGCTCACTAAGAAAAGTTGGGGAGCCCAGCAGTTAGGGCTTGACGTCAGAGGGCCCTCATCACAGAGGTGAGGAGGCTCCCAGCAGGGTCCAAGTGCCACCAGAGGGCTCATGTCAACAAGGCGAGGTGAGCAAGCCAGGCAAGAGTTACCTGATAGTAGAGGGTCCACCTCACAGATGGTTGAGGAACCCAGCCAGGATCAGACTCTCACCAGAGGGCCCACATCACAAAGGGGATGGGAACCAGTCAGGATTATCCTCACACCAGTGGGGCCTCATCATCTTAACGTGAGGAACCCAGCACATGTGTCCTCAAACCAGAGGACCCACATCACAAAGGGCCTTGGAGTGAGGCAGGCAGGAGTAGCCTCACAACACAGGGCACATAATATAAAATACGTGAGGATTCCAGCATTTAGACCTTCCAGCAGGCAGCTCAGAACACCGAGGCTATGGGATCCAGGCCACAGTGAACTCACAGCAGAGGGCCAACATCATAAAACTGTGAGCAACCCAGGCGTTGGGACCACAGAGCAGAAGGCCCACATCCCCATGGGAATGGGAACCTGGCTGGAGTGTCCTCGCACCACTGGGCGCACATCAGAAAATGTGGGGAGCCCACCATTTAGGGCCTGACGCCAGAGGGCCGTCATCACCGAGAGGAGGAGGCACCCTGCACGTTCCAACTGCCACCAGAGGGCTCACGTCTCCAAGGTGACGTGTGCCAGCCAGTCAGGAGTGACCTCACAGCAGAGGGCCTACCTCACAGAACGTTGAGGAACCCAGCCAGGATTAGACTCTCGCCAGAGGGCCCACCTCACCAAGCGGATGGTAACCAGGCAGGAGTGTCCTCACACGAGTGGGGCCACATCATCGAAAGGTGAGGAACGCAGCACATGTGGCCTCAAGCTATAGGACAGTCATCACCAAGGGGCTGGCAGCGAGGCAGGCAGGAGGAGCCTCACAACAGAGGGCACATAGAATAAAAAAGTTGAGGAATCCAGCAGTTGGAACCTCCCAGCAGGCGGCTCAGAGCACCGATGATAAGGGATCCTTGCCGGAGTGAACTCACAGCAGAGGGCCCACATCATGGTACTGTGAGCAAGCCAGCCGTTTTGACCTCAGAGCAGAAGGCCCATATCCCCATGGGGATGCGAACCTGGCAAGAGTGTCCTCACTCACTTGGCGCACATCAGAAAATGTGGGGAGCCCAGCAGTTATGGCCTAAGGCAAGAGGGCCCTCATCACCGAGGGGAGGAGGATCCCAGCACACTCCAACTGCCACCAGAGGGCCCACGTCGCCAAGGTGACTTGTGCCAGACAGGCATGATTGACCTCACAGCAGAGGGCCCACCTCACAGAAGGGTGAGGAACACAGCCAGGATCAGACTCTCACCTGAGGGCCCACATCAGCAAGGGGATGGGAACCAGTCAGGACTGGCTTCCCTCCAGTGGGGCCACATCATTGAAAGGTGCGGAACCCAGCACATGTGGCCTCAAATCAGAGGACACATATCACAAAGGGAATGGGAGTGAGGCAGGCAGGAGTAGCCTAAAAACAGAGGGCCCAAAGAATAAGAAAGGTGAGGAATCCAGCAGTTGGAACCTCCCTGCAGGCGGCCGAGAGCACAGAAGCTATGGGATGCAGGCAGGAGTGAACTAACAGCAGAGAGCCCACATCATGAAACTGTGAGCAACCCAGGCGTTGGGACCTCAGAGCAGAAGGCCCACATCCCAATGGGGATGTGAACCTGAATGGAGTGTCCTCGCACCACTGGGCACACATCACGAAATGTGGGGAGCCCAGCTCTTAGGGCCTGACGCCAGAGGGCCCTCATCACCGAGGGGAGGAGGCTCCCAGCAGGCTCCAAGTGCCACCAGAGGGCTCATGTCCACAAGGCGAGGTGAGCAAGCCAGGGAGGAGTGACCTCACAGCAGACGGCCCACCTCACAGATGGGTGAAGAACCCAGCCAGGATCAGACTCTCAACAGAGGGCCCACATCACCAAGGGGATGTGAACCAGGCAGGAGTCTCCTAAGACCATTGGTCCCACATCATTGAAAGGTGAGGAACCCAGCACATGTGGCCTCAAACCAGAGGACACACATCACGAAGGGGCTGGGAGTGAGGCAGGCAGGAGGATCCTCACAACAGAGGGCCCAAAAAATTAAAAAAGTGAGGAATCCAGCAGTTGGAACCTCCCAGCAGGCGGCCAAGAACACAGAGGCTATGGGATCCAGGCCACAGTGAACTAACACCAGAGAGCCCACATCATGAAACTGTGATCAACCCAGCCGTTGGAACGTCAGAGCAGAAGGCCCACATCCCCATGGAGATGGGAACCTAAGAGGAGTGCCCGAGCATCACTGGGCTCACTAAGAAAAGTTGGGGAGCCCAGCAGTTAGGGCCTGACGTCAGAGGGCCCTCATCACCGGGGGGCGGAGATTCCCAGCACGCTCCAACTGCCACCACACAGCTGACTTCACCAAGGCATTGTGTGCCAGCCATGCAGGAGTGACCTATCAGCAGAGGGTCTCCCTCACAGAAGGCTGAGGAACACAGCCAGGAACAGACTCTCACCAGGGGGTCCGCATAACCACGTGGATGAGAAGCAGGCAGCAGTGTCCTCACACGAGTGGGGCCACATCATCGAAAGGTGAGGAACCCAGCAAAGGTGGCCACAAACCAGACGACACACATCACCAGGGGGTTGAGAGTGAGGTAGGTGTCTGGACAGGCATATTTAACTCTCATTTCCCACCAGGAAGAGGAATTAACCAAAGGCTCAGCGTGCCCTGCCGGAACCACACTGGAGCCTGAAGCAATCCTGCGGTGTTGTGGCCAGCTCACAAGAAAGCGAGTTGAAGAGAGGAGCTCAGGGGCACTGTCATTCACAAACCTGCAGAGTTATAAATGACAGCTATCGTCCAAAAATATATTGAAGTAAGGCTGCTAAGAGGACTTGAAAGCGGGGCAGAATTGCAGGAAACCGATTTCAGGAGGTAGACTGGAATTGCATGTAAAGCATAGGAAAAGAGGCAGAACGTCCACAATGATGCACTTGGCCAAAAAGGGCGTATGCGTTTTTTCCTGAATATATTCAGAAAAAAACGCATACGCCCTTTTTGGCCAACCAAGCAAGATTGCAAAGGAAATCTGCACTACAATGAAGTCTCACTGCCGCCCGGTCAAAAGGGCCATCTGAAAAAAGTGTAAAATCCAGAAAGGCAGGACAGGCCATGGAGAACTGGGAGCCTTGTTATGCTGATGTGTGGGATGTAAATTTCCAACAGCCACTCTGGAGAAGTGTATGGTGTTTCCTGAAACATCTAAAAAACAAAGCAACAGAGCCTAGGGCACTTCCACTTATGGTCCTATAGCTTAGGGAAATTAAAATCAAAAAGACACAGCCACCCCAAAGTTTGGGACGGCTCTGTTTACAAGAACCTCGTTTACGGTACAAGTTCAATATCGCAGAAAGCGAAAAATGGATAAAGAAGTTGTGGTACTTACGTACAATGCAATATCACTAAGCAATGAAATCTATGTCATCAGGCCCATAGCAGCATGACGAGTGGATTCAGGTACGATGATTCTAGGGTGAAATAAGTCACACAGAGAAAGAAACATCATAAGATATCACTACTACACGGAATGTAATCTTGGCTACACAGGAACTGAATTACAAAACAGAACAGGGTCTCAAATGTAGAAAACCAACTTATGCTTGCTTAAGGGGAAAGGTGAGTTGGGGTGCTGCATAAAACCAGAGATTGAAATTAGCACAGATACCGTTCCATAAGCCAAATATGTAATAGACAATAGCTACTCCTTGCTCAACGAAGTGGACTCAACACCACATATTAAACGCCTAAGAATATATCTGACTAGTAAGAATCTTAAAACCTATGGATTTATATGTCTCCGAAGGAGAATCAAGCGTGTGTACAGCGGCATAAACGCAGCAGTGATAGGATTGGTGAGGATCGGTGAGCAAATGCAGACCCTTTGAAGTCATATTGCATGGTACCCATTCCATGGGTCTCAACTCTCCAGGTTTAAGGGATTCTTCCTTCAGCTAAAACATGCATGTGAAACCCAGAGTATGATCCACCGTGTGATCGGGAAACGTGTTCAAATGTGTCTCAGTTTTCGTCCCCTGGTACTCGGGTGCAACATTCCAGACGCTTTACTAACACTCTCCCCACTTGGAGAGTCAGTGCCTTTAACCTCCTGTTTGGCCCAGTTTGCAATTTCTGAGGAAACTGAACAGGAATAGGGAGAACCAATGAGAGACTAGCTGGAGGTACCTGGACGGGCAAATTTAACTCTCATTTCCCACCAGGAAGAGGAATTAACCAAAGGCTCAGCGTGACATGCCGGAACCACACTAGGGCCTGAAGCAATCGTGCGGTGTTGCGGCCAGCTCAAAAGAAAGGGAGTTGAAGAAAGGAGCTCAGGGGCACTGTCATTCACAAACCTGCAGAGTTATAAATGACAGCTATCGTCCAAAAATATATTGAAGTAAGGCTGCCAAGAGGACTTGAAAGCGGTGCAGAATTGTAGAAAACCGATTTCAGGAGGTAGACTGGAATTGCATGTAAAGCATAGGAAACGAGGCAGAACGTCCACAATGATGCACTTGGCCAAAAAGGGCGTATGCGTTTTTTCCTGAATATATTCAGGAAAAAACGCATACGCACTTTTTGACAAACCAAGCAAGCTTGCAAAGGAAATCTGCACTACAATGAAGTCTCACTGCCCCCCGGTCAAAAGGGCCATCTGAAAAAAGTGTAAAATCCAGAAAGGAAGGACAGGCCATGGAGAACTGGGAGCCTTGTTATGCTGATGGGCGGGATGTAAATTGCCAACAGCCACTCTGGAGAAGTGTATGGTGTTTCCTGAAACATCTAAAAAACAAAGCAACAGAGCCTAGGGCACTTCCACTTATGGTTCTATAGCTTAGGGAAATTAAAATCAAAAAGACACAGCCACCCCAAAGTTTGGGACGCCTCTGTTTACAAGAACCTCGTTTACGGTACAAGTTCAATATCGCAGAAAGCGAAAAATGGATAAAGAAGTTGTGGTACTTACGTACAATGCAATATCACTCAGCAATGAAATCTATGTCATCAGGCCCGTAGCAGCATAATGAGTGGATTCAGGTACGATGATTCTAAGTGAAATAAGTCACACAGAAAAAGAAACATCATAAGATATCACTACTACACGGAATGTAAACTTGGCTACACAGGAACTGAATTACAAAACAGAACAGGGTCTCAAATGTAGAAAATCAACTTATGCTTGCTTAAGGGGAAAGGTGAGTTGGGGTGCTGCATAAAACCAGAGATTGAAATTAGCACAGATACCGTTCCATAAGCCAAATATGTAATAGACAAGAGCTACTCCTTGCTCAACGAAGTGGACTCAACACCCCATTTTAAACGCCTAAAAATATACCCGACTACTAAGAATCTTAAAATCTATGGATTTATATGTCTCTGAAAGAGAATCAAGCGTGTGTACAGCAGCATAAATGAAGCAGTGATAGGATTTGTGAAGATCGGTGAGCAAATGCAGACCCTTTGAAGTCATATTGCATGGTACCCATTATATGGGTCTCAACTCTCCAGGTTTAAGGGATTCTTCCTTCAGCTAAAACATGCATGTGGAACCCAGAGTATGATCCACGTGTGATCAGGAAACGTGTTCAAATGTGACTCAGTTTTCGTCCCCCGGTACTCGGGTGCAACATTCCAGACGCTTTACTAACACTCTCCCCACTTGGAGAGTCAGTGCCTTTAAACTCCTGTTTGTCCCAGTTTGCAATTTCTGCAGAAAATGAACAGGAATAGGGAGAACCAATGAGAGACTAGCTGGAGGTATCTGGACGGGCAAATTTAACTCTCATTTCCCACCAGGAAGAGGAATTAACCAAAGGCTCAGCGTGCCGTGCCGGAACCACACTAGGGCCTGAAGCAATCCTGCGGTGTTGTGGCCAGCTCACAAGAAAGCGAGTTGAAGAAAGGAGCTCAGGGGCACTGTCATTCACAAACCTGCAGAGTTATAAATGACAGCTATCGTCCAAAAATATATTGAAGTAAGGTTGCCAAGAGGACTTGAAAGCGGGGCAGAATTGCAGGAAACCGATTTCAGGAGGTAGACTGGAATTGCATGTAAAGCATAGGAAAAGAGGCAGAACGTCCACAATGATGCACTTGGCCAAAAAGTGCGTATGCGTTTTTTCCTGAATATATTCAGGAAAAAACGCATACGCCCTTTTTGGCCAACCAAGCAAGCTTGCAAAGGAAATCTGCACTACAATGAAGTCTCACTGCCCCCCGGTCAAAAGGACCATCTGAAAAAAGTGTAAAATCCAGAAAGGCAGGACAGGCCATGGAGAACTGGGAGCCTTGTTATGCTGATGGGCGGGATGTAAATTGCAAACAGCCACTCTGGAGAAGTGTATGGTGTTTCCTGAAACATCTAAAAAACAAAGCAACAGAGCCTAGGGCACTTCCACTTATGGTCCTATAGCTTAGGGAAATTAAAATCAAAAACACACAGCCACCCCAAAGTTTGGGACGGCTCTGTTTACAAGTACCTCGTTTACGGTACAAGTTCAATATCGCAGAAAGCTAAAAATGGAAAAAGACGTTGTGGTACTTACGTACAATGCAATACCACTCAGCAATGAAATCTATGTCATCAGGCCCGTAGCAGCATAATGAGTGGATTCAGGTACGATGATTCTAAGTGCAATAAGTCACAGAGAAAAAGAAACATCATAAGATATCACTACTACACGGAATGTAAACTTGGCTACACAGGAACTGAATTACAAAACAGAACAGGGTCTCAAATGTAGAAAACCAACTTATGATTGCTTAAGGGGAAAGGTGAGTTGGGGTGCTGCATAAAACCAGAGATTGAAATTAGCACAGATACCGTTCCATAAGCCAAATATGTAATAGACAATAGCTACTCTTTGCTCAATGAAGTGGACTCAACACCACATATTAAACGCCTAAGAATATATCTGACTAGTAAGAATCTTAAAACCTATGGATTTATATGTCTCCGAAGGAGAATCAAGCATGTGTACAGCGGCATAAACGCAGCAGTGATAGGATTGGTGAGGATCGGTGAGCAAATGCAGACCCTTTGAAGTCATATTGCATGGTACCCATTCCATGGGTCTCAGCTCTCCAGGATTAAGGGATTCTTCCTTCACCTAAAACATGCATGTGAAACCCAGACTATGATCCACCGGGTGATCAGGAAACGTGTTCAAAGGTGTCTCAGTTTTCGTCCCCTGGTACTCGGGTGCAACATTCCAGATGCTTTACTAACACTCTCCCCACTTGTAGAGTCAGTGCCTTTAACCTCCTGTTTGTCCCAGTTTGCAATTTTTGCGGAAAATGAACAGGAATAGGGAGAACCAATGAGAGACTAGCTGGAGGTGTCTGGACAGGCAAATTTAACTCTCATTTCCCACCAGGAAGAGGAATTAACCAAAGGCTCAGCATGCCGTGCCGGAACCACACTAGGGCCTGAAGCAATCCTGCGGTGTTGCGGCCAGCTCACTAGAAAGCGAGTTGAAGAAAGGAGCTCAGGGGCACTGTCATTCACAAACCTGCAGAGTTATAAATGACAGCTATCGTCCAAAAATATATTGAAGTAAGGCTGCCAAGAGGACTTGAAAGCGGTGCAGAATTGCAGGAAACCGATTTCAGGAGGTAGACTGGAATTGCATGTAAAGCATAGGAAAAGAGACAGAACGTCCACAATGATGCACTTGGCCAAGAAGGGCGTATGCGTTTTTTCCTGAATATATTCAGGAACAAACGCATACGCCATTTTTGGCCAACCAAGCAAGCTTGCAAAGGAAATCTGCACTACAATGAAGTCTCACTGCCCCCCGGTCAAAAGGGCCATCTGTAAAATGTGTAAAATCCAGAAAGGCAGGACAGGCCATGGAGAACTGGGAGCCTTGTTATGCTCATGGGCGGGATGTAAATTGCCAACAGCCACTCTGGAGAAGTGTATGGTGTTTCCTGAAACATCTACAAAACAAAGCAACAGATCCTAGGGCACTTCCACTTATGGTCCTATAGCTTAGGGAAATTAAAATCAAAAACACACAGCCACCCCAAAGTTTGGGACGGCTCTGTTTACAAGAACCTCGTTTACGGTACAAGTTCAATATCGCAGAAAGTGAAAAATGGATAAAGAAGTTGTGGTACTTACGTACAATGCAATATCACTCAGCAATGAAATCTATGTCATCAGGCCCGTAGCAGCATAATGAGTGGATTCAGGTACGATGATTCTAAGTGAAATAAGTCACACAGAAAAAGAAACATCATAAGATATCACTACTACACGGAATGTAAACTTGGCTACACAGGAACTGAATTACAAAACAGAACAGGGTCTCAAATGTAGAAAATCAACTTATGCTTGCTTAAGGGGAAAGGTGAGTTGGGGTGCTGCATAAAACCAGAGATTGAAATTAGCACAGATACCGTTCCATAAGCCAAATATGTAATAGACAAGAGCTACTCCTTGCTCAACGAAGTGGACTCAACACCCCATACTAAACGCCTAAAAATATATCTGACTAGTAAGAATCTTAAAACCTATGGATTTATATGTCTCCGAAGGAGAATCAAGCGTGTGTACAGCGGCATAAACGCAGCAGTGATAGGATTGGTGAGGATCGGTGAGCAAATGCAAACCCTTTGAAGTCATATTGCATGGTACGCATTCCATGGGTCTCAACTCTCCAGGTTTAAGCGATTCTTCCTTCAGCTAAAACATACCTGTGGAACCCAGAGTATGATCCACCGTGTCATTAGGAAACGTGTTCAAAGGTGTCTCAGTTTTCGTCCCCTGGTACTCGGGTGCAACATTCCAGATGCTTTACTAACACTCTCCCCACTTGGAGAGTCAGTGCCTTTAACCTCCTGTTTGTCCCAGTTTGCAATTTCTGCGGAAAATGAACAGGAATAGGGAGAACCAATGAGAGACTAGCTGGAGGTGTCTGGACGGGCAAATTTAACTCTCATTTCCCACCAAGAAGAGGAATTAACCAAAGGCTCAGCGTGCCATGCCAGAACCACACTAGAGCCTGAAGCAATCCTGCGGTGTTGTGGCCAGCTCACAAGAAAGCGAGTTGAAGAAAGGAGCTCAGGGGCACTGTCATTCACAAACCTGCAGAGTTATAAATGACAGCTATCGTCCAAAAATATATTGAAGTAAGGCTGCCAAGAGGATTTGAAAGCGGGGCAGAATTGCAGGAAACCGATTTCAGGAGGTAGACTGGAATTGCATGTAAAGCATAGGAAAAGAGGCAGAACGTCCACAATGATGCACTTGGCCAAAAAGGGCGTATGCGTTTTTTCCTGAATATATTCAGGAAAAAACGCATACGCCCTTTTTGGTCAACCAAGCAAGCTTGCAAAAGGAAATCTGCACTACAATGAAGTCTCACTGCCCCCCGGTCAAAAGGGCCATCTGAAAAAAGTGTAAAATCCAGAAAGGCAGGACAGGCCATGGAGAACTGGGAGCCTTGTTATGCTGATGGGCGGGATGTAAATTGCCAACAGCCACTCAGGAGAAGTGTATGGTGTTTCCTGAAACATCTAAAAAACAAAGCAACAGAGCCCAGGGCACTTCCACTTATGGTCCTATAGCTTAGGGCAATGAAAATCAAAAAGACACAGCCACCCCAAAGTTTGGGACGGCTCTGTTTACAAGAACCTCATTTACAGTACAAGTTCAATATCGCAGAAAGTGAAAAATGGATGAAGAAGTTGTGGTACTTACGTACAATGCAATATCACTCAGCCATGAAATCTATGTCATCAGGCCCGTAGCAGCATAATGAGTGGATTCAGGTATGATGATTCTAACTGAAAGAAGTCACACAGAAAAAGAAACATCATAAGGTATCACTAATACACGGAATGTGTACTTGGCTACACATGAACTGAGTTACAAAACAGAACAGGGTCTCAAGTTTAGAAAACCAACTTATGTTTGCTTAAGGGGGAAGGTGAGTTGGGGTGCTGCATAAAACCAGAGTTTGAAATTAGCACAGATACCGTTCCATAAGCCAAATATGTAATAGACAAGACCTACCCCTTGCTCAACAAAATGGACTCAACAATGAGGTATCACCTCACACCTGATAGAATGGGCATCATCAGAAAATCTACAAACAAAAATGCTGGAAAGGGTGTGGAGAAAAGGAACCCTCTTCCACTATTCTTGGCAATGTAAATTGATACAGTCACTATGGAGAACAATATGGAGTTTCTTAAGAAACTAACAATAGAATTACCATATGATACAGCAATCCCAGTACTGGACATATACCCAGACAAAACCATAAATCAAAAAAAGAGACATTCACCGCAATGTTCATTGCATCACTATTTACAATATCGAGGTAATGGAAGCAACCTAAATGCCCACAGACAGACGAATGCATAAAGCTGTGGTACATATTTAAAATGGAATATTACTAAGCCATGAAAAGGAATGAAATTGGGTCATTTGTAGAGACGTCGATGGATCTAGAGACTGTCATACAGAGTGAAGTAAGTCAGAAAGAGAAAAACAAATCTTGTATATTCATGCATATATGTGGAACCTAGAAAAACTGTACAGATTAACCATTTTGCAAGGCATAAATAGAGCAACAGATGTAGACAACAAATGTATGGACAACAAGGGGGGAAAGCTGTTGGGGGGGTGGTGGTGGGAGGAGTTGAGAGACTGGGATTGGCATGTATACATTTATATGTATAAAATAGATAACCAATAAGAACCTGCTGTATAAAAATATAAAATAAAATTCAAAATTAAAAAGAAATAAAATTTAAAAAATAAAACAGAAAAAACAATTATTCCCTTCACATACATGTATTTATATGAATAAATTATTTCCATGCTTATATCTGTAAATACAAAAAAGAGGAATAAAATCTACCTTGAACCAAAAACGAAAAAGAGAAAAAAAACACAGAACCCACCAGTTCCACAGAGGAAAACCATATCAGGGCACTTGCTCCAGTTGTAAACAATTCTGAAGTTGGTCAGTGGTGGGGAATCGTCTCCCATTCAGCCAGCAGCCCCCACGCAACAAGCGTCCTCATTGCAAAGCTGGGGCACCGTGCCGAGGCATCTGTGAGTAAACGTGAGCTGAGCCCCAGGCCAGTTGCTGCTGAACTATTCCCACCCGTCCCAGGTAAAACACCTGAATATATACAAGGACTTGAAAGCCTAGAGGAAGGGCCATAGAGCCACACGAGTGACAGCATGCCGGCCGACTTGGTGCCTGCAGGCCAACCAGGATGGTCCTGGCCCTGGGTGCTCTTCTGGAAGATTTCCATTTCCCTGCCTGAGATACCCGTCCTGTCCCTGCCCCCACTGCTTTTTTCCTTCCTCACCTCTGCCCAGGGAGAAATTCCAGCAGCAGGTATGGGTGACACATCCTCTTCTTTAGCAGGTGGCAGCCTGGCAACTGCTGCAGAAAGTCCAGCAGAGCCCCACTCACACTGGGCCACCCACAAACCTGTGGCCTCTCACTCCCTCCCACCAGCCCAGCCCCGAGACTGCTGACAGGGCAGAGAAAATGGCGTCAGGCACGGCTGCAGGGGCTCTTGCTGCCTGGAGTGGTATTTATATTGATCTCAACCCAGGCACACCTGGGGAGGGCTGGCCGGCACGGTAAGGCTGCCCAGCTCAGCCAATCATCACCCCTCAGGGGCTCACAGTTGCAGAAAATGGAACTTGCTGAACCGGCCAGGTCCAAGGAACAGGTGTGGGCTCCTGAGAGTCAGGATAGACAAGGGGCTGCAGCTTTGGCTTGTTTTCTAATCATTTTATCTGGCCCATGAGTGGGAGACAACTTCAAGAAAACCCTCTCCTAATGAGAGGAAACCAGGAGTCAGGGAGAGGAGGGGTGGGTGGTGGTTGGAGACAGAGGCCTGGTGCCCCGGGTGCAGTGGAAGTCTCTGGAAGACCAGGTGGAGGGAGGCCGCACAGAGTGATGCCCAGGGTCACAGACCTGTCACAGCTGCTGTTTGTTAGTTCAAGTCCTGCTCTGAGGTGCTCTGTGTCAGCTCTGAGCGACAGGTGAGCTGGGGGTGCTCTGCAATGAGGGCTATGTGCACAATTCCTGTGTGCCCAGCCCTGCCACGGTACCTGCAAGGGTAGCTCTGTATCCTGGGAGGGACCTGACCACGAGAGCCCCGTGGGCTGGGGTGGGGGTGGGGTACCTGCCCAGGTGAGCTCCATATTCTGGGATTGGTCTGACCACGAGAGCCCCATGGGCTGCTGGGGACCTGGTAAAGGATGTCAGGACAGTCAGTGAAGCCACCGAGGATATACCTCCAGTTGCTCCTAATTCCTACACCCTGCTGGTCATTCTACCAACCACCAGGACATGGTATTCTGTATTAGTCTTCAATGATGCCTTCTTTTGCATTCCATTAGTCCCAGAGTCACAAGAAATTTTGGCTTGTGAGTGGCAGGACTCAACATACAACTAAAACAATACTTCCGGGCCGTCTTGCCCCAAGGGTGCAAAAATTCCCACACCATCTTTGGGGAAAGCTTAGCTAAAGACCTAAAAGTTCTACCTCTGGGAAAGGAAATCCTCCTTCAGTATGCAGACGACATTCTGATCGCCAGCCCTACTAAGGAGGCCTCTGAACTACCAAGCCAATAAAGGATAGAAGTTGTCCAAGAAAAAGCTCAAATATCACAGACTGCGGTGACCTGCCTGGGCTTCATTCTCACAGAAGGTCGGAGAAGCCCATCCCAGGAAAGGGAAGAAACCATTTTCAGCCTTACCCCTTTCTAAAACTAGAAGACAGCTTAGGGGTTCCTGGGGAGGCCAGGGTTTGCTGCTTCTGGATCCCTAACTACAGTCTACTAGCTGGGCCTCTATATGAAACACTGAAAGGAAAAGATGATGATCCTTTTGAATAGAATCCAGAAGTGGCCTTTCAAGAATGGAAAGAGCAGTCAATTCAGACCCTTGCCCTGGAACTCCCTAATTTAGCTAAACCCTTTGACCTTTACATTCCCGGTGAAAGGTGAATCGCCATTGGAGAATTAGTGCAAAAACTGGGACCACTTGAAATGGAACAATGCAAGAATGCCATCCAGGTAGGATAAACTACGGTCACCAAGGGGCTTGGCCCACTGCCACATCTGGCCAAGATACTGGCGGTATCTAAAAACCTGGAAATCAACAGCCCAAAAGGCCACCTCCCTCCTAAGGGAAAAGGACCCCACGTGGTGATCCTAACCACCAACCATGCCCTGAAGTTGCAGGGTTCTCTCCGTGGGCACACCAACCTCGAGTGAGGAGGCCCTCCAACTCCAACATCCAGAGAGATAACCAGGGGCAACAGGGCACCATGACGACTCGTGTGAACATCACTTGACCTGGAGTTTCTCTCATAAAACAACAAGAGTGTGTCCCAAAAGAGTAGACTACTGCTTGCAGGACTTACTGCACCCAGAGGGGAGCTAATAATCTTGGCGGGGGAACCGTATATCACACTGTCACCATAGAAAAGCCTACAGACACTGTGCTGATGGTGGCCAATAAGACCGGCTGGACTCCTGTTTACTTCAAAAGGCTGTTGACTCAGTGGCCATCATGGTCCTTGATCACTACTGACCCTGGACTGTCTGGGAGTGGAGCGGGCAGGGCTCTGACACCTGGTGCTGTTTGTACATTAATTCAGGGGCCTAATTGAAGAAAGCGCAGACTACTGGTCAGAGCATCTAGGCTGGCAGAAACGGTCAGCCTAAGGTGGCCGAACAAATGTGGGGCGGGGTGAAACCGGCCCCCACAGCGTCTCTGCACATCTCTTTCCTGGACCCTTAAAGGTCATTAGAATCTATAGCACTTCCAATGCTGGTGCTCAGGTGGACGAGCAGGGAGGCAGGGGGCCTGGGGACAATCAACGTCACCTGGAGGATGCTGGGGAGAAGCTCTGACCCTCACCCCCGGGTATGAGGGCTCCCAACTCAGCACTCAGCAGTTACAGAAGAAGGGTCTGCACCCTCAGCACTCCAAGAATGAGGAACGGGACAAAAGGCAGAGGAGGGGTTTGTCCCCAGCAAAGCCCATTAAAAATCCCTGGGAGATAAAAATAGAATCTGGGCAATAAAGTCAAGTCTAACCTTTTTTATCCTTTGTGCTTTGTCTAATTTCATGTGCTCCTAGGGTCCCGCATGCAGAGGTTCCACACCCGGCACTTCAGACCAGATTTCCTAGTGCAGAATGGCTGGGACGACACCTCAGCTCCTGGGGCCCAGTGCAGACTCCACGATATAGAGCCTGAGCTGCAGCCAACCCGGCCCTCGAGAGCTCCGCCCCCTCCCTCCCACTGACTCTGACAGGATCTCTACATAGCAGCCCAGCCCACAGCCCACGGGGTAGTGCATGCTCTCACCTCTCCATTCTCTGATCAAAATATAAAGTTTCCTTTGCTTGTGAACCAAACTCAGTCTCGATCTGTTGGCCCCAATGACACTGGGCAGGGGGACACTTGTTGGGGTCCACTCTGGAGGATCAGTAACAGAAATTGAGACTATTGTAACCTCAATGAACAGATGTGTGAGCCAAACTGTAGTTAACATAGAACAGTGTATAAGGCTCGGGTAAAATAAGATGTTTCTAACACTTCCATTTGATATTTCCATCACTTTATTATAAGCAAGTTCAGTGAAAAGGTTTGTCTTATTTGTCAGGTCAATATTAGAGAAACGAAGTGATTTCTTTCCAAGGATGTACATCTAATAATCTTGGTTAAAGCTTCAATCTTGTTTTAAATGCTTTTCCATTGAAAATGATACCTCTCTTTCAGCTCCCCCATTTCTGAGAAGTATAAAATCTTATAATTTATTATTACCAAAGGGGAAAGGTGGGAGGAGGGATAAATTAACAGTTTGGGATTAACACATACACACTGCTATGTATAAAATAGATCATCAACAAGGAACTACTGTATAGCACAGGGAACTACACTCAACATTTTGCAATAACCTGTAAGGGGAAATAATCTGAAAAAGAATAGATATTTTTATTGACATCATCTATCAATGACAGTTAAAGTGTAACCTAAGGGAAGCTGGTGGTGAGTGCTTCTGACCCTGAAGACTTCAATCATCTAAAGTTTGGACTCTGCCTACTTCACAAGGCCCTTAATGAACATATGTGTAGCCGTAGCTTAAAAAATTCCCCAGTTTGGGTTTCGGGGAGACACTGATTTTGAAAAAGCCCTGGTGTTCTCCTTACATGAATGGGACTCTTCCTACTGCTAAAACATGTCTGTCACACCCAGAGGATGGTATACCGTCTGATCGGGAAGAGTTTGGAAAAGGCATCTCATCTCCTCATCTCCTGGTGCTCGGGTTCACCCCTCCAGCGTCTTTACTAACAGTCTCCCCACTTGGAGATGTCAGCACTGTCAACATCCTGTTGCGTACAGTTTGGAATTTGTCCAGAGGATGAAGCGGAAGGATGAGGAACAATGAGAGACAAGTCCTAGGTGTTCAGACAGGCACATGTCACTCTAATTTCCAATCAGGAAGACGAATTGACCAAAGGCTAGGGTTGCCCATGGAAACAGTATAGGGCTTGAGGAAATCCCGCTGCTTTGTGGCCAGTTCCCATAAACACAAGCTGAACAATGGAACTCAGGGGCAGTAAAATTCACGAAACTGCAGAGTTGAAAATATCCATCACTGAAAAATGTCTTGAGGAAAGTCAGAGAAAAGGACTTGTAAGCAAGGGAGAATGGCAGGAAAGGGATCTGAGGAGGTAGAAAGGACTCGCCATTAAGCACAAGAAAAGGAGCTGAACATTGCCAACATTGCAGTTGGCCAAAAAGGGTGTATGCGTTTTTTTCTGTATATATTCAAGAAAAGGGCATACACTTTTTTAGCCAACCAAACAGGTGGGCACTGGAAGTCAATACTACAAAAGATATCACTTCGCATCAGTCAGAAGAGCCATCCTCATAAAGCGTAAACAACAGAAATGCAGAACAGGGCAAGGAGAAGAGGGAGCCCTGTGAGACTTATAGTGGAAATGTATATTGCCAACGGCCATTCTGGAGAAGTGTATTGTGTTTACTAAAGCATCTAAAAAATGAGCTACAGAGCATAGGGCACTTGCACTCATGGGTGTATATCTTGGGAAAAACAAAAATCGAGAGGACACAGGCACCCCAATGTTTACCCCCTCTCTGTTTAAAAGATCCTCGACTAGGATATAACTTAAATGTCTCTGGAGAGAAAAAATGGATAGAGATGTGGTACTTAGGTAGAGTGGAATATTATTCAGCCTGGAAATCAATGAAATATGGCCAGTTGTAACAACTCCGGAGGAGTTACGTATGATCATTCTAAGTGACATAATTCAAAAAGAAAAAGACACATATCATAAGATATCACTTAAAGGTGGAATCCAAAATGGCTACACATGAAATAAATTACAAAACAAAAACATAGTCAAATATGTAGAAAACACGCACAAGGCTGCTAAACGGGAAAGGTGGGGAGGGGTGAGGCATCATCCAGGAGGTTGAAATTAGCAAAGATACCATTCCAAATACCAAACTGATAATCAACAAGGCCTACACGGTAGCTGAAAGAACTGCACTCAGCACACTCAGGTCACCGGAAAAGAATATATACGACTGGTAAGAATCTGAAAAAGAATTTACTGATGTCTCTCTGTACGTGAATCAAGTGAATGTACAGCAGCAAGAAACAGAGCTTTGAAAATCAGCTGTAACCAATATAGTAATAAATTGAAAAAAATAAACGACAGAGAGACAGAGAAAACCTCTTACAACTTTTCCTCAGGGACGGTGATGCAACATGGATTGAACACATCTAGACCCACAGCAGGATGAGACATAAGGCTGGAAACTGTTTGCACTAAGAGAAATGTGAGGTTGGGTGAGGAAATGCACACCCTTTAAAGTAATACTACCTGGTACCCATTCAATGGGTCCCAAATCTGCAGGTTCAAGGGATCTTCCTACAGCTAAAACATGCATGGAAAACCCAGAGGACTGTACACCATGTGATCGGGAGATGTGTCTAAAATGCAGCTCATTTATCCTCTCCTGGTGCTCCTGTTCACCATTCCAGCCACGTTACTTAGAATCTCCCCACTTGAAGAATCAGCACATTTCAACTTCTGTTTCACACATTTTGCAAATTGTGAGGAGGATGAACGGGAAGAGGGGGAACCAATGAGAGACTAGTTGTAGGGGTTTGGACGGGCACATATCACTCTAATTTCCCATTAAGAATAAGAATTGAAAAAAGGCTCAGCCCGCCTCGCCGGAGCCAAAATAGGGCCTGAAGCAATCCTGCGGGTTTGAGGCCAGCTCACAAAAGAGCAACTTAAAAAATGGAGCTCAGGGTCACTGCAATTCACAAACCTGCAGAGTTATAAATGAAAACTAACGTCCAAAAATATGTTGAGGTAAGGCAAAGAAGAGGATCTGAATGCAAGACAGAATTGCAAGAAACAGATTTCAAGAGATAGATTGGACTCGTCTTTAAAGCACATGAAAAGCGGCAGAATTTCGACAATGATGCAGTTGGCCCAAAAGGGCGTGTGCGTTTTTTCCTGATTATATCCAGGAAAAAACGCATACGCACTTTATGGGCAACGAAGCAAGCAAGCAATGCAAATGTGCACAACAAAGAAGTCTCATTTACCACCGGTCAAAAGGGCCATCCTAAAAAATTGTAAAACCAGAAATGCAGGACAGGCCATGGAGAACAGGGAGCCTTTATACGCTGATGGGCAGTGTGTGAACTGCCGAGAGCCACTCTGGAGAAGTGTATGGTGGTTCCTAAATCATCTAAAAAACAGAGCTACAGAGCATAGGACACTTCCAATCATGGGAGTATATCTAGGGAAGTCTAAAAATCAACAAGACACAAGCACACCACAGTTTAGGGCTACTCTGTTTACAAGAACCTCAACTTCAGTACACCTTAAATATCCCAGGAAAGAGAACAATGGATAAAGAAGATGTGGTACTTATGTACAATGGAATATCTCTTCACCATGAAATCAATGTAATAAGGCTAGTAGAAGGATAAAGAGTGGATTTAGGTCCGATAATACTACTTGAAATAAGTCAAACAGAAAAAGAAACATATCATAAGATATCACTTATAGAGGGAGGGTAAATATGGCTGCACAAGAAATGAATTACAGAACAGAACAGTGTCTCACATTTAGAAAACACACTTATGTCAGCTTAAGGGGAAAGGAGAGGTGGGGTGATGCATAAAACAAGAGTTTGAAATTAGCACAGATACCGTTCAATAAACCAAATAGATATTAGACAAGATCTACACCTTGCACAATGAACTGGCCTCAACACACCCTATACACCGCAGAGAAATATATCTGAGTAATAAGAATCTTAAAACCCATGTATTGATATATCTCCATAAGGGAATCAAGTGTGTGCAGAGCGGCACAAACACAGCAGTGAAAATGAGCTAAACCCCATTATAGAAATAAATTTTAAAAACAAAACGCAGAAACAATGAAAGAGAGAAAAATTCTTACAAAATTTGCTCAGGGGCTGTGATGCAACCTGGATTGACCACATATAAACCCACAGCTGGATAAGGCATAAGGCTGGACACTTGGGACTGAGAGGATTGGTGAGCTTTGGTGAGCAACTGCCAAAAGTTTAATGCAATACTTCATGCTACTCATTCCAAGGGTGCCAACACTCCAGGTTGAAGGGAATCTTCCTACAGCTACACCATGCTTGGGAAACCCAGCGACTGGTATACCATATGATCGGGAAAGGTTTCTAAAACGCACCTCATTTTTCCTCTCCTGGGGCTCCGGATCGACATTCCAGCCGCTTTACTAACAACATCCCCACATGGAGAGTCAATGCCTTTAAGTTCTGGTATCACACAGTCTGCAGTTAGTGCGGAGGATGAATGGGAATAGGGGAAACCAGTGAGAAACTAGCTGTAGCGGTTTCAATGGGCACATGTCACTCTAATTTCACATCAGTAAGAAGAATAAACCAAAGGCACAGCAGGTGTCCCAGAAGAAGAATAGGGCCTGAAGGAATCCTGTGGTTATGAGGCAAGATCACAAAAATAAGAGCTGAAAAATGGAGCTAAGGGCCACTGCAATTCAAAAACCTGCAGAGTTATAAAGGCCAACTATTTTCAAAAAATATATTGAGGTAAGGCTATGAAGAGGCATTGAAAGCAAGGCAGAATTGCAGGAAACCGATTTCAGGAGGTAGACTGGAATTGCATGTAAAGCATAGGAAAAGAGGCAGAACGTCCACAATGATGCACTTGGCCAAAAAGGGCGTATGCGTTTTTTCCTGAATATATTCAGGAAAAAACGCATACGCCCTTTTGGGTCAACCAAGCAAGCTTGCAAAAGGAAATCTGCACTACAATGAAGTCTCACTGCCCCCCGGTCAAAAGGGCCATCTGAAAAAAGTGTAAAATCCAGAAAGGCAGGACAGGCCATGGAGAACTGGGAGCCTTGTTATGCTGATGGGCGGGATGTAAATTGCCAACAGCCACTCAGGAGAAGTGTATGGTGTTTCCTGAAACATCTAAAAAACAAAGCAACAGAGCCCAGGGCACTTCCACTTATGGTCCTATAGCTTAGGGCAATGAAAATCAAAAAGACACAGCCACCCCAAAGTTTGGGACGGCTCTGTTTACAAGAACCTCATTTACGGTACAAGTTCAATATCGCAGAAAGTGAAAAATGGATGAAGAAGTTGTGGTACTTACGTACAATGCAATATCACTCAGCCATGAAATCTATGTCATCAGGCCCGTAGCAGCATAATGAGTGGATTCAGGTATGATGATTCTAACTGAAAGAAGTCACACAGAAAAAGAAACATCATAAGGTATCACTAATACACGGAATGTGTACTTGGCTACACATGAACTGAGTTACAAAACAGAACAGGGTCTCAAGTTTAGAAAACCAACTTATGTTTGCTTAAGGGGGAAGGTGAGTTGGGGTGCTGCATAAAACCAGAGTTTGAAATTAGCACAGATACCGTTCCATAAGCCAAATATGTAATAGACAAGACCTACCCCTTGCTCAACAAAATGGACTCAACAATGAGGTATCACCTCACACCTGATAGAATGGGCATCATCAGAAAATCTACAAACAAAAATGCTGGAAAGGGTGTGGAGAAAAGGAACCCTCTTCCACTATTCTTGGCAATGTAAATTGATACAGTCACTATGGAGAACAATATGGAGTTTCTTAAGAAACTAACAATAGAATTACCATATGATACAGCAATCCCAGTACTGGACATATACCCAGACAAAACCATAAATCAAAAAAAGAGACATTCACCGCAATGTTCATTGCATCACTATTTACAATATCGAGGTAATGGAAGCAACCTAAATGCCCACAGACAGACGAATGCATAAAGCTGTGGTACATATTTAAAATGGAATATTACTAAGCCATGAAAAGGAATGAAATTGGGTCATTTGTAGAGACGTCGATGGATCTAGAGACTGTCATACAGAGTGAAGTAAGTCAGAAAGAGAAAAACAAATCTTGTATATTCATGCATATATGTGGAACCTAGAAAAACTGTACAGATTAACCATTTTGCAAGGCATAAATAGAGCAACAGATGTAGACAACAAATGTATGGACAACAAGGGGGGAAAGCTGTTGGGGGGGTGGTGGTGGGAGGAGTTGAGAGACTGGGATTGGCATGTATACATTTATATGTATAAAATAGATAACCAATAAGAACCTGCTGTATAAAAATATAAAATAAAATTCAAAATTAAAAAGAAATAAAATTTAAAAAATAAAACAGAAAAAACAATTATTCCCTTCACATACATGTATTTATATGAATAAATTATTTCCATGCTTATATCTGTAAATACAAAAAAGAGGAATAAAATCTACCTTGAACCAAAAACGAAAAAGAGAAAAAAAACACAGAACCCACCAGTTCCACAGAGGAAAACCATATCAGGGCACTTGCTCCAGTTGTAAACAATTCTGAAGTTGGTCAGTGGTGGGGAATCGTCTCCCATTCAGCCAGCAGCCCCCACGCAACAAGCGTCCTCATTGCAAAGCTGGGGCACCGTGCCGAGGCATCTGTGAGTAAACGTGAGCTGAGCCCCAGGCCAGTTGCTGCTGAACTATTCCCACCCGTCCCAGGTAAAACACCTGAATATATACAAGGACTTGAAAGCCTAGAGGAAGGGCCATAGAGCCACACGAGTGACAGCATGCCGGCCGACTTGGTGCCTGCAGGCCAACCAGGATGGTCCTGGCCCTGGGTGCTCTTCTGGAAGATTTCCATTTCCCTGCCTGAGATACCCGTCCTGTCCCTGCCCCCACTGCTTTTTTCCTTCCTCACCTCTGCCCAGGGAGAAATTCCAGCAGCAGGTATGGGTGACACATCCTCTTCTTTAGCAGGTGGCAGCCTGGCAACTGCTGCAGAAAGTCCAGCAGAGCCCCACTCACACTGGGCCACCCACAAACCTGTGGCCTCTCACTCCCTCCCACCAGCCCAGCCCCGAGACTGCTGACAGGGCAGAGAAAATGGCGTCAGGCACGGCTGCAGGGGCTCTTGCTGCCTGGAGTGGTATTTATATTGATCTCAACCCAGGCACACCTGGGGAGGGCTGGCCGGCACGGTAAGGCTGCCCAGCTCAGCCAATCATCACCCCTCAGGGGCTCACAGTTGCAGAAAATGGAACTTGCTGAACCGGCCAGGTCCAAGGAACAGGTGTGGGCTCCTGAGAGTCAGGATAGACAAGGGGCTGCAGCTTTGGCTTGTTTTCTAATCATTTTATCTGGCCCATGAGTGGGAGACAACTTCAAGAAAACCCTCTCCTAATGAGAGGAAACCAGGAGTCAGGGAGAGGAGGGGTGGGTGGTGGTTGGAGACAGAGGCCTGGTGCCCCGGGTGCAGTGGAAGTCTCTGGAAGACCAGGTGGAGGGAGGCCGCACAGAGTGATGCCCAGGGTCACAGACCTGTCACAGCTGCTGTTTGTTAGTTCAAGTCCTGCTCTGAGGTGCTCTGTGTCAGCTCTGAGCGACAGGTGAGCTGGGGGTGCTCTGCAATGAGGGCTATGCGCACAATTCCTGTGTGCCCAGCCCTGCCACGGTACCTGCAAGGGTAGCTCTGTATCCTGGGAGGGGCCTGACCACGAGAGCCCCGTGGGCTGGGGTGGGGGTGGGGTACCTGCCCAGGTGAGCTCCATATTCTGGGATTGGTCTGACCACGAGAGCCCCATGGGCTGCTGGGGACCTGGTAAAGGATGTCAGGACAGTCAGTGAAGCCACCGAGGATATACCTCCAGTTGCTCCTAATTCCTACACCCTGCTGGTCATTCTACCAACCACCAGGACATGGTATTCTGTATTAGTCTTCAATGATGCCTTCTTTTGCATTCCATTAGTCCCAGAGTCACAAGAAATTTTGGCTTGTGAGTGGCAGGACTCAACATACAACTAAAACAATACTTCCGGGCCGTCTTGCCCCAAGGGTGCAAAAATTCCCACACCATCTTTGGGGAAAGCTTAGCTAAAGACCTAAAAGTTCTACCTCTGGAAAAGGAAATCCTCCTTCAGTATGCAGACGACATTCTGATCGCCAGCCCTACTAAGGAGGCCTCTGAACTACCAAGCCAATAAAGGATAGAAGTTGTCCAAGAAAAAGCTCAAATATCACAGACTGCGGTGACCTGCCTGGGCTTCATTCTCACAGAAGGTCGGAGAAGCCCATCCCAGGAAAGGGAAGAAACCATTTTCAGCCTTACCCCTTTCTAAAACTAGAAGACAGCTTAGGGGTTCCTGGGGAGGCCAGGGTTTGCTGCTTCTGGATCCCTAACTACAGTCTACTAGCTGGGCCTCTATATGAAACACTGAAAGGAAAAGATGATGATCCTTTTGAATAGAATCCAGAAGTGGCCTTTCAAGAATGGAAAGAGCAGTCAATTCAGACCCTTGCCCTGGAACTCCCTAATTTAGCTAAACCCTTTGACCTTTACATTCCCGGTGAAAGGTGAATCGCCATTGGAGAATTAGTGCAAAAACTGGGACCACTTGAAATGGAACAATGCAAGAATGCCATCCAGGTAGGATAAACTACGGTCACCAAGGGGCTTGGCCCACTGCCACATCTGGCCAAGATACTGGCGGTATCTAAAAACCTGGAAATCAACAGCCCAAAAGGCCACCTCCCTCCTAAGGGAAAAGGACCCCACGTGGTGATCCTAACCACCAACCATGCCCTGAAGTTGCAGGGTTCGCTCCGTGGGCACACCAACCTCGAGTGAGGAGGCCCTCCAACTCCAACATCCAGAGAGATAACCAGGGGCAACAGGGCACCATGACGACTCGTGTGAACATCACTTGACCTGGAGTTTCTCTCATAAAACAACAAGAGTGTGTCCCAAAAGAGTAGACTACTGCTTGCAGGACTTACTGCACCCAGAGGGGAGCTAATAATCTTGGCGGGGGAACCGTATATCACACTGTCACCATAGAAAAGCCTACAGACACTGTGCTGATGGTGGCCAATAAGACCGGCTGGACTCCTGTTTACTTCAAAAGGCTGTTGACTCAGTGGCCATCATGGTCCTTGATCACTACTGACCCTGGACTGTCTGGGAGTGGAGCGGGCAGGGCTCTGACACCTGGTGCTGTTTGTACATTAATTCAGGGGCCTAATTGAAGAAAGCGCAGACTACTGGTCAGAGCATCTAGGCTGGCAGAAACGGTCAGCCTAAGGTGGCCGAACAAATGTGGGCCGGGGTGAAACCGGCCCCCACAGCGTCTCTGCACATCTCTTTCCTGGACCCTTAAAGGTCATTAGAATCTATAGCACTTCCAATGCTGGTGCTCAGGTGGACGAGCAGGGAGGCAGGGGGCCTGGGGACAATCAACGTCACCTGGAGGCTGCTGGGGAGAAGCTCTGACCCTCGCCCCCGGGTATGAGGGCTCCCAACTCAGCACTCAGCAGTTACAGAAGAAGGGTCTGCACCCTCAGCACTCCAAGAATGAGGAACGGGACAAAAGGCAGAGGAGGGGTTTGTCCCCAGCAAAGCCCATTAAAAATCCCTGGGAGATAAAAATAGAATCTGGGCAATAAAGTCAAGTCTAACCTTTTTTATCCTTTGTGCTTTGTCTAATTTCATGTGCTCCTAGGGTCCCGCATGCAGAGGTTCCACACCCGGCACTTCAGACCAGATTTCCTAGTGCAGAATGGCTGGGACGACACCTCAGCTCCTGGGGCCCAGTGCAGACTCCGCGATATAGAGCCTGAGCTGCAGCCAACCCGGCCCTCGAGAGCTCCGCCCCCTCCCTCCCACTGACTCTGACAGGATCTCTACACAGCAGCCCAGCCCACAGCCCACGGGGTAGTGCATGCTCTCACCTCTCCATTCTCTGATCAAAATATAAAGTTTCCTTTGCTTGTGAACCAAACTCAGTCTCGATCTGTTGGCCCCAATGACACTGGGCAGGGGGACACTTGTTGGGGTCCACTCTGGAGGATCAGTAACAGAAATTGAGACTATTGTAACCTCAATGAACAGATGTGTGAGCCAAACTGTAGTTAACATAGAACAGTGTATAAGGCTCGGGTAAAATAAGATGTTTCTAACACTTCCATTTGATATTTCCATCACTTTATTATAAGCAAGTTCAGTGAAAAGGTTTGTCTTATTTGTCAGGTCAATATTAGAGAAACGAAGTGATTTCTTTCCAAGGATGTACATCTAATAATCTTGGTTAAAGCTTCAATCTTGTTTTAAATGCTTTTCCATTGAAAATGATACCTCTCTTTCAGCTCCCCCATTTCTGAGAAGTATAAAATCTTATAATTTATTATTACCAAAGGGGAAAGGTGGGAGGAGGGATAAATTAACAGTTTGGGATTAACACATACACACTGCTATGTATAAAATAGATCATCAACAAGGAACTACTGTATAGCACAGGGAACTACACTCAACATTTTGCAATAACCTATAAGGGGAAATAATCTGAAAAAGAATAGATATTTTTATTGACATCATCTATCAATGACAGTTAAAGTGTAACCTAAGGGAAGCTGGTGGTGAGTGCTTCTGACCCTGAAGACTTCAATCATCTAAAGTTTGGACTCTGCCTACTTCACAAGGCCCTTAATGAACATATGTGTAGCCGTAGCTTAAAAAATTCCCCAGTTTGGGTTTCGGGGAGACACTGATTTTGAAAAAGCCCTGGTGTTCTCCTTACATGAATGGGACTCTTCCTACTGCTAAAACATGTCTGTCACACCCAGAGGATGGTATACCGTCTGATCGGGAAGAGTTTGGAAAAGGCATCTCATCTCCTCATCTCCTGGTGCTCGGGTTCACCCCTCCAGCGTCTTTACTAACAGTCTCCCCACTTGGAGATGTCAGCACTGTCAACATCCTGTTGCGTACAGTTTGGAATTTGTCCAGAGGATGAAGCGGAAGGATGAGGAACAATGAGAGACAAGTCCTAGGTGTTCAGACAGGCACATGTCACTCTAATTTCCAATCAGGAAGACGAATTGACCAAAGGCTAGGGTTGCCCATGGAAACAGTATAGGGCTTGAGGAAATCCCGCTGCTTTGTGGCCAGTTCCCATAAACACAAGCTGAACAATGGAACTCAGGGGCAGTAAAATTCACGAAACTGCAGAGTTGAAAATATCCATCACTGAAAAATGTCTTGAGGAAAGTCAGAGAAAAGGACTTGTAAGCAAGGGAGAATGGCAGGAAAGGGATCTGAGGAGGTAGAAAGGACTCGCCATTAAGCACAAGAAAAGGAGCTGAACATTGCCAACATTGCAGTTGGCCAAAAAGGGTGTATGCGTTTTTTTCTGTATATATTCAAGAAAAGGGCATACACTTTTTTAGCCAACCAAACAGGTGGGCACTGGAAGTCAATACTACAAAAGATATCACTTCGCATCAGTCAGAAGAGCCATCCTCATAAAGCGTAAACAACAGAAATGCAGAACAGGGCAAGGAGAAGAGGGAGCCCTGTGAGACTTATAGTGGAAATGTATATTGCCAACGGCCATTCTGGAGAAGTGTATTGTGTTTACTAAAGCATCTAAAAAATGAGCTACAGAGCATAGGGCACTTGCACTCATGGGTGTATATCTTGGGAAAAACAAAAATCGAGAGGACACAGGCACCCCAATGTTTACCCCCTCTCTGTTTAAAAGATCCTCGACTAGGATATAACTTAAATGTCTCTGGAGAGAAAAAATGGATAGAGATGTGGTACTTAGGTAGAGTGGAATATTATTCAGCCTGGAAATCAATGAAATATGGCCAGTTGTAACAACTCCGGAGGAGTTACGTATGATCATTCTAAGTGACATAATTCAAAAAGAAAAAGACACATATCATAAGATATCACTTAAAGGTGGAATCCAAAATGGCTACACATGAAATAAATTACAAAACAAAAACATAGTCAAATATGTAGAAAACACGCACAAGGCTGCTAAACGGGAAAGGTGGGGAGGGGTGAGGCATCATCCAGGAGGTTGAAATTAGCAAAGATACCATTCCAAATACCAAACTGATAATCAACAAGGCCTACACGGTAGCTGAAAGAACTGCACTCAGCACACTCAGGTCACCGGAAAAGAATATATACGACTGGTAAGAATCTGAAAAAGAATTTATTGATGTCTCTCTGTACGTGAATCAAGTGAATGTACAGCAGCAAGAAACAGAGCTTTGAAAATCAGCTGTAACCAATATAGT